>NC_089518.1:38298567-38605067 GCF_963924715.1 Thunnus thynnus
CTGATGGGCATGAGAAGGAAAAATGTCATACCTTGATTTTCATGGTGGGCGGGGCCAGGGCAGTGATCTCCTGCATTCAATCAGCGATGCCGGGGGACATGGTGGTGCTGCCGGACAGCACAGTGTTGGCGTACAGATCTTTACAGATGTCCACGTCGCACTTCATGATGCTGTTGTAGGTCGTCTCGTTGACACCGGCTGACTCCATTCCTGAGCTCACAGACATGTTATTTTAGTGTTCAATTCAACTTAAAAGTTGTTTTTGTCCTCCACTACTGCCATTGTAAATGCATTATGAAGGAATCTTCTGATGGTCAGTATGAACAGGAGGAATGATTACAGCAAGAAAAACATGTTTCTTTCCTGACTGTTGTTTTAAGACACGCTTGAAAAGTTGTGAACCTGTCCTTTAAGTACTTCTTGTCCATGTTGGCTTAAAAGGTGAAATTAAACGTCCTTCTTGCTGGAAACTGGAACCAACATTTGATAAAATAATATGAATCACCACAAGGTGAAGAAGTCCTTCAGCTGCTCAGAATAATGAATATTTGAACATCAATTACATGAAAACTGGGCAAACTCCATCTGCTGATGAAAATAGTGTGACGCAGTCAGAAGCTCCAGGACAGCTACTACATGGACTTTGTGGAAAGATTGTTTTGTTCTGCTGCTGATTCCAAGAACAAGAATGAACTTTAAGTCTCATCCTTTGTCATGTTGTGTTTTCTGTTATTACAGTCAGAATTATAAAGAAACTCACAGATTTATAAGTCTAATTATATATAAGTAAAATCTGTTTGACTTTTCTGTGAAAACATAGTGGCTGTAATTATTTTGGATGTGATGATTACTGTTTTATATTTATATTATATTTATATAAGTTTTAAAGTGAAATAAAATATTTGACTTGACTGTTTTCTTTGCCAAACACAATTCACAGAATATCAATTAAACATCAGAGAAATCAAAAAGTTTAAATGTCCTTTTAATGGATGAGTGTTCTGGACATGCGCAAACATTTAAGTCACAGCCTTTTTTGACACTTTTTCTGAGTCGCTTCTTTACTTTCGTTTTTATTCTCCTGCTGATGACGGAGTAAGAAGTTCAGCTGGTGAGTAACTCAAACACATATCAATTTTAATTAATACATTAATGAGATAGAAGCGTTCTGTCTGTAATATGAATGAGTAAGAACTGATTAAATGCATGAGGATAGATTTACATGACATTACTTTAATTGAATAATAACTTAATTGATCGCCGTCAGGTGATCAAATCAGATTGAAAGTTTGTTATTATCACAATAATTTCACAGTCTCCTGTTCATTCTCATTAAACTGACAGAAACACACCGACACAGTGAGCACAGCAGGAATAACTGACTTCAAGTCATTAAACGCGGAGTATTGATCAGATATAAATGCGGAACATCTGAAGCTACTCCACCAAACAGTCTGCAAGAAATCTGATGATTTTCTTTTCTGAGCTGAAAGTCAGCATATATCGTTTCAGCAAGTATTAAACTGACTAAGTTTATCAGTGTTTTATCTCAAATCGATATGGTTAATTGCTACAACTAGGCCATAAATCTGCCATTTTAATCACTTTTTTATTGATTAATCCGCCATTGTAACAACAGGTAGAGAACTCTGATGTACACTGTATGTTAACTTTTACATTGTATCCTTGATTTAATTTTCATCAAAAATCCCAGTAAACAAATTCTTAAATAAACTCTATTAGATATTACATTACATACATTCGTCAATTTTAAAAGAAAAGAAAGATTTAAAAGATTTAAAGTTTATTTTGTTTAAGCACTTTATTTTAGGACGTTTTTACAGAGAACAAGCTCTGCTTGACTACACTCAACACACACACGCACACGCGCGCGCGCACACACGCACAAACACACACACGCCCAATATTGTGATTATGGACAGAAAATGAATTGGCAACTAGGCCTAATCGATGAATCATTTTAGTCTTTTTTATAGCAAAACTTTGTCATACATGATAGTAAACGGAATGTTTTGGGTTCTGGACTGTTGGTCAAATAAAACAAGACATTTGAATAATCAATAATAAAAACAACTGTGATTATGTTTTGTCACAGTTGGTGACACAGAGCCTTTTGTCTTCAGCAGAACTTCCTCTGACTCCACAGAGATTGAGAACAAGTAAGCATTCACTGCTCATAATATATCGTCTTAACACTTGTTAATTAGTGTGTGTGTGTGTGTGTGTGTGTGTGTGTGTGTGTGTGTGCGCGCGCAACCCAACCTCCAGAACAATACGTTGGCATTGAACGTTTTCAAACCACAGAAACGTTGAATAAATACGTTTCAACACGTGAATTATGTATCATTTCTAGAAACGTAGCATATTAACATTTCTACCCGTTTAATAATGATGTTTTATGGTGTGACAACGCTGTGGTTAAGGTCTGGCTAGGTTTAGGCACAAAGACCACTTGGTTAGGGTTATGGTTAAAATAAAAAATAAAATAAAAACGGCCGATGTCTCACTAAAAACATCCGGTTTTCTCGCCAGAAAAACGGCAGCAAATGTCCTGGCGTCTCGCTGAAAACACCCACTTTTGTCGGTTGAAACGGGAAGCGGACCTTACCACCAACCATCCACCAACCCCTCGTCATCATTATAGGAAAGTCGGGTCACATAGATCTCATGTGAACTACTTCACTTTAGAAATGTTGAGATGATACTTTTTGTTGAAATGTTAATGTGTTATATATAACACGTGTTGAAACGTAGATATTCAACGTTTCTGTGGTTCTCAGAAAAGTACAACGCCAATGTTTTATTCTGGCGACCAGGCTGCAATAAACAGAATATTTTGGGTTCTGGACTGTTGGTCAAATAAAACAAGACATTTGAATAATCAATAATAAAAATAACTGTGATGTGTAACAGTTGGTGACACAGAGCTTTGTCTTCAGCAGAACTTCCTCTGACTCCACAGAGATTAGGGACAAGTAAGCATTCACTGCTCATAATATATCGTCTTAACACTTGTCAATTAGTGTGTGTGTGTGTGTGTGTGCGTGCGTGTGTGTGTGTGTGTGTGTGTGTGTGAAACAAGAGGGTAAGTGATTCCCATGAAATTTTTTTATTGAAGCTATTAAGCGAAGTTTCAGGTGCAGGACCTGTAGTGGAAATTCTCTGCTGCTGGTGAATAACGAAATATAGACTTCTGCCGGCCGACAAGGTTTTATTTTCTTTGCAAAGAATAGGTCATTCAACATGTGAGCGGTTAATGAAGAAAGACCCCGAGCATGGGGAGAGCTAAACATTTATACCTGAGGAACGCCCCCCCTATCGAAAGATGTGTTTTCACATCTTCTGGTCTGCTGTGGGTATCGGAGCCGACCCCCTAGGGTGTGGTTCGCACTGGAGGCATCCTGCAGGTCTAATGTATAAATTTGAAGAGGTCTAGACATAATTAAAAACACAAAAGGGAAGGTGTGGTGTCTCAGGTAGACAAGACAATGAGATTACAATATACATCCAAAACACAAAAGGGGAGGTGGGATGTCTCAGTTGGACAAAAAAATGAAATTACAATTACAATTCCTCCCTTTTGATTATTAATTAATCACAAAATAACAACACCAAAAAAAAAAAAAAAAACCAAACAAACAAAAGGCAACAGTAAAAACGGAGAGAGAAAAAAAGGCAAAAAACAGGAAGAAAAAGAAAAAAATAAATTCACAACTTAATTATCCAATGCATTAGTTCACGCAGGTTTCAAAATGCATCATCATGGCAGCTGGTTCAAAAGGGAAACGAAAAGAAAGAAGAAAGATAATAATACCAATAATAATTTAAAAAATAAAATAATGAAATGAAACACTATTTATAAAATGTCATCATCAGAGTCAGAGTCTGAGTTGGAATAATGATGGGTATTGGTAATGTGAAGCAAGGCTGAATTTCAGGATATACAGTGCAGGTGAATGTAGCACTTTGTCCTTCTGTCAGAGTGATGGTCTTTGCAGGTTTGTAGGTGTAGGCATCTGTAAACATCACCAAACACTATAGGATCAGGATCAGGTGACGCATGGTGTAGTTTGGTGGGGTAAAGGTTTTGCCTTATTACCCTGCACGTCTGACCGGTGTCTGCTGAGTTCACAGAGTTATTCCTTGTGTTGTTCTTGCGTCGTCCGTCCTTGCGTCATTGGTCCTTGCGTTGCTCGTCCTCATGTAGTTGGTCCTCATATTTCGTCCTTGTGTCGTTGGTCCTCCTGTCATTGGTTCTTGTGTCGTTGGTCCTCCTGTTGTTGATCCTCCCTTTGTCCGGGTTGGCAGCTGTGTCTTTGTTGGCTCTGGGACCTTCCTGCAGTGGTTGGTGTGAATCCACGTTGCTCTCTCAGCGTTCTTCACAGCAGTGTGTGTTGTTAGGAGCACCTAGAATGGACCTCGCCAGTGTTTGGAGTGCCAGGGCTTCCTTCTTAGGTCCTTTATCACTACTCAGTCGCCAGGAGGTCATGGAGTAGTGTGGACGCTGGTGATGGAAGGGCTGATTTTACCTGCTGAGAGATGAGAGAGGGTGGAAGATAAGTTTTTGCAATACAGTAGAATGTCATCCTCGCATAAACCAGTGGAGGGGAGTGGCCTGGTTACAAGATTCAATCCTAGGGATGGAGGTCTGCCAAAAAGAATTTCAAAGGGACTCATATTCACTCTGGATCTTTTTCTTATTCTCATGTGCATTAGAACAATGGGCAGAGGCTTTGTCCAAGGCAATCCCGTTTCCTCACAACATTTTGCTAATTTTGATTTCAGGGTGCCATTCTCTCGTTTGACAGCACCTTCACTGGCAGGGTGGTATGCACAATGTTGTTTGAAGTCAATGGCAAGAAATTCACTAATTTGGGTTATTGCAGAATTGAGAGTGAGAGCCATTATCGCTACTCTCAATCTCCGTTAACAGATCCTTTGCTCTACTACTTGGCTGCTTTGGTGTTTTGCTGGAAATGCTTCAACCCATTTTGACCACATGTCAACCATCACTAAGCAGTATTTCTTCCCTTCTGCTGGTGACAGTTCTATGAAATCCATCGTCAAATGTTCGAATGGTCTGTCTGGTCGTGGGTGAGTGGCGTGTGTAATTGTTTTGGTTTTACCTGCGTTATGTGTTGCACAAATTATACATGATGGCAAAACCTCTGCGCATAGACTGAAAAACCAGTGTTGAGTTATGGCGTCCAACATCCCTCCTTTTGACATGTGGTCCAAAACCATGTGTCAATTTTGCAAAGTGAGGAAAGAAATGTTTAGGCAGGCAAGGTTTGTTATCGGGTCCCCGCCACACTGCGTCTTTATAGGTGGCACCACAGCATCGCCACAGCGTCTTTTCTTGTGGTGTGGCAAAGGACTGTATCGCTGTAAGGGAGTGGGGAACAGAGACTAGAGATGAAACAAACAATGGATCAAAGGTAGTGGGTTGGGCTGCAGCTCTTTTTGCAGCAGTATCAGCTCTTGCGTTTTTTAGGGAGACAGAATCTGAGTTGTTAGTATGAGCAAGGCATTTACAAACAGCAATTGACTTAGGAAGCAAAATGGCATCTATGGGTTTTCCGTCAGATTCTAAGAATTGTCTGTGTTTCCATAGAGTACCAAAATCATGCATAACACCAAATGTGTATCTAAAGTCAGTGTAGATAGTTACAGTCTTGTTGCTTGCCAGTTTGCATGCTTCTGTCAATGCTGTCAGTTCTGCAGCTTGTGCAGAATAGTGAGAGGGGAGTGAACCAGAGACAAGAGTTTCATGATTAGTGACAACAGCAAATCCAACTCTGTTATGACCAGTTTGTGGGTTGTGTGAAGAAGATCCATCTACAAAAACAACCAAATCAGGGTTAGTTAGTGGTGTTTCTTGTAGATCTGGTCTTGGAGCAAACCTGTTGTAGGGCAGCAACACAGTTATTGTCCATCATCTGATGTAGGAAGGAGAGTGGCAGGGTTTAAAACATTGCATTTCACAGTCTTTGATTAGGCCAACATCATATTTACTGACAACCCACAGTGTCTTAGGGACCTCTCATAGGGCTGTAATAGCTGTAAGTTGTTCTTCAGATAGAAAAGAAAAAGAAAAAGGTTCAGAAGTGCTTTTTGGTACCAGCTGGATTGTTCTTTGAGTGTGCACAACAGATGTTAAACTCTTAGAGTAGCACTGCAGTTTTGGTGAAAAAAAAAAAAAAATCGATCAGAAGTTTTTTAGCCAATCAGCTGCGTGCTGACATGATTTCATAAATGGGCCCAAATCTTTCCAACTATCTGATGTGTGTTTTGCAAGTGTGATGTATGGGACTGAACCGTCCATGGTGTACATATCACATTGAGCCGGTGTGAGAGAGACTGATATAGTGCATTTATGTTGTGTCCAATAAATGTGTGTCAGTGTGAGTCTATCAAATTCTTCTCTCAACCAGCGTTCCTCATATGGCTCATCGGGTTCTGGTGACACATGAGAGATGCAATATAAATCTCCTGGTGTCATGAAATCTGTTGCAGCTGTTGAAACTAACTAGCCTTTGTTACAAGGTCAGAAAAGGCAGTCACTGGTTGCAATTTCCATTGATATGCATACTGCAAGTCTGGGGTGTGGTGAACAAAGGAGTGTGAAAAATTTGGTTCCAGATCAGATAGTCTGCAAACTTTGATACCTTCTGGGGTTGAGAACAGACAAATGCCTAATTTGTACATCAGGTCTCTGCCCATCAGGTTAATGGGGCAGACGTTAGAGAGAAAAAATGCATCTGTGAAGCTATTTGACTTGTCTGTACATTTGAATGGGACAGTGATGTTGTCTCTAATTGTTTGACCTGATGAACCAACAGAGTACACATAATCTCTGCTCAGTTTTGGTTTTGTAGTGAGTTCTAAATTTCTTATCACAGAATGTGTGGCCCCCAAGTAAACTAAGAATACCACATTTTGTTCTGTAATGATCAATGTATGTTGAGGAAACTTCTTGAAATGATCAGATGTGCAAAAGTTAGAGCAATTGCATATGTATTGTCTGAGCCCTCAATAGATGGTGTATTAATCTGCTCAGCATGTGTGTGTGGGTGTGGTGCAGTACCTTCTTCCGACCTCACAAGTTGGTTTGGCTTGCAGCAGGAGTCCATTCCTCTCCGACAACCCCCGACCATCGTCAGTCTGATGTGTTTGCTGGATTTGATGGTGTTAGTGTGGGACAATCACATCTCCAATGTCCAACTCTGCCACAGCTGTAGCAGACATCATTTGAAATTCTTCTCTCCTGATTGCTGTCTCTATCACGTCTTTTGTCTCTGTGTCCATGACGTGGTTGTTCATGTTCTTCGACTGTGTTAAACATGGTTATTGCTGCCATCTGAAGTTCTTTCTGTGTTGTCTCTTCTCTTTTCTTCATCTTGGAGAGAAGTTGGTCATGGGCGTGCATGGCATGCCGACAAAGTTCAGACAGGCATGCATCACACCAACCGATGCAGGAAATTTTAACAGTTGATGCAACATCTGGTTTTAGTCCACCTAGGAAACTGATGCTATGGGGTTAGGCAGATGTTGAGAGGCCAATGTGACATCAGCAGAAGTCCATGGACGGAAAACCAGCGTTGCACCTTCTGGTCCAGATACTTCAACCATGGGCATGTAGAGTCTACATCTTTTTTGCCGTGGCGCAGTCTATGTGCAATTGGAGAAGAGGTGTCGATTGTCAGGTTTTGTGGTGGGACAAACACATCAGGATGAGCTGCTCCCAGTCTTGTCTTTCCTTGTGGCATGGTGAGGTCTGTTTGTCCTCTTTTATTGCCAACCGGTGGGATGATCATTGTTTTATACTCTCATCTCATATATTCTCACTTTTTTATACAGATATACCGCATTATAGCTGTAAAGGAGATCCGTCACAAAGCCACCTTCGCTTTTTTTTTTTTCACTGAACCAATCAAAACTGGGGGACGGTGGGGTGTCTCAGGTAGACAAAGAAATGAGATTACAATTACAGACCACACCTCAAATACGCTACGTTCAGCCATCCTATAAATACCACCTAACCCTCTCCTCTTCTTCCGCTCTTGTATTCTGCAAACCCCCCCACCCTATTTCTCTCTTCCTGCTCCTTCCTCTCCTTCATAGGGCCCTGAGGGGGTCCGCTGTTGCCCAGG
This sequence comes from Thunnus thynnus, assembly GCF_963924715.1. Taxonomy (NCBI): domain Eukaryota; kingdom Metazoa; phylum Chordata; class Actinopteri; order Scombriformes; family Scombridae; genus Thunnus; species Thunnus thynnus. The sequence continues at coordinate 38,306,742 of NC_089518.1, forward strand.
TGCTACGGCGGATTCCCCATAAGCAACCAGAAGAATTATGCACATCAATTGTTTTCCTCAATAAATAATCCAAACATTTTGTTGATGGTGTGGTCCTTGCTAGTGAATCATTTGCTCTGAAAAGAAGCTCAAAGCCCCCAATTACATAGATGTCCATACACACACATACATTTACTCCTTCCAGATAAAACAACCTGCAGCCCCACAAAGACGCAGCAGGGCAAAAACAAAGCTAAGCATCCTAAACCAGGGACTGCAGAAGATGTTAGAGGGGCCCAAATTCTTAAAGGGTGATTTTTGCAAATAATCTAATAAATATATGCCTGGAATAGATGCTTTTGCGAAACTGTTGAAGAGACATTAAAATGTATGTATTTAAAACAAACACATGACTGAAGTTGGTTCAAACACTGCTACATGACAGTTCATTAATGATACATGAAAGAAATGTATTTTCAGTAAATTCCCCTCACGTTTACCAGCCCAACTCTTACCTACTGTAGCCCTTTACCTGACATCCTCACTTGCAGAAGCTCAACTTAAAACTGCTGACAAAGATGCACTTCCTCTGGCTGCATGGCTGCCTCTCTCGCCACCATATTGGTGTGTGTGTGAATCAGAGAGTTTACAGTATTTTTTAATTCTCCATTCAGGTGTTGAAACCCAGCAGTTGGTCTCCAGTTGAATCAGTGTTGATGTTTCCAGCAGAGTGATATTATGGCATCTGCAGGTGAGTCCATTCAGACTTTATTAGTCTGGATATCTCTCCTCTCTCTCTGTCTACATATTACACACATAATAACATCACTTTGTCCTCAGACTGTAAACTTGTGACTGTGAACCTGAATTCAATTCAGCTGATTCACCAACAACTCTGATTTTCCTGTTTGTACAAACACAAACAGTCACAGAGCAGTTTTCCTCAGATGGTCTGTTTGCTTGTTTGTTTTGCACTTTCATCTGTTTGGTCAATTCCTGACTTCAGAGCAGTTTTGTTCAATTTTGAAACACAGATTAGACAATTTTTATGTCACATTTTGTTATTTACTTAAGATTAATATGTGCATCAAAATACAACTTTTAATGGGTCTGTACAGTCAAAGAACAGCAGCGTCTTATCAATAATGTCATTAACATGACTGAGTGTGACTCTGGGTATTGCAAAAAAAAAAAGTCAATACTATATTTTAACTGTATGATGTTGATGTTTTTGCATGTGCCAACAATTTCTACACAATGTTTTAAACTTTAATATTTTTTGATTTCTCTGATGTCAAGTTTAACATCATTTAATATATTTGTGTTGTGTGTGGCATGAAAACAGAATGTCAAGTAATATATTTTATTTCACTTTAAAACTTTAAAGCAACTATCTTTTCTCAGAATATCTGAATAAGTCAAACTGATTCCCATGAATAAAATGACACACAGGATCAAAATGTCAGGTTAAAGAGGAGCCAACAGCAACCTGTAGAATATCAGATCTTTCCTTTGGTTTATTTAATACCTGTATTCATCATACAGCAGCAGGAATGAAGGTAAATTTCATCTACAGTCTGTTTACAGAGAAGAGCTGTGATCATTTTACTCTGGGATGGAACAACTGCAGTAATTTCATCAATTATTTAAATCTTCTGACACAGTGACAAGACTGGTCAGGTTGATGGTAATTGGTTATAATTAAGGCTGGGTCTTTGGAAAGTTGATTGGTTTGGTCGTCAGATATGGAGATGATTCCAGTCAAAGAATCGGGAGGAGAGAGGATCCTCAGGTCAAAGGGTTTATTGTAGACAGTGCAGTGGTCAGTAAATTATGCCAATATCAGGAAGGTTATGAGTTGAATATGTCTGTGATCTATGAAGAGAAATAATAATATATTTAATAATAACATAATAGTGTTAATAAGTTAATGTATTTTTAAAGCAATAAAGATATTTACTGTAGTCCTTTAAATCAAAGGCAAATAGAGCTCAACTAGAATCTAAGTGGATCATCTGTAAATGTAGGAAAACCTATTTAAAGGTACAACAGCTGTAGCACATCTGTAAAAACTAACTAAATCAAAAACAATAAAATAACTTCAGACAGGTATACAGAACCAAGCCATAATGTTGAATGACAACAGTCAGAGAACATGAAACAACTTAAATTCTGATCATTCACACACAAACAGTGAAAAAAACTCAGAAGTGTTCAGACTTTGCTCCTCTGCTCTGCTGCAGTGAGTGCAGACAGACTGTGATGATGTCAGCGCTTGTTAACGAGGCTGTGCAGAGTTTCTAATGTTGATGTTTTGTGTTTTTCCACACAAGAGAGAGTTAAACTATTTCAGCCTCATTTTCATATTCAGCTTCTCTTCCACATTACACCGAGCTGGTTTGTGTTACAACCATTGATCACCAAAATCGCAAAAATCAGTTGGGGGTAGGACACAGTTGGTATCTTGTTGGTCAAGGGGTTGTTCTGTTCCCAGACGTCACTTGATTATCAAGTCTCTACCCAAATGTGTATTTGTTCTTCACAACTAAATAGCAAAAAATACTCACTCTATACTTAAGTCATATATAATAATTCCTACATGTATTTTAAGCCGTAGCCTACTTTTAATATGTGGAAATTATTTCTAATGTTTCTACATCTTCTTATTCTGTTGTATGATTACAGGCTTGTTTACATTTCACTTTGTTGAATATGAAATTTTTTCTGTCCCTAAAACAGAAGTTTTCTGCAGGTACTTGGTATCACCGTTTCATCTCATATATTATGAAGTACTTCATTCATGGTTCTGATGATGTTGCTTGTAATTAACAATCCGCTTCTTTCACATGAACGCACTCGTAGCTGGAAGACCCAGAGTTGACTGAGCTGGTTGATAACCAGCTTCATCATACTTGTTATCCTTGAGGGGTGATGTCAGTGAAACCAGCTCACCCAGAGAGACAAACTAAGTTGAACTTGCTCTGTACTTCACCCCTCTGTTCTGCATATAAAAGACAGAAACACATTACAAAATAAAAACAGAAGCAATCACAAAGACAAAACAACAACAAAACATAAACAGCTACACAAACACTACAGAGGACTTAACCCTTGTGTCTTGCTTATATAATTAATTATATCATATAATAAAATTAATATACTTTCAATACAAAATGTTAAGAACCTAAAAGGTCCCAATCAAAGCCTGCCATAAAAATATTAAATGTTAATATTTATTTTCCATTTTCACTGAGTTAGTTTTTTAAATTAACTTCAGACCTGATCATAACTATCAAATATTCATTCATTTTCAGAATTTTAACCCTTTAATTGCCTTTTTTTATCATAATAAAAGATGCACAATAATGACAAGAAACTTCTCTTTAAAGCTATAAATAGTATTTATTAACTTCCACAAGAATTAACAAGGTCAACAATTGCTTCAATCAATAAATACTATACTACCAACTAATACTGAGGAAAAACACACATAAGACAACGGCTGTGTAAAGGCAAACAGGTAAACCGAAGCGTGTGTGAGTGTATGAGTGTGTGTGTGTGTGTGTGTGTGTGTGTGTGTGTGTGTTTGTGTGTGTGTGTGAGAGAGAGAGAGGATGTAAGAATATGTGCAAGTGTGTGGGTGTGTGGGTGTGTGTGTGTCACAAGTTGGCTGACGTGAAGATGACGCCGATAGCGCCGACCGGTGGTCGGTGGCGTTTCTGCACTCACGTGTCTGATGGCTGTTAACTAAGGGGCAAGGCGGCGCTATGGCCCTCTGTTATCTGGCTATCAGATGTGTGGAAAACGTGCGTGGTTAGGTGGATGTGTAAGTGTATGTGTGTGTGTGTGTGTGTGTGTGTGTGTGTGTGTGTGTGTGGGTGTTAGTAAGAGAAGGAAAGAGAGGAAGGGAGATCGACTCTCGTTTCCGCGACCGTGAGCAGAGAGCAGCGGTTGCTTTGTCTACAGAGAGCGAGTGTACGGACGGTAGTCTGTACGCACGTTGTCTGGTTGTGGACTGTCAAAGCAACTTACTTTCCACTTGCGGTGGCACAAACACAGAAATCCCGAATGGGATAACACAAACAGTTTAGCGTGGTGAACACAAACTAAACAGGCAGTAACTTAAAAACACTCCTCAGCAGCAAACGGGACTCCGCGGTCCGTTAAAATACACAACAACAATACGAGCACTAAGCTCATTAACACACAATTCTAATACTATCTCTGCCCAGACAACCTCTTACTTGTGTCGCTCTCCGGAGCGAACCGATGTGTGTTTGTAAAAGTCCGTCAGTGAAATCCAGCAGCGGCTCCTCCGGTGCGTGGTGCTGGCGGAGCCATCCTTGTTTCTCGAGAAAGTCCCACCCAGTTTTCCAGTCTGTCTAGTAATATGTTGTGGTCGACCGTGTCAAATATGGCACTGAGATCCAGTAATACTAATACTGTAATTCTGCCACTGTCAGTGTTTAAGTGTATGTCATTGAAGACTTTAACAATAGCAGTCTCAGTGCCGTGATGTGGTCGAAATCCCGACTGGAAGACATCAAAACAGTCGTTTAGTGCCACAAAGTTGTTCAGTTGTTGAAAAACAGCTTTTTCAATGATCTTGCTTAAAAATGGGAGGTTTGATATGGGCCTATAGTTGCTCATTAATGAAGTGTCCAGATTGTTCTTTTTTAAGAGTGGCTTGATGACGGCAGTTTTCAGGGCCTGTGGGAAGACACCTGAGAGAAGAGATGTGTTGACAGTCTGTAGAAGATCTGAGGCTGTGCAGTTTGAAACAGTTTTGAAAAAGCCTGTAGGCAGAATATCAAAGCAGCAAGAGGAGGATTTCAGATGTTGTATAATGTCCTCCAGGTTTTTATGGTTGATCGATAGAATTGTATCATACTACTCAAATTGATTTTAAGTGGACACAGGGACAACGAATATCCTGCACCTGATATGGAGGCACTGACTGTTTGTCTAATTTTCTGAATTTTATCAGTGAAGAAGGAGGCAAATTCATTTTAGGTCCTGGTGGATAGAAGCTCAGGGGCTACTGACACAGGAGGGTTTGTCAGCCTGTCGACAGTAGCAAATAAGGCACGTGCATTACTATTATTTTTGGCAATGATTTCAGAGAAGGAGGACCGCCTTGCATTTCTGAGTTCCAAATTATAAATGTGATGTCTCTCTTTATAGATGTCATAATGAGCCTGGAGATTTGTTTTTCGCCACCTGCGTTCAGCTTTTCGACACTCTCTTTTTTTCATTCTGACCAGCGTGGCATTTCTCCATGGAGATCTTTTCTTACCAGAGACAGCCTTCACCTCAGTAGGTGCAATGGCATCAATAACATTTGTAATTTTAGAACTGAAATTATCTACAAGCTCATTGATCGAGACCCAAGAGAGGGCAGGTATGATAGAAAAGGCCTGAATAAATATTTCACTGGTGTTTTCAGTGATATACTGTTTTTTGATTACCTCTGTTTGAACATTTGTGTGCATGGAGATAACACTCTCAAAGAAAACACAGGAATGATCAGAGAGAGCAACATCAGTCACCACAACCGTAGAAATGTTCAGACCTTTAGAGATGATTAAGTCCAGAGTGTGCCCCTTGTTGTGTGTGGGCTCTGTTACATGCTGAGTCAGTCCATAGTTATCAAGAACATAACACAGTTCTTTAGTCCCTCTGTCCTGGGGGTTGCCAACATGGATGTTAAAATCACCAACAATAACTATACAGTCCAAGTCAATACAGATAATAGACAGCAGTTCAGCAAAGTCATCAAAAAAGGTTGCACAGTATTTCGGTGGCCTGTAGATATTTAGAAATATAGCTCGAGAGGAGGAATTCAACTGAAGAGCCACATGTTCAAAAGAATCAAAGTTTCCATAAGATATCTGTTTGCATTGGAGGGAATCATTAAATAAAATGGCAACTCCACCTCCACCATTAGCCTTCAGAAACTCCTGCAGGTTAAACTGAGCTAACAAAACACTTTTATTGCTGACTAAGTCTAACACACTGGTAGAAACTCACTAGCCTAGCAACAGTAAGGCTACAAACTACCCATAATGCAACACTCTCTGTAGGAGCTGGTGTTACAGCGCTACTCTCTCTATCCTCTCTGATCTTGTGAACACATAATTGTCTCGTCCTGCTTTTTTACATTCATTACTGACGCTTAGTTCAGTCTAACACAACAACACATCAACTACAGTGTTGTCTTTCTCCTTCTGATCATTGTATATCTGTTGCAACACATGACACTCATGGACTGAGGTGATTGTCACAGTCAGAGAGAGGAAGAGAGACATTTCTTAATAATTAACATTTGAAAATAACCAAACTGGAACCTGAACTAAACCAAAAGGTTTACATAACAACACAGCCTGAACCTGGAAACTCAAACTTTATCTGAACCTCAACCATCACTGTTTACTGTTTAGCCATGAGCCTGTACAGTACATTACTTATCAGTCTAAAGGAATTTTAGATATATAGGTGTTTGATGATTGATCTGGGTTTTTCTGTTTTGTTTTTTAACAGATGATGGTGATTATTTAAATTCCCAGGAGTGCAACAGGAAAAGCCCTGAACTTCAGTGCCCTGACTGTAAGTTAAACTGAATGAAATTTCTTTATGAAATAGTCAGGTCAATTTTTGTTTTTTGTTATATAGCTCAAGAACACAAATCACAAATTTGCATCAAGTAGCTTTACAATCTGTACAACACATGACACCCTCTATCCCTAGACTCTTAATTTGGATCCAAAAACCTGTCAACACTTTGCACCAGAGGGAAGCCAATTTATGTCAAAATCATGAATCAATGATTACACAGACATTACACACAGTGTAAAAATCAGCTGATCCTGCCCTACGATCTGCTGAGGCTAAAGCTGAGGACAAACCTACACACTAACGAGCAGTAATGCCAGTTCAGGAAATATTGTGAGACGCTGCATTTAAACAGCAGAACTGAAAACTATTTACTCGACAAAACAGAGAGAACTCTCCAGAGGAAACAGAGTTTGGACTACTTAAAATTAAAACACAGAAATACTGATGTTTGTGTAAAATCCCAGATTACATTGAGTGACAGAGAGTTTTATTAAAGACCAATCTCTGTGCTGAAATGAAAAGCCTGAAACACTGGAGGCAGCAGTGGCCCCTCCACTCACTGTAAAAGTAACTTTACTGTCTGCCTGCATCCTCAGTACATCCATGACCTGTCTGCATCTTGTCATGTACAGCACTATATTTATCCTCCTGCTTGTGACACTTGCAAAGTAAATCTCTGCTCTGTTGCATAAAAATACTAGTTTTTGAGAAACAAAAATATTCAGGGCTGAAGACCATAAATGATTGGCCCTAATGATGCCACTGTCTAAGAGAGAGCTTTCTTTGGACTGGTTGGAAAGAAAACAACTCCAGGTATATCTGGGAGGCTAAAATCTTCACCTCTGTGGTGTTAGTTAGAACCAGCACACTACCTACTGATATCATTTCCATGGCTATGGGAGGTGTTGAAAAACAAACACAGCATGAAACTCTGTAGAGCAGATTCAACATAATCTAAAAGAAAAACTTTCCAAAACCTTGATATTACAACTTCAACTTTAAGTTGGATTTAAAGGACTCAACAGAGTCAGACTGTTTGATGTCAGCAGGGAGATTATTCTAGAGAAATGAGACCTGATAGGAAAAGGCCCTGCTGACTTCTTTTTTAACTTTGGGGACACACAGGAGCTCTGTATTTTGAGTGTAGAGAGATCAAGTTGGAATATAAGGTTTAAAGAGATCAGACAGGTATGATGGGGCCCATTTATGATTTTATTAGTCATCAGAAGCACCTTTAAGTCTGATCTAACATAGGGAAGGCTAGAATTGGTGTTATGTGGTCAAATTGTCTGAAAACAGAATATTACAGTTATCAAGTCTGGATGAAACAGATGTGTGTATTAGAGTCTCTGCATCAGCCACAGACAGGGAAGAACGAATTGTAGTTATGTTATGTAAATGGAAGAAGGCAGTCTTGGTGATTTCTTTGAAAAAAGAGAGGCTGGGATCAAACTGGGATCAAACATAACACCAAGATACTTGGCTGCCACACTTTGTGAAATTACACAGTCGACGAGTCAATGTCATGTGATCAAACTGGTGTCAACTGGACCAACGACCAGCATCTCAGTTTATCAGAATTTAAAATCTGAAATTTAGTGACATCCAGTTTTTCACAGCAGCCAAGCAGGTTTCTAATTTAGTAATTTGAGTGTTTTCATCAACCCTAAAACCCATGATAGGAGCAAAGAGGTGGAGTCTGAATCCACAGCAAGAAGATAATTTACTACTCTGGTTAGAGCAGTTTATGTTTTGGGGGCAATACCAGTCGTAGGTGATAAATTAACAACATTGAGCATTGAATGACCCAAAAAATGCCAGAGGTTTTATTGTTGGTAGGGAGTCGACTAGGCAGGTAGTTGGTTTAGAGGCTGACACCAGCTAAGACAAACATTCTCAATATTTGTAAGAACAGAGACTATCTGGGACTGTGGTGTTACTCACCAGTAGTTATAGGGTAGTTATATCCTACAGTGGTATAAGAGGAGTTCATTTAATGTTACATCACTTCTCAGTTATATTTTTTTCATTCATTTCTAGTCGGAGAATTTTACATTTGGAAATTGGTTAAATCTTTGTAAATCAAACAATGCAATGAACAACCAGTCACTCTTACAATATCTGTTCTGTTCAGTGTTTGTGTCCAAAAAAAGTTTGCAAAAGCCTCAGATTATCTATTCCTTTATCTGGTATTTATTCATTGGCTTCTCTGCGTAGGTTCGTGGAGATGTTTACGTGTACCTTTGGAGAACCATAAATCCACCATAAGATTAAAGCTCTACAGATGAATCTTTTTTTGAGTAAATAAACCTGAAGGTGACTAGATGATGCTTGTCACAGGTCTCACAATTAACTATGTAGCCCAGTGTTGTTTTTTTTCTGGTCAATTAGTTTAGAAGAAGCAGTATTTAATTCAATATAATCTAGGTGAATATATCCTCAAGACCAGAGGACAGAAATAATCACTGCATTTTTCGACCCATTAGAAAATGGATGTGAATAAAATAAAGAATTTATTTTTATATTTCTGTATCCTTGCAGTCAGAGATAATGTGCCATCCAGGGAGCGAAGAAACAGTGTTGGATTTCTGCCACCTCTGAGTGAGTCAGACTGAACTGTTATAAATTGTTTTGATGTTTATTAAAATTGAATTACTAAACTATTACTATTACTAAATATTACTAAAATAATAACATTTAAATTACTTTTCATTTCAGTGTCTGAGCTGAGGGTTGTTCTGCTGGGGAACAGCTGGTCTGAGAGGAATTCAGTGGGGAACTTCATACTGGGAGAGACTGTGTTCAACACTGAAGAAGAACCAGACTGCTGTCAGAGATTCAGTCGACTGATTGAGGAGAAAAAAATAATTCTCATCAACACCCCAGATCTGCTGCATCCTGACATCTCCCAACACAAGCTGTCAGAACATGTAGAAAACTGTGTGAGTCCCTCTTATCCTGGACCTCATGTGTTCCTGCTGGTTCTACAGCCTGAAGACTTCACTGAGGAACACAAGAAGAGGTTACAAACAGTCCTTGAATGTCTCGGTGATCAATCAATCAATCACTCACTGGTATTGATATCAACATCAACACCAGGAGAGCAGAGTTCAGGTTTCATGGAGGAATATATGAAACATCCACAGTTAGGAGACTTGATCAGAAAATGTAGATCCAAGTTGTTTTGGCAGAAGAACCTTAAACGTTCAGAGCTGTTTAGGATCATGGACCAAATTGTGAAGGAAAGTGATGGAGATCATGTGAGCTGTGACATATTTAAAGAAGCAACATCTGTTTTACCAAGTAGTCATGGAAACCTGAAACAAGAGGAAACAGTCAACTTGGATCCTGTTAGAGCTGCTGGTGGGTTCAGGAACATTTTTTACTGTGATGAATACAAACGACCTTTGATTAAGTTTAAACAATAAGTTAAAACTTATTTTGGTTTACATTTATTTTGTTACAGGGCAGAAATCTCTCTGGGATTCAACAAAAAACGTCATCAACTGTGAGTAAACTTACTAATTCTTATCATGTAAATGGTAAATGGTAAATGGACTGTACTTGTATAGCGCCTTTCTAGTCTTCCGACCACTCAAAGCGCTTTTTACACTACGAATCACATTCACCCATTCACACACATTCATATGCTGAATGGGTACAGGGGCTACCATGCAAGGTCCCAACCTGCCCATCAGAGGAAGCTAACCATTCACACACATTCATACACTGATGGCACAGCCATCAGTGTATGAATGGAAAACAGTACGGTTATTTCTCCCAGGCTCCGGTCGAGCCTGTGTGGTCTATAGAGCTGGCATGTGCAGTTAGACATCTATTAGATGAAGTTGATGAACTGTAATTGATGGTTTTGTCTTTTCACAGGGTTCATGCCTCATACATCACAAACTCCATCACTACCTGAAAGTACAATCAACCAGTGTAAGTCAGTGTATTAAATTCAGCCCTAATAATATGTTATTATTGCAGCATTTAATAAGAAATTTGATCTGCCGTTCAAAGGTGGTAAAACATGATGTATTCTATCTGTAACCATCTGTTTGAATCCAAACTCTCCTTGTGTTGGTGCAACAGCTGTGTCTTGTCCTCCAGCTGGGGAAGTTCCTAAAATGCACTGTTCATCTTGTTACTACATCTTTACTTGTTGTAAACATAAACTGTGGGAACTAGCATGGTTAGCTTGCTAAGAACAATATTCAACAAGCTGAACATTCTACAGCTTTTTATCACTTTATTTTGGTAACTTTCTGTTCAGCCAAGCAGCATCCCTCCTTCTCTACTACTTTTATTTTCTCATCTTTCATTTATAGGAACAACGATATAAACAATCAATATTTTCTGAGTGAGAGGTCAAACTGGCAGGACAGTCAGGAGCTTCCTCATGGCTGCATCACACTGCCTCCCTGATCTCCAACAACTCTGTCTTTTGTGTCTTTGTAGTCTCCACGTGATGAATTATACACGTGGATAACAGTGAACACTTTCACACAGTCTCTCCTTGAAGACATTCTTAGTGTTGTACTCAGTTTTAAACACAAAAGGTGACAGAAGTTGTTTGAATTGAACAAAAGAGTTTTAAACAGAGTTTAATCCTAGTTTACTTTCACTCCTCCTGACAGCTGACTGATCACTGCATAAAGCAGCTGTGTTGTTAGAAATGTTCTGTTTGCTTGCAGTCCTAAATAATATAATGCATCTCCTGCTGCTTTCATGACACAAAAAATACAATAAGCATAATTAATAACATATTTCACTTTTAGGCTAGTTGTTACGTTGTATGAGAGATTAAACTGGTTAAATAAGCCACTTAAGAAACTAAATACTTGATGGTATTTTATTTATGGAAATTTCCTTTTTTAAACATGTTTCCTCTCAGATTTCTGTCAGGAGTTATAGGTTCATTTCCAAGACTGTGATGTTGGAGGCTACATGTCTCCATCTCGAACCCCATCAAGAGGCTTTAATGGCCAGAGATTTTATGGGCTGTATTATTTACTGGTGGGGCTATGAGTTTATAGTAAATACATGAATAAACAAAGCAAGGCATGGACATGTAACATTTGAAAGTCAATTACAAGAATCATATACCCAAATATTACACAGTAACAATAACAATCACAGTTTTTTCTTTAAGATAAACATTCATAATAATATTTCAATCACTTTGATGGTAGACAGAAGGAAGGCAGAAGCCAAAATAGACAGTCAACTTTAGAGAAATCAAAAAACTGACTAAATGATTATAAACAGAATAACAGAAACTACACAGCTCACATCTGGAGAAAAAAAGGAGCACAGCCAGGTAGCACAAGAAATGCCTTCAAAAAGTTGCATCCTAAATGACAGAATATTCCAGACAAGTCCTGCTCCTACCAGCTCTGAATGAAGCTTGTTTGGTGACTTTTTTGGGGGGTGTATTAATATCAGGGCTGGGTACCAGGGTTCCTCGTCAGCACTGAAGGACTGAGCAGCACCAGAGGAGCTACTGTACCTGTCACAGGTCATCTCCCTCTGCTGTTATAAATCTCTCTGCCTCCACTTTGATGTTTTCACTATTTTCTGGTTCCTATGACAAGCTCGTTTTATGGTGAAACAATGTGTTTTCATCACACGCTACTAGTGTGACATTAAGTATGATGCAGTTTTTGTGAACAAATAACATGAATGTAGCTTCTGTTTGACCTCCACAGTCTGGATGTCAAAGTGTTTGTGTGGAGTCGCTCATTAAACCAGCAGGAATTACTTTCAATCATCAAACTCCTGATTTCTGTCACTGTAATCAGAAGAAATTCATCATTTCATACAAATCTGAAACACATGATGCTGTAAAAGTGAAACATCGACCAGCTGCCAGGAAACATCAGTGAGGAGGCAGCTCAGGTCGCCATAGTGGACTAAATTCTTTTATATTGAAACCTTTGATGACGATATTTATTTATTTATTGACAATTCTGTTTTTTATTAAAAAGAGAATAAATCTAATTTAAATAGTTTTACATCTTGCACTGACATTGACTGTTCTCTATTTTTCTTTAGTTTTTGACCAAAGAGAAACAAACAATAACATCAGCAAGAGACAAAAAATGGGAAAATCGCAACAGTAATAAATAAAATTAAATTAAATAAAAAAATAAACCCATCCACCCCTGGACAAGTGCAGTCACTGAAATATCGTCATGCACTAGATAGAGCAGCATATTAAATGAAGGCAGAAAACCTGTATATTTAATAAAATATCAAAGGTAATGACTTTATATCAAGTACGTTTCTGTATATTGTATAAGAACAGCTGTAAGTCACATTATATGCATATATGTATCCATACATGCACACACATGCATACGCATACATCAATCTATAATTTATGACTGTATTTACAACAAATAACTGGCTCTACAGGATCTCCTGGACAGATTTCTTGGCACAAGAAATACATCAGAGTGATATACGTGTGTTTTCAAGTGACTTAACACCACAGTGATGTGACTTGTTTACTTCCACCTGCAACTTGGATTTATCTAGATCTAGATCTCAGATTTGTCTGTAAGGCTGTTTTGTCATCATGGTTGAGTACCTGCTGTGTTCTAGTGGCTGAATTTGACTCACCTGTTGTCACCAACTCTGAACTGTGATAATGTGTTTTTTCTCCTTGTTGTTTTACAGTCTCTGTACTGAGGATTGTGCTGGTGGGGAAAAGTGAAGACAAAAAGAAAAAACTTCGTAACTTCATCACTGAAGATCAAGATTTTCATTTCCAAAAAAAAACAAAATTCAAACAGTGTGTGGCCACCTGTGGAGAATGGAGAGAAAAATCATTAACTGTGGTAAAAACTCCAGACATCTTCAGTCTGTCTGAGCAGAAACTGAGAGAAGATGTGATGAGGTGCATAAATCTTTCCCCCCCTGGACCGAATGTTCTGCTGCTGTTAGTGAACCCCTCTGAGTTCAATGAAATGGACAAACAAAGACTGAAGTCTGTTTGTGTGAGTTTGTTTGGTCAAGATGCTTTTAAACACTCCATGGTCATCATGACACACAAGGAGAATGACATAAGTTTCACTGTGAATCAGCTCCTTGAAGACTGTGGAGGAAGACACTACAACATGTTTGAAGATGACCACAGACAGTTAATGGAGAAGATTGAGAACATTGTTCATCGAAACAAAGGAACCTTCCTCACCTTCACTGAAGAGACCATTAAACCAGTTTTAAACCTGGTTCTGTGTGGGAGGAGAGGAGCAGGGAAGACTTCAGCAGTCAAGGCCATTTTAGGTCAGACGGAGCTTCATTCAGTCTCCAACTCATCAGAGTGTGTTAAACATCAGGGAGAGGTGTGTGGACGTCGGGTTTCCCTGGTGGAGCTGCCTGCCTTGTATGGAAAACCTCAGGAGGCAGTGATGGAGGAATCATTCAGGTGTATCTCCCTCTGTGATCCTGAGGGCGTCCATGCCTTCATCCTGGTCCTACCTGTGGATTCCCTCACTGATGAAGACAAGGGAGAGTTAGAGACCATCCAGAACACATTCAGCTCTCCAGTCAATGACTTCACCATGATTCTGTTCACTGTGGAGACAGATCCTACAGCTCCAGCTGTTGTTGACTTTGTAAGAAAGAACAGAGACATCCAGGAGCTCATTCAGAGCTGTGGAGGAAGACATGTTGTTCTCAACATCAAGGACAAGCAGCAGATCTCTGAGATGTTGGATACTGTGGAGAAGATGAGACAAGACAGGGATGAACAATGCTGCTACACATCAAAAACATTTGCACGTGTCCAAATGGATCTTTACAACAAGGTCTTACAACAAGAGAAAATCATTAACAAGTTACAAGCTGAACTTAGAGACCTGAAAACAAAGACCAGCTGTAAGTATAGTACTTCATTGATCTGCAGCTCTGTCATAAACTGTGTTGAGCAAGTTACTCGAAAACTGTAAATAATTACTAGTTACATATTACTCATTGTAAAAGTAATTACATTACTTTATTAACATGTTACATTACTCGTTACATTATTTTTTTTTTACTTTTTTTTTCCTCAAAGTTTCTTACTCAGAATCCTCCACACACACACACGCTGCATGCCTGTATTTAACACATGTGGTTTAACAAGCAGGCAGGAAACAGTTTGGAAGGATTTACTGACCATCCAACAACTAGCGTTAGCGTAGCCTCAGTGTTGTACACAGCACTGCAGAAGACTCAACCTCAGCTGCACGATACACACATCTGAACTCTGACTAAACCAGCATCAGGTGACTCCTGAATGTAGGTGTACCTGTGGCTAACGTTAGCAAGCAGGGCCATTACAGTCTTGAGTCTACAACACTGAACTGTAGCAACTGTGAACATTTAAAGTAACTTCAGTTGTTTTGATGTTACAGGTGATGATGAGAATCAGAGCTCAGAGAGTCTCAGGATTGTGCTGCTGGGGAAGACTGGCTGTGGAAAGAGCTCTTCAGGAAACACCATTCTGGGAAGAAAGAAGTTTAAAGCCAAATCAAGTCAGAAGTCAGTCACCAAACAGTGTCAGAAAGTACAGAGTAAAGTAGACGGTCGTCCTGTTGTTGTGGTCGACACTCCTGGTCTGTTTGACTCCACTTTGTCCCGTGAACAGGTTAATGAGGAGATGGTGAAATGCATCAGTCTTCTGGCTCCAGGACCACATGTCTTCCTGTTGGTGTTAGAGATTGGCAGATTAACACCAGAAGAGAAGAAGACATTAAAACTCATCAAGGAAGGTTTTGGGAAGAATTCAGAAAAATTCACCATCATTCTTTTCACAAGAGGAGATTCACTGGTGGAGGATGACAACCTGTCCATTGAAGAATACATTGAGAAAGAATGTGATGATTCCTTTAAGAAGCTGATTACTGACTGTGGAGGAAGATACCATGTGTTTAATAACTATGATAAAGGAAACCGCACACAAGTCAGTGAGCTGATAAACAAGATTGACTCCATGGTGAAGAAAAATGGCGGCAGCTGCTACACCAATGAGATGCTGCAAGAGGCCGAGGCAGCAATAAAGAAAGAAGTGGAGAAGATCCTAAAGGAGAAGGAAGAAGAGATGAAGAGAGAGAGGGAGGAACTTGAAAGAAAACATGAAGAAGAAATGGAGACAATGAAAAGAAGAATAGAAAAACAGAGAACAGAAATTGAACAGGAGAGAAAACTGAGAGAGAAACAACTTCAGGAGAAGGAGGAAAAGATTCAGAAAGAGCGTGAAGAGAGAAAGAAAGAACAGAAAAAGAGAGAAGAAGAAGACAAGAAGAGGAAAAGACAGGAAGAAATTCAAAGACAGGAGTGGGAACAAAAACTTGCAGCTTTGGAGAAAAAGAGAAAGTCAGAATCAGAAGAAAAACAAATCATCGATAAAGCATTGACAGAGAGCAGAGAAGAGATGAGAAAAGAACGAGAGGCCTGGGAGAAGAAACAAAAAGAAATGTGGGAGAAACGAAATCAAGAAGATGAAGAGAGACGACAGGAGGAACAGATAAAGCTGAAAAAGCTCCAAGAAGAATATGAGAAGGAAAGAGAAAAATATGAAAAGAAAAGAAAAGAAGATCAAATCAGAGGAGAACAGCAGACAGCAGAAATTGAACAGGAGAGAAAACTGGGAGAGAAACAACTTCAGGAGAAGGAGGAAAAGATTCAGACAGAACGTGAAGAGAGAAAGAAAGAACAGAAAAAGAGAGAAGAAGAAGACAAGAAGAGGAAAAGACAGGAAGAAATTCAAAGACAGGAGTGGGAACAAAAACTTGCAGCTTTGGAGGAAAAGATCAAGTTAGAATCAGAAGAAAAACAAAACATTGATAAAAAGCTGGTGCAGAGCAGAGAAGAGATGAGAAAACAACAAGAGGCCTTAGAGAAGAAACGAATAGAAATGTGGGACAAACGAAATCGAGAATATGAAGAGAGACGACAGGAAGAACAGAGAAGATTAAAAAAGCTCCAAGAAGATTATGAGGAAGAAAGAGAAAAATATGAAAAGAAAAGAAAAGAAGATGATAAAATCAGAAGAGAAGAAGAGGAAAAAGAGAGAAAAATATTAGAGGAGAAGTATAAGAAAAAACTGGAGAATGTAAAGATGACATATGAAGATAAAGCCAGAGAGAAAGCTGAAGAGTTCAATGAATTCATTGCAGCTCAGAAGCAAAAGCATGAGGAACAACTGAAAGACAAAGATGAGAAATATGGGAAACAACTGAAAGACAAAGATGAGCAGTATGACCTGTTAAAGGCACTAAAAGCCAACAATGAAAAAGAAATGAGGAAAAAACATCGAGCAGAAATCAATGAGTTAGTGGAATGTGTGACAGAAAAGAGAGAAAATCTGAAAATAGTCAAAGACTTACTGACAAAACATGAAAACCAAATGAAGACTGTGACAGATGAGAAAAGAGAAAACCTGCTAAAACTGCAAAAAGAAGAAATAAGTAACCTGATACAGGAACTTTTGGAGGACGTCACAACATTAAAAAAGGCAAAATCTAAAGAGAAGCCCTGTTGCATTTTATGAGGTGATTTCTTTTATGTTTGATGTCACTAAAACAACATAGTTACAGATCTACTCAGTGTTATGACTGTGGTTGTCATAGTTCATTAACGTGTGTTTATTCCATCAGCATGGATGTATACATGATGTGTCAGGTGTGTGTATATATATGTAAATAGCTGTGTAGGGGAACAAGGAGGTGATTGGTGCACCAGGTCAGTCCAGTTAATCACTGTTTGTGCAGCTCTTAAAAGAAAATGAGATCCTAAAACCACTAAAGCTCCTGCAGGTTTAAGTTTGATAAAAACTGTGTCTCCACTTGAAATGTTCTCAGAGCCTGATCCTGAGTTTAATGTAGAGCTGATGTTTGTTCGTCAGGGCTTCATTTCTTTGAGCAGTGAGGAAAAAGATAAAGTGCCGGTAATTCTTAGAGATACAGGTGTCTACCACTTGTTTATGTTAGATAGAATAGAAGGCAGAATTAACTACAGTTTCTAAACCTTTTCCTTCTGTAAACAGTCTTTATGCTGTTGTATTTTTCCTTTAATGCCAGTTTGTTAGAAATTATATTTTTGTTTTCTTTTGAATATGAGGAAGAACATGATGTTTGTAACATCAGTTAAAGCATCCAAATCATCAATATCACAGTAAATATTAAACATGCATGAATATCATTTAAACTGCTCATCAGATGAATCAAAATGATGAAAAATGTCATTATAGACGATGAATTCTTAACTTTTTTTGTTACATGTCAAATAAGAACAGATGTTTTATAACTGTATATATCAATTGAAGACATAATTCATATTCATCTCAAATCAACTTGTCTGTATTTGATCTTTGGTGTGTTTGTTCATTCTTGCAGAAAGATGAATAAAGTGTTTTCTCTGTAGTTCAGTGTGGACTGATGTTTAATGCTGAAGTCAAACAGATAAAGTGATGAAACAGAACAGAGCTGACAGGTTTGTTTCTACCTGCACAGGAGACACTGAGGAAGGAAGTTTGTTTTATCTGACTCACGTCTTCATTCACCTCTGCATTTATTTCTCTATTTCCTTCATCTTATCAACCCAAGTAACTCCTAGTATTCCTGCTATACTTGTCCAGTGTTCAATAAAGAAATCCAATCCTGCCAAACATGAACAAATAACTATTTTAGCATCTGCAACACATTATATTGTTCAGTTAAAACAGGGAACTGTTTGTATAGAAAACACTTAAAACACACATTTGTGGTGTGAACCTCAGGTGGAAATATCATTCCTACAATAACGGTTCAGCTCAGGACTAAATGACTGATGCTGACCAGCCACAGTTGGTCTGAATCATTTTATACCAACTGATATTTTCACACAGACCAGATAAATAATGTCTTTGAGTAAATATCATAAATGTCTTTGAGTCAGTGCTGCTGAGGTTTACTGCTGTCCACTGATCTGCTGATGCAGTTTGTTCTCACAGTTTTTATATAATTCAAAGACTCTTTTACACCTGTGATTTAGTTACTAGTTAATTTATTCTGAGCACTTTAAGTACTTCTCATCCATGTTGACTTAAAAGGTGAAATTAAACATTCTTCTTTCTGACTCATCACAAGGTGAAGAAGTCCTTCATCTGCTCAGAATAATGAACATTTGAACCTCTCTTGTGTGTTTGACACTGTTGTGTCCAGCAGGTGGAGCTCTAACATCAACAGTGAGGTGAAGTCTGTTTTACAGCTTCTCTACTGCACATCTGATTGGATTTGACTCTAATAGACTGTTTTCATCTCATGTTCTGTTCATGCTTCTATTACCGAGAGTGTGAAACACTTTAAGGTGGTTCAGGATGGATTTAATATTGCATAATGATGATATAATATACCAGCTACAATATAAAAACTTTACTGTATAGTTTTTATTATTGTGACTTAAATCAGTGATAAAAGTGTTTGAGCTGTAACTTTAAACCTGTTCTGTGCTTCAGTGTTTCAGCTGTAAAGTTGTATCAGTGTGAACAGACAGCAGGTTGGAAAATAAAACTACAACAGCTGTTTGCTTATTTCAAATCATCTCTGTGAAGATGAAGAAATGATAAATATTTTAACCAACGTGAAACTTATTTTGCATCCAATATTATCCTGCAACACATTTGAAATATGATTATAAACATCAATAATAAACATATAAAATGATGAAATTTTGTCATAGTCAAGTAAAATACATATTTTCATGAAAACTGTTGGTCCCTGTTTAAACTACACAATTACTGAATACCAACAATATATTTATCTTTATAAGAACATTATTGATGCTTCAGTATTAATAATCTAATGATGTCATATATAATAATATATCAGTCAGAGGGACCAAACCACTACTTTTACTGCAATACTTTAACTACATCAAGCTCATGATACTTATGTACTTTTACTGCAATACTTTAACTACATCAAGCTCATAATACTTATGTACTTTTACTGCAATACTTTAACTACATCAAGCTCATAATACTTATGTACTTTTACTGCAATACTTTAACTACATCAAGCTCATAAAACGTACTTTTACTGTAGGAGGATTTTTCATGCAGGACTTTTACTTGTAATGGAGTATTTTTACATTGCTGTATTGATACTTTTACTTCAGGAAGGATCTGAATATTTCTTCCATCTCTGCTCTAAAAGAACTTTTCCACACTCTGGTCTTGAGGTGTCTGTGTACAGGAAGTCATTGTCTGATAATAACTTCACTCTCTGAGGCTGAGAGCTTCACACAACACCTGCTTGTTGCTGTGTTTGATGTTTTTATTTTGTCCACATTTCTGTTCATGGTTGTCATTTAAATAATTTTACAGTTGTGATATTTTTAAAGATGGTTTGTGGTCAGACTGACTTCAGTTTAATATCTCATATTGATTGTTCACCTGTCTGGTTGTGTGTTGGAAGAAAGAACATTACAGTACAGTGAGTGGTGGGTGTGATGTGTGTGTCTGTATATATTTGCTACTAATATGTTTTAAATACGTTATTAAACATTGTTTCTAGTATATATGTTAAATAATAATAATTGAAGGCACCAGATAGAGACATAGTGAACTAATCATTTAATTTGCATTGATAACTTGTTTATTTCTGCATAATGACAATAAAACCTTTGGATCCTTTGAATTACATTGTTTTGACTTTAATGAGACAATTTCTGTCTGTGTTGAAATTATAAGCAAGAAGTGAAATATTTCATCATTTAAGAGACTAAAGAGGAAACTGAAAATACAACAAAGCATTTATAGATTCTCCTCTGATATAAAGTTAATGAGAAATAAAGAAGAAAAAACTGCACAACATTAAAATCCTCAGTTCAGATGTTCTGATAAAAGGCCATCATGATAATAATGTACTAATACTGTATAGTGTATTATAACATATTAACATCATTGAACAGTGTATACTCAGCAAATAGTGTATTATAGTTATATTTCTGTTTCTGTAACACTTTATTTACCTTCAGGATTAACAGAGTTCTGTCATTTATCATTCTGGATGTGAAGAAGAACGATGAAGAACGTCTTAACCAACATTCATCACCGAAACTTACACATATTCAGCAAATATTATATTTAAACAAAACATATGAATATCACTGAAACAGCAAATCATCAAAGAAATCTAAATGTTTATGAATGAAAATGAGAAGTAAACAATACACTCTCGTTTTCATGTATTTCATTAGAAATATGAAGAGTTTCAAAAATAAAATGGAAAAAAAGCTCAAATCTGAATAAAATGAACACGTTTCTTTCTATTCATCAAAGTATTTCCCCCGTCAATAAATGAGTCCTTCAGATGTACTTCAACTATTGTTTGAATTTTTTTCTTATCTAGAAACGAGTCTGAACATGTTGTGAAATATGAAGAGTCTTTCTGATTTTCACTTTGGTCTGAACTGATGTCGCAGCAAGAATTTCACCGACGAAACTCAAAGAAAAGCAGAAAAGACACAAACTGACATCAGTGAAAATTCAACATCATCAGGTGAGTTTCTGTTCAGATCGTTTTACTGTTGTATTAATTTTTTTTAATTTAATCACTAACTGAGCTGCAAAGTTTTCTGTTCACTAACTTTAAACTGACGAGCTCGAGAAAAAAAGAAAAAGAAAAAACGGAAGATTTCCCGTTTTTTCTTAAATTACAAAGTCAAATGATCTTTTTAGTCAGATCGATGTGCATTAATGTTAACGGTTATTAATTTCAGATTTCAGAGTCTAAAACAGAATCAGGAAGTTATAAATCTGTCATTAAAGTTACTTTTACGGACATTTAGATTCATCACTTGGGGAGGAAACTAAAGTCTTTCCCGAGTTCAGATTTATCAGTTAAAACATGTTTTATACTAAACCCTTTATTTTAGGACGCGCGCACACACACACACACACACACACACACACACACACACACACACACACACACACACACACACACACACACACACACACACACAGGTTTGTCTTCCTACAGTTGTCAGGACACTCATTGACATCATTTATTCCCTAATCTCTAACCAACTTTAACCAGAACAACTGAATGTCCAAACCTAGAAAACCAACTCTAATCTTAACTCTAAAACTGAGTTTTAACTCTTTTAAACTTTTGGTCTTTGTCCTTTGAAATAGTGACCAACAAAATGTCCTCACAAAGACATATATATACACACACAGTAAAATATTTAGTGGTTAAAGAATTGGTCTTTATGTCAATAAAATATTCAATATTTGGTCATTTTAATCTTAGAGATTTTCATTTATTGAATATTTGCCTGTAAATAAGATAAAAAAGAACATTTCTGCCTCTCAGCTGCTTTGACTCAGAACATGTTTTTAGATTTTAAAGAGCAAGAAAATAAAATCCTTCAAACTGTCAAACATCACAGTTTTTAATCACTGGTTTGTTTAATTATGACCTCATCTTTCCCAAACTGTATCTTGATGTTTTTATTCTCGTCTCAAGATGATTGTGATGTTGTTACATTTCTTCAGCAGAACTCCTCAAAGAGAACACAGAGCACAAACTCTGACACCAGTAAGTATCCACATGTTTGTCCTCAGACACACGTCTTCATGTCACTTCAACACTTTAATGAGCTTTATTTCTTCTTCTCTCCCCTCCAGCTGAATCAGTCTCTGATGTTTCCAGCAGAGTAGATTATGGCGACTGAAGGATCTGGTGAGTTCAGTCAAACTTTATTAGTCCCAGAGGTGGAAAGTAACTAAGTACATTTACTCAAGTACTGTATAAGTTAGGTACGTGTACTTTACTTGAGTATTTCCATGTGATGCTACTTTCTACATTTCAGAGGGAAATATTGTACTTTCTACTCCACTACATTTATTTGACAGCTTTAGTTACTTTTCAGATGAAGATTTGACACAATGGATAATATAACAAGCTTTTAAAATACAACACATTGTTAAAGATGAAACCAGTGGTTTCCAACCTTTTTGTCTTTTGACGTCTTACAAAAAGCAGTGTGTAGTCGGGGTCACATTTCACATGTCTATGAGTTGTTAACAGCTCCACCAAATAGTGATTTTACCCTCTAAACTTCTCACATGCTTTCATTTCAATAAATGTTCAAATGATCCAATATTTCAGCAAAAATCAAAGATTAAAGAAAAAGTCCAAAAACTGAAAACAGATTTGTGTATCAGAACTTTGTTTTTTCTTCTTTCCTCTCCCATTAATCATCTCATCATCTGACTTGCCAAATTTAACATCCAAGCCAAACCTGAGACCTGAAGCTGTATTTTTGCTTTATTACATTCATTACTGACACTTAGTTCAGTCTAACACAAAAACACGTCAACTACAGTGTTGTCTTTCTCCTTCTGATCATTTTATATCTGTTGCAACACATGACACTCATGGACTGAGGTGATTGGCACAGTCAGAGAGAGGAAGAGAGACATTTATTGATAATTAACTTTTGAAAATAACCAAACTGGAACCTGAACTAAGCCTAAAGGTTTACGCAACAACACAGCCTGAACCTGGAAACTCAAACTTTGTCCGGACCTCAACCATCACTGTTTACTGTTTAGCTGTGTGTGTGTACAGTACATTACTTATCAGTGTAAAGGAATTTTAGATATATAGGTGTTTGATGATTTATCTGGGTTTTTCTGTTTTGTTTTTTTACAGATGATGATGATTTAAATGTCCAGAAGTGCAACAGGAGCAGCCCTAAACTTGAGCGTCCTGACTGTAAGTCAAACTGAATGAGAATTCTTCAACACCATCTTATATATCATGAATAAAGTAAGAGATATTCAAATAGTTAAACCATCAAATTTGCCAGGAACTTTATGAAGTAGTCAAGTCCATTTTTGTTATTTAGCCCAAAAACACAAATCATAAATTTGCATCAAGAGGCTTCACAATCTGTACAACATATGACATCCTTTATCTTTAGACCCTCAGTTTGGATGAAGAAAAACTCTCCAAAAAACCTGTCAACACTTTGCACCAGCAGGAAGCCAATTTGTGTCAAAATCATGAATCAATGATAGAGCAGACATTATACACACTGTAAAAATCACCTAAACCTACACTTTACAAAGATGGCTGTTCATCTGCAATTTACTGAGGCTAAAGCTTAGGACCAACCTGCACACTGACTGAAACCTACAAAAAGTAGAAAGATTGTTTAAGATTGTTTCCACCAGCTGGAACTGATTTTTTATCTCTGACTGTCAGGAAGGAGCATAAATCTAATGACTGAGTAATCACACAGACAACACACTGAACCACTGCTCAGTACGACTTGTGTTCTGGAGGCTGACCAACCCTTAAACACCCAACCCAGTCACCAGAACAAAATGTTGGCATTGAACATTTCTGCAAACCACTGAAATGTTGAATATATATGTTTTAATACATGTAATACGTATCATATCAACATTTCTACAAATGTAGCATATTAACATTTCTACCCATTAAATGATGATGTTTTATGGTGTGACAACGCTGTGGTTAAGGTCTGGTTAGGTTTAGGCACAAAGACCATTTGGTTAGGGTTAGGGAAAGATCATGGTTTGGGTTAAAATAAAAATAAAAAATAAAATAAAAATAGCTGACGTCTTGCTAAAAACACCAGCTTTGGTCAGTTGAAACGGGAAGCTGGCATTGGTTTCAAGGTGGTCTCGAACCGTCTCTCTGCTGACTTCCAACTTGCTAAAACTTACCAACCATCCACTGACTTCTTCTCCTAATAGGAAAGTCAGCTCATATAGATCGCATGAAAACTACGTCCCTTTAGAAATGTTGAGATGACACGTTTTGTTGAAATGTTAATATGCTACATATTACATGTGTTGAAACATAGATATTCAACATTTCTGTGGTTTGCAGAAACGTAAACTGCCAATGTTTTATTATGGCGACCGGGCTGAAACACCACAAGAAAGATGCCAGTTATCATGTGTTCTTGTACCAAAACAAACATGGAGGCAGCCAATTGCTTGTGCTGCCTATATCATAGTTGTCATACAATTTATATGCAATTTGTGCAGAAAAGGCAAAAAAAAAAAAAATTAAAAAAGCTCAGTGTTTGTGTGAGATCTTGGATGGAGAGATGTGGGTAATGTGGACTGTGACTGGAGGTGAGTGAAGTTTGTAAAACAAAGCTAACTTCAGGTTCTGGTTGGCTGTGTAGCTTTTTGATTTAAGTAATTTGTTCTCTTTACAACTCAATTAGCTTTTCCTCCATTTCTTTCACACCACAAACCTTTCTTCTTCTTTTGTTAATTTACTGGTAAATCTACCCTGGATGACACACAAGATGTCAGTGGCAAATATCAAACATGCCAAAAATACTCTTTATGAAAACTTGAGATTAGAATCTAAATGATTTTGTTACCACCAGCTGACCCAGACTGGAACTGACCTGCTCCAAGTCCAAGTCGCTCCCATCAGTCGTCACGTCCAAATCAGATTCAGAATCAGTTCAGCAGTTGTCATGTGTGCCCCTGCCTTAAGCATCAGCAAATCCACTCAGAAATCATAGAAAAAAGACGCTTCGCATGACTTGAGATCACGGCTCAGAATCATCAAATTTCTGCTCTGTAAGTGTCATAACTATGAATGCTAGAGCTGCCGCAACACCCCCGTCTCTGGGTGGCTGGGGCAGCCTATATGCCCATCTGTGGTGTTGCAAGATTTTATTTTTTTCTGTCATGTGCAAGCTGGTCCCACAAATACCCGGTGCGTAGAGATTGTGGAGTGTACAATACCAAGACTATCTGAATGAAAAATACAAGTAGAGTTAGACGTAAGAGCAGAGACGTTTTTAGGAAATGAAAAGATGTGGGGCTAAGCTAAGATCGTCCAGGGCTTTTTTTGGTGTGTGTGTATGTGTGTGTGTGTTTCGGGGGTTATCAAGTCCTAAATATAATAACAGCACTGAAATTCCTTATTGTACACAATGATAGTCATATCTGTCCAGAATCAATCAAATGACTGTGTGTAATGTGAAAGGGGTCACTTAAAGTTGTGAAGCCACAGAGAATTATCATCAACTTCGTACCTGGTTTTGGTTATAAATAACCTATGTGGTGATTATTTTTAATTGTAAAGATGCAAATACAGTCTCTCTAGGATCTGGAACATAAAACACAATACTTTCAGCAAATATTAATGCATAGTTACTTTTTATGTCATAAAATAAAAATAAATAAATACATCATTGAAATTGGAATTGGAGCTGAGCTGCCATCACTAGAACATCTTCACAGCATTTACTGTGTGAGGAGGGCTAAGAACATCATAAAAGACATCACACACCCTGGACACCATCTGTTGAAGCTCTTCCCATCAGGCAGAGGCCACAGATCAGTTCGTACATGCACAAATAGACAGAAAAACAACTTCTTACCAAAAGCTGTGGCACTATTAAACTCAGATATCTCCCCAGTCTGAGACTAAAACTCATATGCTGCCAACTTTGGACACATGCAGTACTTATTTACTTACATGTCACTTTAAGCCACCAATCATGTGATATACACATATCCTTGAACACCCCCAACACACCATCACTTCATATCTGTACACCACACCTTTGCCGTATTTTTGCTGCTGATGCTGTTGCTGTTAGTTGTATTTTTGTTGTATTTTATCATTAATTGCATTTTATATTTTATATTGCTTATATTTTGTACTGATATTGCTCAAATTCTGCACTCTTTATCACTGAAATTTTTATATTTCTGTCTAATTTATTCTTTTTAAAAATGTGTGAAGTAAATATGTGTAAAGTCTTAAATACAAATGCTCCATTTGAAGTTGACACAATTGCAATTTCGTTGTGCTTACATAATGGAAATAAAGTTATTAACTTGACCTGACTTTTGTGACATGTACAAATGTTTGGGCACCCAAAGAGTTCTGAAGTCGGCAGTTCTTTGTACAAGATTTCAGACCTTAGTCAGCTCATTAGGCCTGATGCATGTCAACAGTTGTCATCAGGAAATGTCAGCTGGTGCCAATTTCAAAGCTTTACAAATACTCTGACTCTTCAGACCTTGTGTGAACACTCAGTAACCATGAGTTCCTCTAAGCAGCTGTGTAAGATGCTGAAAATGGAAGTTATTGATGCCCACAATGCATGTTAAGGCTACGAGAAGTTAGCAAAGCCTTATCAGCTTGCAGTTTCCACAGTGTGAAATGTAATTAAGAGATGGCAGTTTAGGGCAGCTGTTGAGGTCAAGATGAAATCTGCAAGATCAAGAAAACTCTCAGAGAGACCTGCTAATATGCTGGTCAGAAAGGCGAATTAAACCCCCATTTGACTGCAAAAACCTGCAGGAAGATTTATCAGACTTAGGAGTGATGGTGCTGCCCAAGAGTCAATAGAAGGAAATCTTACCTGTATCAGATAAATACAACGGAACATCTACAGATGCCTGATGTGTTTTGGAAACAAGTGCTATGGACTGATGAAGTTAAATTAAAACTCTTTGGACACATCAGCAAAGGAATGTTTAGAGAAAACAAGTAGCAGCATTTCATGAAAAGAACACCTTGCCAACTGTTAAGCATGGGGGTGGATCTATCATGCTTTAGGGTTGTGTTGCAGCAGGAAACATTGCGTGTGTAGAGGGAAGAATGGATTCCACTAAATACCAGCAAAGTCTGGAAGCAAACATCCCACTGTCTGTAAAAAAGCTGAAGCTGAAAGGAGGATGGCTTCTACAACAGGATAATGATCCTAAACATACCTCAAAATCCAGCATGGACTATCTCAAGAGACACAAGATGAAGGTTTTGGAATGGCCCTCAGTCCCCTGACTTAAACATAACTGAAAATCTGTGGGTAGATCTTAAAAGAGCTGTGCACGCAAGACTGCCCAAGAATATTGCAGAACTAGAAGCCTTTTGCAGGATGAATGGGAGAAAATCCCAAGTAAGAGAATTGGAAGACTTTCATCTGGCTACAAAAGTCGTTTGCAAGCTAATATCTGCCAGAGGGGATGTTACTAAGTATTGACTATGTACGGTGCCCAAACTTTTTCACATGTCACAATGACGTCTTTATTTTTTATTTTTTGTTCAATTTATGACATGAAAAGTAACATGCATTATACATGTTTGCTGAAAATATTGTGTTTTTTCCATATCATAGAGAGACTGTGTTTACATCTTTCAATTGAAAATCACCAAATTATGTAGTTTATCAAGGTGTGGCCAAACCTTTGCATAAAACTGTTTACTAATGTAACACACAATTCAATGGGTAGAATACAAATGTCAGTGTTCAGTTGGGTGCTGGACCAAATGCCAAGGTCTGTCACATGTCTAATCTGGTTACTACACATTTATACCCACAGTAAAAGAACCAATCAAAATGACATTACATCAAAAAAGAATGGGCCCAAAATACTGAAAAAGTCTGTCCCATCAGAATAACATCCATTTGACTTTTAGTTAGCAAGTTTTTTTTTGACAACATTATACTGAAGGAAGGCATTCGCTCTTCTTGGCTTGAAGGATGAATGAATGTGTATTTCTATATCCTTACAGTTACTGATGAAGCTCAACCTCTGAAGCGTAGCAGCAGTTATGAAATCATGCCTCCTGACAGTGAGTCAAACTGAACTGAGTCTGAATTATTCTTGTTTATTCAGATTTATATCTATAAACACATTATTTTACTTGATAGAGACCAGTTTTTTTTATGAATAATGTTGTATTTACAATATTACTACAAAGGGAACTTGGCTTTACTTGCATGAGAATAATTGAAGGTGACTCTTACGAGCCTATCAACATTTTCATCATCTCCTTTGCTCTGCTCTGTTTATCCCTCTGGCATTATTAGAAAACATTTCATGTTGATCCCTTAAGAAATTTAAAATAATAATTTAACCTCAGACATACAGGCCTTGTAATGACCCCCATTACACTTGTATAACCGAAAGCATATTTTTTACTGGCTGACATTGACAGCAGTGACAGTAGAAGTACAGTATGAGACAAACAAGTGGATGTCATGTAAAGTTCCTGTTGAAATAACTGAATTTATTTTCATTACAGTGTCAGAGCTGAGGGTCGTTGTGCTTGGGAACAGCTGGTCTGAGAGGAGTTCAGTGGGGAACTTCATACTGGGAAAGACTGAGTTCAACACTGAGGAAGCACCAGACTGCTGTCAGAGAGTCAGAGGACAGTTGAAGGAGAAAGAAATAGTTCTCATTAACACCCCAGATCTGCTGCTTCCAAACATCTCTGAAGACAAACTGACAGAGTTTATAGAAAACTGTATGAGTCTCTCTGATCCTGGACCTCATGTGTTCCTGTTGGTTCTACATCCTGAAGATTTCACTGAGGAACACAAAAAGAGGCTACAAACAATCCTTGAACTTTTCAGTGATCGATCATTTGAATATTCACTGATACTGATATCACCACACAGAGAGGAGAGTTCAGGTTTCATGGAAAACTACATGAACCATCCACCCTTAAAAGAAATGATCAGAATGTGCAGATACAGATATTTAAAGCAGAAGAACCTTGAACTTCCAGAGCTGTTAACACGATTCGGTCAAATTGTCAAAGAGAACAATGGAGAACATCTGAGCTGTGATGTATGTAAGAATACAGCAACTGCCTTATCTGATGACCATCCAAATCCAACACAAATGGAAAACATTTTGGATGCTGATGAAACCGCCGGTAAACTCAGAAAAACATTCTGACACATGATGGGAATTTTGTAAATTATCACAAATGATTGTATCGAGATATTTGTTCCGTCTTGATGTGATAAATGGTATTTTTATGTTTACAGGGACATCCAAGATGGAAAGTAGCACTTCATACCACTGTAAGTAAATGTGCACAATGTCAAGATATTGTAAAAGAATACTTTAGTGAATCCTTGGTGCAACTGTGTAGTTGCAAGCTGCAACGAGTGACGTCTGCTTACAATAATAGAAGATGATGATCTTAGAAGGTAATTTTCAAAATGTATTTATTTATTTATTTTCACAGCACATGAACTCAGGATAGTGTTGTTTGGAAAACGTGATGACAAAAAAACAATACTGGGAAACATCCTCATCGGGAAAAAAGAGTTTCATGTGTTCATGCCAAAAGTCTTTACAGGAAAACAGTGTCAGGCTGCAAATGGAAAGTGGAGAGAGAAATCATTAACAGTAGTGAAAACTCCAGACATCTTCAGTCTGCCTGTGGAAACTGTGAGACAAGAGATTAAGAGATGTGTGACTCTTTGTCCTCCTGGACCAAATGTTCTGCTGCTGTTAGTGAAGCCTTCTGATTTCACAGAGGAGGACAGAAAAACACTGAAGTTCATCCTGAGTTTGTTCGGTCAAGATGCTTTTAAACACTCCATGGTCACCATGAAACACAAGGAGAATGACATTTCAGCTGTGAATCAGCTGCTTAAAGACTGTGGAGGAAGACACTACAAGATGTTTGACAGTGACCATAACCTGTTAATGGAGAAGATTGAGAACATTGTGCATGAAAACAAAGGAACCTTCCTCACTTTCACTGAAGAGACCATAAGATCAAAGTCTGAACACATTAAACCAGTTTTAAAACTGGTTCTGTGTGGGAGGAGAGGAGCGGGGAAGACTTCAGCAGCCAAGGCCATTTTAGGTCAGACAGAGCTTCATTCAGTCTCAAACTCATCAGAGTGTGTTAAACATCAGGGAGAGGTGTGTGGACGTCGGGTTTCCCTGGTGGAGCTGCCTGCCTTGTATGGAAAACCTCAGGAGGCAGTGATGGAGGAATCATTCAGGTGTGTCTCCCTCTGTGATCCTGAGGGCGTCCATGCCTTCATCCTGGTCCTACCTGTGGATCCCCTCACTGATGAAGACAAGAGAGAGTTAGAGACCATCCAGAACACATTCAGCTCTCCAGTCAATGACTTCACCATGATTCTGTTCACTCGGGAGTCAGATCCTACAGCTCCAGCTGTTGTTGACTTTGTAAGAAAGAACAGAGACATCCAGGAGCTCATTCAGAGCTGTGGAGGAAGACATGTTGTTCTCAACATCAAGGACAAGCAGCAGATCTCTGAGATGTTGGATACTGTGGAGAAGATGAGACTCAACAATAATAAACCATTCTGCTATACAACAGAAACATTTGCACATGTCCAAATAGAGAAGATCATACAACAACAGACAATCACCACCACACTTCAGACTGAGCTTAAGGCAATGAACACAAAAACTATGGTCAGCTGTAAGTACTACATGTTAAATTTAAAATACACATAATTAATAATAACATTTTATTTTTTTGTGTCTTAAACCATCCATTCAACATACTCTGCAGTCTATACTGTTTCAACTGTCAATATTTAATGAAAATCCTGATCTTTCAACGTTACAGGTGATGATGAGAATCAGAGCTCAGAGAGTCTCAGGATTGTGCTGATAGGGAAGACTGGCAGTGGAAAGAGCTCTTCAGGAAACACCATTCTGGGAAGAAAAGAGTTTGAGGCTGAGTCGAGCCCAACATCAGTCACCAGGCTTTGTCAGAAAGCACAGAGTGAAGTAGATGGTCGTCCTGTCGTTGTGGTCGACACTCCTGGTCTGTTTGACACAACTTTGTCCCATGAAGAGGTTAATGAGGAGATGGTGAAATGCATCACTCTTCTGGCTCCAGGACCACATGTCTTCCTGTTGGTGGTACAGATTGGCAGATTCACACAAGAAGAGAAGGAGACATTAAAACTCATCAAGGAAGTCTTTGGGAAGAATTCTGAAAAGTTCACCATCATTCTTTTCACAAGAGGAGATTCACTGGAACATGAGAAGCGGTCCATTGAAGATTACATTAGAAAAAAATGTGACAAATCATTCGAGGATATGATTGACAAATGTGGAGGAAGATACCATGTGTTTAATAACTTTGATCAACAAAACCGCACACAAGTCAGTGAACTGATAAACAAGATTGACTCCATGGTGAAGAAAAATGGCGGCAGCTGCTACACCAATGAGATGTTCCAAGAGGCCGAGGCAGCAATAAAGAAGGAAGTGCAGAGGATCCTGAAGGAGAAAGAAGAAGAGATGAAAAGAGAGAGGGAGGAACTTGGAAGAAAACATGAAGAAGAAATTCAAACAATGGAAAGAAGAATAAAAGAACAGAGAGCAGAAATTGAAAAGGAGAGACAACTGAGAGAAAAAGAACTCAAGGAGAAGGAGGAAAACATTAACAAGGAGCGTGAACAGAGAAAGATAGAACAAGAAAAGAGAGAAGAAGAAGACAAGAAAAGGAAAGAACAGGAAGAAATTCAGCGACAAAAGTGGGAACAACAACAAAAAGATCTTGAGGAAAGAATAAAGTCAGAATCCAAAGAAAAAGAAACCATTGATAAAGAGCTGGTGCAGAGTAGAGCAGAGATGAGAAAAAAACAAGAGGCCTGGGAGAAGGAACGCAAAGAAAAACAAAAAGAAGATGAACAGAGACAACAGGAGGCACAAGAAAGACTAAGGAAGCTCCAAGAAGAGTACGAGCAGGAAAGAGAAAAATATGAAAACAAAAGGAAAGAAGAGGATCAGATCAGAAGGGAACAGGAGGAAAAGGAGCGGAAAGAGTTAGAAGAAAACTATAACATAAAACTGGAGAATATGAAGAAGAAATATGAAGAGGAGGCCAGAAAACGAGCTGAAGAGTTCAATGAATTCAAAGAGAAAAAGGAGGCAGACTTTGCAGCTCAAACAGAAAAACACTTGGAGGAAGTGATGGTTCTGAAGCAACAACATGAGGACGAAATGAAGAAGCAGCAGCAGGATTATGACAGCTTGAAAGAACTCGCAGACCACAAAGAAAAAAATCTGAAAAAAGTTATGGATGAACTGCAGAACAAACATATGGGAGAAATGACTGATTTGATACTGCTACTTCTGACTCAAAAGAAAGAAAACAGGGAAAAACTAAGGAAAATGGAGGAACAACACAGAAAGGAGGTGGATACATTTATAAAAGATCTTTCAAGC
Source organism: Thunnus thynnus (assembly GCF_963924715.1). Lineage (NCBI taxonomy): Eukaryota > Metazoa > Chordata > Actinopteri > Scombriformes > Scombridae > Thunnus > Thunnus thynnus. The sequence goes on from NC_089518.1 coordinate 38,339,362, forward strand.
CAAAACAGAAAAAGAGAAAAGGAACAAATTGATAAATTAAAGAAAAAACACAACCAGGAAATGAAAGCCCTGGATAAGGAACCTTCAACCCCAAACCAGAGCATAAAAAGGTCTGAATTGTCCATCAAACATGCCCAAGATATTAATGAGTTGAAACAACGACTTCTGACCCAACAGCAACAACATCAGAGGGAACAGCTGGATAAATTACTGAAACAACATGAGCAAAAACTGAATGATTTCAAAGAGCAAATTCTGGAAGAAAACAAAAGAAATGAGACAGAAAAAATGGATGAATTGCAGAAGAAACACGAACATGAGATGAATGAGTTGAAACAGCAATTGAAGGGAGACAGTCAGGAGGAAGAATTGAATGACCTGCAGAGAAAACATGAAAAAGAAATGAATAACTTGAAGGAGAAACTTCTGACCCCAGAGGAGCAACAGTCCTGTTGCATTTCATGAGATGTTTATTTATTCCAACAGCAGCTCATCTTGTCATGTGTTTTTTACTTTTAATGTCCTCTAAGCCATCAGAGGCTTGTCATACTTTTTGATGTATATGAGTCAAGTTCATTTTTATAGCCTTTAAAAATTGCCTCAAGGGGCTTTACAATCTGTACAGCAATACAATATTCTCTATAAGGAAAAACTCCCTTGAAAAATGGAAGAAACCTCAGGAAGAGCAACCAAGGAGGGATCCGTCTCCCAGGACAGACAGACAGGAAATAGATGTTGCATGTACAGAATAGACCAAAGAAAGCAAAATTACACAAATACAGCATGAATATATATGAAGAATGTGATCAAGAGGACACTGAGCAACTTCCAGGTGCTGCCAAAAACAGAATAGAGGAAACTCACATCACACTATTCGCACAGACAGAGGAAGGAGAGACAAGAAACCACATATAAAGGGAGAGACATGAGCTGAGGCTGAATCTCCTGCAGGATGAGGAACCAAAAGCAGAACTTCTGGGAATGGCGCCGACAGCCAGAAAAGCAGAGTGGTACCAGGATGGCTGATGGCCCGACAAAGAGAGAAAAGAGAGGACGAGGAGGAGAGAATAGGTACAGTTACCATGGTTACAGTCGTTTTTCTTATGTATGGCAAGGGTACCCGAAGAGGCAATATACCAGACTGTAATGGTTTAGATGCAATATCCACATCACTCTGCACTGTGGTTAAACAAAAGACTCAAATCAAGCTGATAATCACAAACTGGCCAAGAAGCTGGATTCACTCACCTGTTCATTTAAATATTGACTGTCTGGGTTTTTTCTTCAAACAAGTGGCTAAAAGTCAGATATATGAATGCAAACATATAAGCATAGGTTCACAATTTTCCAAGTCTGTTTTAAAACAACAAGTGCTTGTATGTCAGTCTACTGTTACCACAAAGAGATCCTTCCCTAATGAGTTTCCAATGTAAGTAAAGGGGGACAAAATCCTCATTTTGAGAAAAAATACATTCCAAAGTTTATCTAAAGCTAATATGAGTCAGCTGTCTGAAGCTTTAGATGATTGACAGCCAACAACCCTGCACTCATTCCTACCAAGAGCCTTTAAACACCAGAGATATCCATCTGAAGTTAACGTTAACATTACATCTACGGCCCTTCATCATTTTGCATCAATGTTAACTTTGGTGATATTTTTCCCCTAGTGGTGTTTTTAAAAGGTTTACCAGCGCACTGCAAATTAGTTAGCAGAGAGTAATATTGTCTGTTGGTTGTTTTGTTCACAGTATTTTCCTGTAATACTGGCCTCATGGAAATGAGACAACACATGTATTTTTCCTCTCCATATTCTCTAAAGGCGACATGCTCTGCTCTTCATAGTCATAGTCATAGAATTTTTCCCTTTTATCAAGATATTACATTCAGTCTGAATGTGGTATTAGTATCTTGCCACATCTTCATCTTTGGTTAGTCAGTTGTTTTTTGTTGTTGTTTTTTTTAAATGTTGAGTTATTTACCCAACATGAAGCTTGTTATAATCTATTCTACTCTTTTGAACTTACATGTAATTGTTTTATATTGATTGTTAATAACTTGTGTATCTTTTGAATGTCATCTGCACATCATTTTGTACAAGAAACAATATATTTGTTTTTAGATAAAGCTTGTTGTGGCAGATTGCAACTGCGTGAAGTTAACCTAATGTATAATTGTGACCCAGTGATTTTTAGTGTAGTTAGCTTTGATATAAGCAGGAAATGTTTGTGTAGTTACTGAGCAGCAGTATTTTATACAAACACAGTAGGGTTAGATTTTGAATTCCCTTGATAGTTTTACTGTTCTTTAATAAATGATTTTACAATCATATGTTGCTTGTTCATATTTGGAATATTTAGTTTTACTGATAAGAATATATATTTGAATAGAGGTTGTGCATAATTAGTGAATATTGATATTTGACATCTTGATTTCTCTTTTATTTCTTATCAAAGACATGATTTTACATGCTGTCTGTGTTTTTGTTTTGATTTTCTTACTGAACAATCTGGAAATGTATCCTTTAACATTTTGTCCAGCTGAATAAACAAAACTGTAACTGAACTGACGTGAATCATTTGTTTCATGTCTCAGTGTGAGTTTCTCCTCAGAGGTCAAACAGAGTTTACAACCTGCTGCTGATCAGTGTCAAAACTCATTACAAATAAAATTAATTTTAATAGTCAGATTATTTTTTCTCAAGGAAATTGAAGTGTGGTTTCTCCTTTGTGCTGTTAACAACTGCAATTATTCAAATCAGGCCTAACAGCAGTAAATTCTAGACCCATTAAATCTGCAGGAAGAAGTTATGCAATTCAACACAACAGTCCTGTAACAAATACCAGCAGTGTAGAGTTTATTAACTTCAACCTGGTTATTGTTTTAGGTTTGTGTTGTTAAAAGCCCAATAAGTTCACTTGTGATAATTGAAATGATTTTTTAGAATGATTAGAATATAAATTAGAATTACAGATGGAAAATCAACATTTTGGGTTTCTTAGCTGATATTTTATTGAAAAGGTGGGCATCATGTGTTTAAAACCCACTTCTGAGGTAAACAATCCTGTAACATGATAAAATATTCAGTCAGTCACACAAAAGAGTTGTTAACCACAGTCAACCCTTGAAACACTGTCAGACATTCAACAAGATATTTACTTCACATCATGACAAACTACAGAATCCAAAAGAACCACTGAGCTGAATCAGCACCTCTGACAGAGTGAAAAAAGCTTCAAGAGGAGCCTCACAAAGCTAGTATTTGTTTCAGATTGTTGGCTAGTTCCATCACTGCTCCTCTTGTGTGTTTTCAGTGTTATGTCCAGCAGGTGGAGCTCTAACATCAACTACTGCAGTCTGTTAAAGGGATTCACTACATGTTTCCACAAATGAGGATCCAGTAATTTACATTGTTTTAAAGTGGAGGCAGAAATCTCAAAACCTGGACAAATAAAACCAAATTATAGACACAAAATACTGCAGAAATTGAGACAATAAAAAAACAAATCATGCTGTAACAGAAAGATTCGCCCATGTTTAAATAGCCATAAATGAAAAATGACACCTGTAAGAACTTTTATTTCTTTTAAATTTTTATAGTATTTTTGTTTGTTTGGTTTTTTTTTTTTGTAAAAAAAAAAAATCAATAAAAATCCTGCGCACAGTCTATAATGTGATGACGTTTACGTCTCAACAATGCAGACAGTGTTTCTACAGTGAATAAAAATAGTTATAATTATAATAATTATATCTCATTGATTTATTCTGTGAAGAAAAAATATTTCAGATGGTTTTATTTCAGAGAGAAATAAGTTTTGTTCATTTTGATTTTTAAACGCTTGTTTCAGTTCATGAACTTGAATATGTTTGGCTGATTTTGAATATTGGTGAAACACATCTGAACATGAGAGAAAAACCGATGCAGACCTTTTTTTCTCTCTCTTTGACTTAAGTTTCACTTTCATCGTCTTTGGACTGATGGCGCAGCAAGAATGAAAACGTCACCAAGTAAGTAAATTAACTACCGAATTAAATACAAATAAAATACATATAAAGTTGATGTAATGTGTTAGAACTGTAGAGGAATGAAAAGACTTTTTATTATTTATGTCTCATGAGTCTACAAAGTGATTAAAACTGATACTTGATGGTTTTGAAGCGGTTTGGGGTGATGGGTGGGCCGCTTGCAGTACAGCTGGTAAAACATCGCGGCAACAAAATGGAATAGAGAAGAAAAACTTGAATTATCTTTCACATTATTCTTTCATATTCTCGGCTGAACACTAGTTTGTTGACTGGTTTCAGGTCTTTGTGGCAAATCTATTGGACAGGAAATAAAAGATCTGGTGATTTTATTTGAGAAAAAAAACGTTTTTAAGAAAAAAAAAAAAAAAAGGAAAGGAAGTTTGACTTCCTGATGATAAGAGTCCTGGGAGGTGACTCTTTTGTTCTGAACGTCCTGGAACACTGAGCTGTGCTGGAGACGTTTTTGAAATGTAACGCCATTAGAACGGTCACAATTTGATTTCTGTCCGATGTCCCTGCAGCAGCTGAGAGAAAAGCTGTTGTTCAAAGAAGAGGTAAAGGTGAAATACTGAAGTTATGATCTCACAGTCATGCTTTATATTACTCTGAAAACCCCAGAATGTGTAACAGCAGCTTTAAAATAACAGAAGTGATTGAAGGAATGACAGCTGGTTTGGGATGAGTACAGTCCTCTCTCACACATGAATTATCACCAAGTCAACAATCAATCTTTACTATCATAAAGGGGAAATTGATTTGTATTATTAATACACATTAAAACCATTTAAAAAGAAAAGTAATAAGTACATCAGAGAAATACTCTACACATGTCAAATATCTATATGAGCATAACACATAAAGGCTCTACAGTATTTACCATAAAAATGTAAAAGCAATACTGGAACAAACACACCTACATGGAATAGACCTATGAATGTTAATAACACCTGTGCTTTTCCTCTATGTCAGAATGTTTGCTGTGAGAGACGTCCGTTATTTATTCTACACTTTTCACTTTTTGTCTGTCGGCATCTTATGTGTTTTGAGAGATTTTGTGTGAAAAAAAATCTGTAAATGTTCACCTGAAATTGTTGCAACTCCAGACTGCATCAACAATTTGTATTGGACCACAGAAAGAGAACTGGCTCCAGGTTGTTGAAAGTGTCCTGGAGAATGATTATTTTTAAAAGAATGAGAATTATTTTGTCCTTTTGTGTTTGAAGGGTTTTAAAAGCAGACTGCTGGTCTTCAGCTGAGCTTCTTCTGGTGTTTCCAGCACAGTGACAGGATGGCAGCTGCAGCAGCATCTGGTGAGTATAGTCAGATTTACAGCAGAAATATGCAAAAACTCTCACAAGCTGTTCAGAGTTACTATGTTTGATGTTAAATTGAAAATAGTTGGCCAAGCTAAAAGTTCCTCCTCATATCTCAGTTGTAGGGCCAAATCTGTACCACTAGGTGGCGACACAGCGTTACACATTTATTAGCAAACAGCAGCTGACTGTTTTCAGACTGTGTTTTTCTGGGCTGCTAAGAGGAATCTATCGCTGCAATATTTCATTCACAAAATCCAACATCACAGTAATCGATATCAATAATGTAACTATGTTTTGTTGATGACATTTGCTGTTTTAGAGGCAGGATAATCCAGGAGAGGGTCAGTACCTTTCTAGAGGGTCACTGCTCCATCTAATGAGAACACAAACTATGCTATGAAAATAATAAGGCTTGTTATATTAGACATATGGATGAAAACTATTATGATCAAGAAAGTACACTCCTTTGTTTCACCAGGGCTTAAAGGATAGATTCAAACATTTTCAAGTCTCAAAACAACTGTCAGGAGCATATGAACACTGAAACAGTTGTTACTTGCTTTAATCATTTGTCCTGTTCATACTTACTGCAAAGAGATTCTTTCTGATGTGTTTCCAATGTAAGAGACAGAGCAGAAAATCCACTGGCTGATGTTGACACTCGAAACTGAGTGAGTTGAAACTTGTTCTGTTAAAATCACCACTAGGATGAACATAATAGTGATGAATAGATGAATCTGATCTAATTGTATTCAGAACATAAGAGTACAGTTTGTACTTCAATCTATCTATTTATCTCTAACATTATCTACAATATCTAAATATGTAACAGTAATTTACAGTATCTATCTAACAACTCCAGTGAACTAATGTGTGAATGTGTGGCAAAATGGTATAAGACATAATTTATATACATATATATGTGTGTGTGTGTGTGTGTGTGTGTGTGTGTATAGTCGATATATATATATATATATATACAGTCAACTTATAGTCAATTATTGTCAATTTTATGAGGCAGTAATAATAATAATAATAATAATGATAATAATAATTTTCCATGTGAATTTCTGCCTTCATGTCTCATTAAACTAATAAAATCATACATCGATTTTCATGATATATAAACTGTAAATCTATTAAGAAATTAAACCTGAAAGTTGCTCTTTAACAATGACATGAGACATGAAAAGGAAAATATTCAGGGCTGCTTTCCAACTAAAATAAGGCAGAGTGAAAATATAATATATATATATAAATTATTAGAAACCTTGAAGTTCCTCAGAACTTAAGTTAACTCATGTGTGCATGTGTGTGTGTGTGTGTGTGTGTGTGTGCGTGTGTGTGTGTGTGTGCATGAGTTTGATTTGATAAGTAGAAAGCATGTTCTGCCTTTGGATTAAAAATAATATAGATATCAATAATTATTTACATATTTAGTTTTTTAATATATCATCTAATTCCTGGTGTTAATGGACTTGTTTTCTAGAGTCGCTGTACTTTGTCTACTGAGGAGACCCAACAGTATAAAGGAATATGAAATGTAAAATTTTTCTAAAATATAGCTTTTCTTTTTTCTTGCAGAAGTCAAAGAGAGACCTCTGAGGCGCAGCAGCAGCAATGAATTTATGCCCCCTGACAGTGAGTTCAACTGATCTGACTCTGTTTAGGTGTTTCGAGATATAATGAAGTAAAAGAAGAGTTTGTGGGAGAATGTTAAGAACTTTTTCAAATTTAAATTAATTTTAAAACTCATACATTTAAAAGTGTTTTATCAAAGGCACAAGATGTTGATCTTGTTCTTCCTATGTGGGTAACTGAGTTCATTGATGTACTGTACTGAAGTATCTGATTGTTGATCATTTGACACAAGCCAAACTGGCTTAAAGTGCCGCACAGGTAATGTACAATTAGTGTTACTAACAGTGTTAGTTTTGGTTTCTGCTGCGGCCAAAAATGACACAATGAGAGCAGTGACAGTGAAACAAAACAGTAAAGTTCCAAAACAATGAGCTGAAACACACTGAAATACTTTCTAGAGCTGAGAAGAGCTGCTGAGTCAGATGATAATTCTTCTTTCATCATTGTGAGCGACCCCTTTCACATGCACATAGTCCATCGATGTGATCCATCATTGATATATTAATATTGATTATAGCCACTTTAAACACAGAACTAAGGATGTACTTGTTTCATGAATGAATTCTACTTAAATAAGTCAGTTTGATAAATTATAGATTTATGTAATTAGGCCTTTTTAAGACTGAGTTCTTACATTTATTAATTTATTTTTACATTTTTTTCAGGTTTCATGCTGTCGTTAGAATGTGTTTAAGGTGCTTGCTCAGCTTTAAATTAACTGCTATGTTCAGCTGTAGTAAAATATGCTGTTTTTGGTCAAAACGCCATGTCAGCCAATCATGATTACAATCATATGAATGATAATCATGGTTCTGACTGTCTACTGTTGTTGCCTATTGATAAGAGAACGCTGCTATTCAAGAGAACATCAACAAAGATTAAAGGATCAATCTGGTGATTTTCTATATTTTTAATATTGTCATAAAATCTCATGTTTGGATCCAAACCAACAATGAACTGATCTACTAACAAGTATTGTGTGTGTATCAAAGCCTGATATATCTTATTCCTCCGTTGTTGTCCAGAAAATATTAAAAACATGTGAGTGAGTCACACCGCTGCACTGGGTGACATGTTCTTTCATCATGAAGAGTTTGGTCACGTTAGTTTGTTTATAAATAAATAAATAAATAAATAATAACTGTGTAAGGCAGACGCCACCGAGCATGTGTTCTGTTTACAGCTTCACTAGCTTGTTGTGCTACAGCCTCTGGACTTTCTCCTGAAGGTCTTTGAGAAATCAGAATCAGAATCTGTTTTATTAGCAAAGTATAAAAGCATACAAACTGTGATTGTGACTGTACAAAGGAAATATGGACTGTGCTATGGACAAAGAAATGAAATGTATGAAATATATGAAGGTGACTAGAGCAAAAATTTAATGTGACATGTGCATAAATAATTAAATGATGTAACAGTGGAGGTTGAATCAATGTACAAGTCCAGTTTGATGAAATATATGAAAGTGACATTGCAGGGATTAAATGAGGGATGTGAACTGTAAAGTTTGATAACAGTTAATTCAGCTATTAAGTAGGGAAACAGCTTCTGGAAAGAAGCTGGTGGGTGGAGGGAGGGTAGGGCAGGGACTCTCCTGAAGTCTATTGTTAAATCTACTGTAGCAGGATGTTAGCTGCGCCACTTCCTGTCTATATGCAGACTCGTCCCCTTTCCTGGATCAGACCAGTGACGGTTGTGTCATCTGCAAACCTTTGAGGAGGAGCTTGTGGCGGCGCAGTCATTCGTATACAGACAGTAGAGGAGGGGGTAGAGCACGCCGCCCTTCGGTGCTCCTGTTCAGATGGTCAGAGGGGTGGAGGGGTGATTTCCAGCCTCACACACTTCCTGTCTGTCAGGAAGTTACTGATCCACAGACAGAAATTACAATGTTGTACTAGACAAACTAATGTGCCAAATTTTTTAGTGTGAAGAAACACCCAGTTTAACAGAGGTCTACCGCACAGAGGAATAAGATATATCAGGCTGTGGATACACACACAGTACTTGTTAGTAGATCAGTTCATTGTTGGTTTGGATCCAAACATGAGATTTGTTGACAAATGAAAAATATAGAAAATCAGCAGTCAAATACTTTAACAAATCTAACATTTAACTGCATTCGAAGGACCAAGTTATAACATAATTCAATAATATTTTCTACATCCATAACAATCATTTTTACTAACATAATTTAACCTGAATTAGCTAAACCATGTTTGAAGAACAGGAGCAGGCCACATACATTTATCACCAACATTTCGGTCATTTTGGTCACACTATTCAGTCTGTAAGGCTACTTGGATCTAATCAACTGATTGTCTCATATATAAATGTATGTATTATATACTGTATGTACATACAGTATATATGAGTTTGGATGATGAAAAACACCTCTGCCAAATATGGCCACAAATAGCACAAAGTGCCTACATCTGCACTGAGTGGTGGTTTGGATTGGCAGAGGCACTGCATCACTGTTTTTGCATTAAAAATTCAAATTCTGGATGGCTGACAGCTTTTCTTCAGTTCCACTATTTAGAATCATGTTCTATCATAATCCTGTTCTATTCAGTGCTGGTTCATCTTTCTAATTCATTGTTTTGTTTTCAGTGTCTGAGCTGAGGGTTGTTCTGCTGGGGAACAGCTGGTCTGAGAGGAGTTCAGTGGGGAACTTCATACTGGGAAAGACTGAGTTCAACACTGAGGAAGCACCAGACTGCTGTCTGACAGTCAGAGGACAGTTGAAGGATAAAGAAATAGTTCTCATCAACACCCCAGATCTGCTGCATCCAAACATCTCTGAAGACAAACTGACAGAACATGTAGAAAACTGTGTGAGACTCTCTGTTCCTGGACCTCATGTGTTCCTGCTGGTTCTACATCCTGAAGTCTTCACTGAGAAACACAAACAGAGGCTCTGCACAGTTCTTCAACTCTTCAGTGATCAATCATTTGATCATTCACTGATACTGATATCACCAACCAGAGAGGAGAGTTCAGGTTTCATAGAAAACTACATGAACCATCCTCACTTAAAAGAGATGATCAGAATGTGCAGATACAGATACTTGAAGCAGAAGGACCTTGAACTTCCAGAGCTGTTAACACGTTTGGGTCAAACTTCACAGGAAAACAATGGAGAACATCTGAGCTGTGATGTATTTGATGATCAGGATGCTGGTTTAATCATGAGACCAAAGTCTGAACACACTGAACCAGTTTTAAACCTGGTTCTGTGTGGGAGGAGAGAAGCAGTGAAGACTTCAGCAGTCAAGGCCATTTTAGGTCAGACAGAGCTTCATTCAGTCTCCAACTCATCAGAGTGTGTTAAACATCAGGGAGAGGTGTGTGGACGTTGGGTTTCCCTGGTGGAGCTGCCTGCCTTGTATGGAAAACCTCAGGAGGCAGTGATGGAGGAATCATTCAGGTGTATCTCCCTCTGTGATCCTGAGGGCATCCATGCCTTCATCCTGGTCCTACCTGTGGATCCCCTCACTGATGAAGACAAGGGAGAGTTAAAGACCATCCAGAACACATTCAGCTCTCAAGTCAATGACTTCACCATGATTCTGTTCACTGTGGAGTCAGATCCTACAGCTCCAGCTGTTGACTTTGTAAGAAAGAACAGAGACATCCAGGAGCTCATTCAGAGCTGTGGAGGAAGACGTGTTGTTCTCAACATCAAGAACAAGCAGCAGATCTCTGAGATGTTGGATACTGTGGAGAAGATGAGAGTTGAAGGATCCAGATGCTTCACAAAGGACATGTTCACCAAGGCTCAGATGGAGAAGGTTACAAGACTTCAGAGCAATCAGAGCAGAGAGAGTGTCAGGATGGTGCTGATTGGGAAGACTGGCTGTGGAAAGAGTGCAACTGGAAACACCATTTTGGGTGAGAAGCATTTTAAACCTAGAATCAGACCAAAGCCAGCAACCAAGTCTTGTAAGAAAGCAACAGGGGAGATCGATGGACAGCTCATCACTGTGGTCACCACCCCCGGCCTCTTTGATACGACTCTCTCTGATGATGAAGTTCAACTGGAGTTCAACAAATGCATCAGCATGGTGGCTCCTGGACCTCATGTGTTCTTATTGGTGCTGCAAATCGGGAGCTTTTCACAAAGAGAAAAAGACTCTGTGGAGCTGATCAAGAAATATTTTGGCAAGAAATCAGGAGATTTCACCATCATCATCTTCACCAGAGGAGATGAACTGGATGATCAGTCATTTGAGAGTTACATTGAAGACTGTGATGACTTTGTCAAACAACTAATAATTGAGTGTGGAGGGAGATACCAGGTCTTCAACAACAAAGATCAGACAAACCGCACACAAGTCAGAGAGCTGCTGACCAAGATTGAGAACATGGTGAAGAAAAATGGCAGCGGCTGCTACAAGACTGAGATGAGTAATGACACTGAGGAACTCAAACAAATAGAAGTGAAGAATATCTTGAAACAGAAGGAAGAAGAGATGAAGAAAAAAGAGGAGGAACTCAGGAGAAAACATGAGGAGGAGATGAAAACACTGAAAAGAAAAATCAGTGAACAGAGTGGAGAAATTGAACAGGAGAAAAAACTGAGAGCAAAACAGCTGAAGGACAAGGAGGAATGCTTCAACAAGGAGCGTGAGGGGAGAAAGAAAGAACGTGAGGAAGAGGAGAGAAAACGGAAAAAACAAGAAGAAACTCAGCGTCAGGAATGGAAAAGAAAACTGGAGGATTCAGAGAAAAGAGTTAAATCAGAAAGAGAGGAAAGGGAAAGCGCTGAGAAGAAGCTGGAGCAGTGTAGAAAAGAGATGAAGAGAAATAGAGAGGCCTGGGATAAAGAAAGGAAGGACATCTGGGAACAAAAATATAGGGACCTAAAACAGAACCTGGAGGAGGAGAAAACAAGCCTCAGAAATCTCCGAGAAGAGTACCATCACAAGAGAAAGAAATGGATATATTGTTTTTTTGTGCTGTCGTTGTTCCTTGTATTTTTATTGTATTATGTATTTCAGCATCATACATAAATACACACTACAGATAATACTAAGCCAAGTGAACACACATGAAGATTTTTACAACTTAGCAGCTATCGTACAGTTTAGGGGTATTTACGGACCATCGACTGATAGCTTAGGTCTGGTGACTGCACACAGTTCTCCAGAAGTCCTTACAGTGAAGCTGCCGTGTTTACACATCCTCCAAAGTCTGAAAGAAACCAGGATTCCTCGATTCCAGTCACACCAGTGGCTAGCTGGAAGGCTGAGATGACAATACATGTAAATAGTAACTAGTAACTAAATTACTACAATTAAATTACTTGTTTTATTTTTCTGTTAAACTACATATGTGTAAATAAGACAGTTTGTAAGCTGCTCCGAGGCACATTTGATGGAGCTAAGCTAACAATGTCCCCTTGCTTCCAGTCTTTTTGCTCAACTAATCAAAATATAACACTGAAATACACTACAATATTGAAAACACAGAAATGTAATAAAAATTGATTAATTTAGACGTATGGCTAAACAGCTGTGGGCTATCATTTTTATTTAAAATATCCAAGCTTACATGACAAGTCTGTTTTATTGTAATCCGTCTTTGATTGTCCCTTTAAATACATTTTAAATGACATATATTTTACAGTGTTTATATATTTTTTCACACTGAATCATAATAATTGTTTAAAGCTGGAACATCTTTCCCAGTCTGCATGTGAGCAAACATGCACCAAGGTTGTTTGGAGATGTTTTATACTTGTACACATGTTGAGAATAACTTTAACATGTTTTTTCTTTATCATGTTTGCCTCCCTACACAAAGTTCAATCAGCTTGCTCAGAATAGCACAATGCCCACTGACTACGTTAATGTTCTTGTTTGTTTGGACAAGTAATATATGCTGTATATATTCCCATTTATTTGCTCATCCAGTTTGTTCATCTCAATCAATCAGTGCATTAAATGGTTTTATGACTATCTCTAGGTTAGAACTCAGGCAACAGTTTCCAATAGTTCCAAGTCAAGTCTCCTTCAGGACAGTATTGGTGTCCCACAATGGTCTATTCTCAGTCCTGTTTTATTCACAATATACAAAAACAAAATAATCTCTGCATCTCTGAAACTGTTGAATGTTATATGATGATATGATTGAAATTGAAAAACTCAGAAGGTCATTTAAGAACAATATTTAATTTCACAGTTTTGAGGTTTTTCCAGTTCCCTAAAAAGTTCCTCTATCAGGATAAAAAAAATACTCACAATAAAAAGATTTTTTATCAATTTTCCCAAGGTAAGACTCTAAAGTCATGTCTCCTCGCTCATTGTGTACAGTACAAGAAAAATATAAATGTGTTGTTGTGCATGAAAATATATTGTCATATATAACCGTTACTGTTAAAAAATATATTTTGGTACACTTGTGAAATATGTACTTGGGGGGGAAAAAGTCTGTTTTATGGTACAGCGGAAAACATTTTTCTAATTGCTGTAATAACTGGTTAGAGATTAGATGAGGATTAATGCCTCCAGAACAGTGTTTTTAAACAAATGTGTTTGTTTGTTTGTTTTATTCTCAAATATTTGTCGGGCATATCTTTCAGCAAAACAGATGCTTTGTTCTGTGATTTACATGTAAATATAAAATGTGAGCACTGTTTATACTTTTCCATACATATCTTTAAATTTTGTTTATAAATTGTTTATACATAAAGTACCAGTCAAGAGTTTGGATACACCTTCCCATTCACTTTAATGAGAAAATGTGTCCAAACTTTTGACTTGTAATTTATTGTTTAGTGAAACATTTTAACATCCTCGATGGCAGTTCACTCAAAGCAAATGTACTGTGTTTATCTGATAAAACATAACCTCAGATTTCCTGTTTGTGTCCCCTTAAAACACAACTTACATCTGTTGTCTTGGTTCATGTATGTGTTGGTTCAGTTTTGTTAGATGACACTGGGAGGCTTCTTAATGAAAAATCTGGAGACACAGATACTCTATTTATATGAATAACCTGATCCCAGATTAATAAAATATGTACTGTGAACTGTTCGTCCTCCATTTGTTTCCATAACCAGAGTTTGCATGTAAAAAGATACACACAAGGTATTATAGGTCTATATTTTGTGCACACAGGATAAAAAAAAATCTTTTGAGACTGGCAGCAGACAGTTGTAGTTTTATGTTTCTGCTGCCACACCAGTGCGATGGAAGTTTATGGAATTTTGTTTGTTGCGCCTGAAGAATTCAGAAAATTCATGAGGAAAACTTAAACCCAGAAACAATATTCCTGTTCTAGTCCTGTCAGACTCTTATTGGTGAGCTGTGCTGGTAAAAAGCAGGAAATAAGGTTGGAAGGTTTGGAAGCACAAGCTACATGAGCTAGCAAGGTTAGCAGGTTCAAATTAGCATTCCATAAATTGTACATCATATATCTACGTATCAAGAAGCTAATGTGTCTCAACCCTTTGTTCACTGAAATGAATGGAAAGTTCTCTGTGACTGCAACTTTATGCTTCTCACTGAAACTACTTTCTACCAAAGAAACAGTCACAATAAAAATGTTTCTGTAAGGAAACATGCTGTATGTTGAGTTTTTCAAATGTCATTTTTCAATATTTTTAGCAGCACAAATGAAATTAAACTCACCTCTGTTGTGTGATATGAAAGCAGATATCACAAAGCCTCAGAACATAAAACAGAAACTCTTTGCATGGACAGGTAACACTAGACATAAGTGAGAATATCTTTTTTTTTTCATTTGGGTAAATTGTTCACAAACTGTAGTGTCACACTCATAAACTGTTTAAAGCTTGTAAGTCCTACACATTTAGTTTAATTGACATTCCACAATTGAAGTTTGATTGATGTTTGATGGCGTAAGCATTGTATCATTCCCTGTTAGTATAAAACAGTTTAGGATGTTGATTGTACTAACAGCATAAAACAGTAAACTATTAAGATTGGTATATTGTATAAAGTTAGTATGTAGTATGGAACTGGGACACATTGCTTTGCAAAAACATTTTTAAGAACTGTGTATGTTGAAAGAGCCGGGGGGGCTGTATTTACAGATTCTGTATTTCAGGGGTCAGCAGTCAAGGTCAACCATGGGTCAGGTTTTTTTCAGCGCTGTAAACTAGGTGGCCAACATACAGGCGTCATGAAAACACAGACCAATAAATATATTTTTGGTTGTTTATTTTAATTCATCCAATACAATTGAAACATTTTTGGGGTTGTATCTGAGGGCAGATGACATAATTCCCATTAGGAATTGAAGACTAACAGCAATTTATGTTGATACTCAACTTGCAAAAAATGACTCAAACACTTTGAAACTAGAAATGTAATTGTTAGTTTTTCTACATACAATAAACAGTGGCCTGCTTCATGGCTGCAGCAGAGTATTGTTATTCACATACATCTGTGCTGTACAAATTATTACCTTTATTTCATTAAGTGTATCAGATGACACTGTTATAGTGAGCCTTGAGTTCACATCATTATCTACTGTAGATTTATGGGGAGTCAAAAGTGTTGACATCTTTAAAAAGCAGAAAACTTCACTTAGTATGTAGTTGGATATTAGAAAAATAGAAGAGGAAAAGAGCATGACCTGCATTTATATGTACTGTATTTGGACACAGGGATGGAAACAAAACTGCTGTTGATTATGGGATCAGTTTCTTTCCTTTAAACTTTTATCCTTAGTATTGCGTTTGTCATAATTTGCTTTTATAATGAAGCTTTTTTTTTTTAAAAAAAAAAAAATCATTGTGCTACAGAATTAGACATTTAATGGAATTGAGTCCAGAAAACACCACAGATATTTACAATTTTCAATGTGAACATCAGCAAATGACCACATAGAGAAGATGTAACCATCACATGTTGGCATTTTATTGATAACACTCCTGCGGAGTATTGATACAACTCAACTCTGACAGAGTGAATTGACAGAATGGACGAGGAGGAAAAGCTGATATGTGCAATTTATTGCAGCAGATAGTTAGAGGTAGAAAAGATGTTGAGTGATAATACTGTTTGTTTGAGCAGTAGTTTTATCACCAGGAGGAGCAGAAGCTGTGAGCACAGTTAAGAGTAACATGTTCAGAAATGTTTGGAAGTTCAGTGGAGGTTCAGGTGAGCTGCTGAGGATCTGCCGAGCTGAAACATTAAAATGTAAACAGTCGCTTATTCATCTTGTATGTGGCATCTCACATCTTTTAGTCTGTTCATACAAGAGAAACCAGAGACATTTCTAGTTGGATGGAGCAGTTGAAAAGCAGAGGAAGACGACGTGGATCTTTCTAGAAGCACTTGCGGTGGACGATGGCGGGGCCGGACTCATCGTACTCCTGCTTGCTGATCCACATCTGCTGGAAGGTGGAGAGGGAGGCCAGGATGGAGCCGCCGATCCAGACGGAGTACTTCCTCTCTGGGGGAGCGATGATCTGGAGGTGGAAGGAGGGAAAATGGGTTAGACTGGGAAGCAGGATTTCACCAATTAATATGACCAGTACCATGCAAAAATTATCCGACATGTTTCATTTCCTTCTGAGGGAAAAAAGGCCCCAAAACTCCAGCATTAGCAGTTCAGTAACAGACAAAGTAGGGTTTGAAAAATGAAGGTCTTACATTTTAAAAGAAAAAAAAAAAAAAAAAAAAATCTGTTTAGATTTTTCCACTTTGTAAATGCGTTCCAGAAAATCAGAACCTCCTGACTGGATGACTGCTTTTCAGGAAACCAAAGTCAAAGAACATGTATAGGAATTGATACATGCACAACTTGTTGATTAAATTTTGATTTTAAGACTTTTTGTTCACTTTGTAAACCAAATTTCTCAGGAGGGACAGACATTTTGACAAGTTAAAGTAACTTGTAATGTGACATTAAACCAATCACTAAATAGTGTCCCTGCTATAAAAAAGGTTTACAGATCAGATTCCCCAGAAAACTGATGACCAAGTTTGTCCACTGGGGGCAGTAGAACTTACAAGTCAGGAGATAAACGCCACCTTAAAGTATGACCTGCAGACAGACTGTTACTCCTGCAACAAGGTTTACAAGCCTCTACTTTGTACCCCTTCCTGACAAATCAAGTATGTGATAAAGAGTCGTTCTTTCACTGATGTGCATGAAAAAGAAATGTTATACCTTGATTTTCATGGTGGGTGGGGCCAGGGCAGTGATCTCCTTCTGCATTCGGTCAGCGATGCCGGGGTACATGGTGGTGCCGCCGGACAGCACAGTGTTGGCGTACAAATCTTTACGGATGTCCACGTCGCACTTCATGATGCTGTTGTAGGTCGTCTCGTGGACGCCGGCTGACTCCATTCCTGAGCACACAGACATGATATTTAAGTGTTCAGTTCAACTTCAGTGTTGCTTCAGAGCCTTTTGTGGTCATGTTTATGCTAGAAAACCCAACTAAGATGATGCCTTGATGGTAGAAAATTCAGTGATTGGATATCAAGTGTTTAGAGCGTTACTAGGATGAATAATGACCTTAAACTTAGGTTTTCACTGCAAAAGGCTTCAGAGTGACTAAGATGAAGGTTTAAAACATTCAAAGGGATCAGAGATTTGAGACTGCTGTAGTATGGGACCTGGTGTACCTTGTGGGTGTTTGTTTCAATTGTATATTAAAGTATTGACCAAGAAGAGGCCACAACTGCAGCAGGCTGGATTCTGATATTGTGCCGTACAAAGTGAAGCTATTTTAAATTAAGGGTCACATTCTCATAACACTAAGTGTTGGGCTTATTTTCTTTAGTGATAGTCTGTTTAACATTCGTTACCCACCGATGAATGAGGGCTGGAACAGCGTCTCGGGGCAGCGGAACCTCTCATTGCCAATGGTGATGACCTGACCGTCAGGAAGCTCGTAGCTCTTCTCCAGGGAGGAGGAGGAAGCTGCCGTCTGCATCTCCTGCTCGAAGTCCAGAGCCACGTAGCAGAGCTTCTCCTTGATGTCACGCACGATCTCACGCTCAGCTGGAGGTGAGAGTGGAAATATTACCGTGAGAAAAAGACAAGCTTTCCAATATTTTAGAACTTCTAGAGCATTTAAAGTCATCATCCTCTGCAGTGGCTGCATATATGCAGGAGCTTCATCTCCTGTTCCAACAGGACACTCAAGATTACAAGTTTGGCCTAAACCATTTATCACTTTAGGAGGTAAAAACCGTTTTGTACCAGTGGTGGTGAAGCTGTAGCCTCTCTCTGTGAGGATCTTCATCAGGTAATCTGTCAGATCTCTGCCAGCCAGGTCCAGACGGAGGATGGCGTGAGGCAGAGCATAACCCTCATAGATGGGCACAGTGTGGCTGACACCATCACCAGAGTCCATCACAATACCTGCAGGACAAAGAAAAAGACCCCACTCATTACAAACAGTCTGAGGTCACATGTGATTCATTATTAGCAGCAGCATCAGCAGACTGCGACCTCCACAGCAGCAGTTCCTGTGGTGTTTGAGAGTTGATGTTTCACTGCTGATGAGCAGCTTAAAGTTAAATCCATTAACAGCATTTTAAGGCTCAGAGACATGTTGTGGTCCTCTCACCTGTGGTACGACCGGAGGCGTACAGTGACAGGACGGCCTGGATGGCCACATACATGGCAGGACAGTTGAAGGTCTCAAACATGATCTGGACCAAAGAGAGACAGAAAGTGTCAGTGTGGAAACTGGAAGATGATTGAACTGACAAGGAGCCAGGAAACAGCATCAGTGCATTAAGAAAAAATATATATAAAAATCGGCTAAACAGAAAATGCATCTTAGGCGCCAAATATTACAGAATTACAGGACACATTGGTGCTTCAGAGAGCCTCAGTAGATTTTAAAAACAGAAAACAGTTCATTGTCTGTGTTGAGCAGTCGCATGAACACACCTGTGTCATCTTCTCCCTGTTGGCTTTGGGGTTGAGTGGAGCCTCAGTCAGCAGGACTGGATGCTCCTCAGGAGCAACACGGAGCTCGTTGTAGAAGGTGTGATGCCAGATCTGCAGGACAGGACAGAGAGTTGGAAGTTAGACTCAATTATTCAGCTACAGAAACTGTCAAATTTTCTGAGAAAAACACATGAACAGTTTGTTTTCTCTTCCTGCATTCCTGTTGTAGTTTCTAGCTGTTATGAATAAAGGATATTTTCCTTTTTTGTCCACCCCCCAGTAATGAATTAAAAGTGGCAAACAGTACTCCATCAATATGACAGTTTACACTGATCTCTTCAAATATGGCAGACCATCCAGAGTCATGCTGTCGATGTTTTGTGTCATTCTGTGCGTGTAGCTACTGAAGATGAATGAAAATGTCTCCAGGGCAACAACCTCAATAATTCGTTTTAACTTGGAAATTAAATTTCAGTGGAAGGAGTCAGACTTTCACTCCAACAACAGTTCTGGTTTGAACAGAGGCACAAACAGGAAGTTCAACCACATCAGCCAAAGGCAGACAGTTACATTTTCACACCACCTGAGTCACTGTTCAGGTAGTTTTCTGTCTGAACAGAAGAATTATTTTGTAAGGTGGGATAAATGTCTTCACCTTCTCCATATCGTCCCAGTTGGTGACGATGCCATGCTCGATGGGGTACTTCAGAGTCAGGATGCCTCTTTTGCTCTGAGCCTCGTCACCCACGTAGCTGTCCTTCTGTCCCATTCCAACCATCACACCCTGCAGACACACAGACACAACGTTACAGATCACATCTTTACGCAGCATTTACCTGACTGATGCATGTTGTAGTCCTGAGATGCAGGTGATAATCATGTTAGCAGGTTGTACCTGATGTCTGGGGCGACCCACGATGGAGGGGAAGACAGCACGTGGAGCATCATCTCCGGCAAAACCGGCCTTGCACATGCCGGAGCCATTGTCAACAACGAGGGCAGCGATGTCTTCATCCATTTCTGAAATGACATTTGGATTAATGCAACTTGTTTAAAATTCTCCTAATAAATCTGAGTGTCTGTAAAATCATGTAAATGTTGGATTTCAGGACCAACAGGACAAGATGCAAAAACTCTTAGTTACTGAAATGTCCACTTAGTGCTACAAGAACTTTGCCTGAATGCAGCATAAGATTTAAGCACATTTAAAATTAAAATATTTAAACAAATTATAATATAATAGGAATAAGTTAGTCA
Source organism: Thunnus thynnus (assembly GCF_963924715.1). NCBI lineage: Eukaryota > Metazoa > Chordata > Actinopteri > Scombriformes > Scombridae > Thunnus > Thunnus thynnus. The sequence continues at coordinate 38,359,485 of NC_089518.1, forward strand.
GAAATTGAGGTTGATATACAACCTTTTCCTAAATTCTTTTCCTCCAAGCTCATAATTGACATTTTGAAATGGAGCCACAGTCAAGTTTTGAGATTTAGCCACATTAAAAGTTACAAATGCACCTTTAAAAGTGATGCAACATTCTTCAGCATGATCTTAGAGGTTTCTGTTGATGTGAACTTCCTCTTCAGATAAACTAGTCTTCATTCATTCTGTACCATCTTTTCATTTGTTTCCCCCCAGCAGGAGACGGCCAGCCCACGCTGGAATGACAGTAGTTAGTTGGGCGTGGCAGTTTTTAAGTCGTCCAATCAGATGAGCTTTTCTTGTGACCTTCTTCACTTCAGGACATTTTTAAACAAGTTCAGGCAGAACATAAACCACTCCTGTTCAGCCAAGACTGTGTCTGCCTTCACCATTCAACATGTAGCTAATGTTTTTATACCTTTACTGCACCTATTTTTTAAATATCACATGTGAGGCGAGTCAACCAAGATTCAAGGTTTTATTTTGTTGAGTATCTGATGCAGAGAGGACCAGCCCTCCCCTCAGGACATTCATAGTCTGACAATGATATCTAGATGTCCAGTAACAAGAGTCAGAGGTAAAAGAGCAAAACTTATTGATTTGAATATGAAATTGTGAATATAAGTTGTTAGAAACAGATGAATGAAAGCTTCAACATCTAAACTAGAGCAGCATTTTACTGAATTAAGATTTCATTGCAGAACTTATTGCCACAGTGAAATCACTGCACAATTATTTGACATTTTTTCCTAATTTTATCAAAAAAGTATTTGGACACAAGGTGACTTAACAGATTAAAAATATACTTTTTAAGAAGTGTCCATGGAGATAATTTCCTCTTGCATGTGTGTGTTATTGCTCATTTCATTTTAGCTGCGAGTTTCAGAAGTAGATGAAATTTATCAGGCTTGATCTCCTTGTTAAAGCTTTATTTCAGTCTCACAATTTCTAACGTGAACAGTCAAGTATTTTGTTAGAATTTGGCTTTTTTTTCTTCCTCTTTTAAAAAAAACAAAACAAAAAAACCAGGAAGTTTGGTTGGTGGGAAACACCGTTTTTTTGACACAACATCCTCATACTTGCAGAGATCAGATAGTTTTCCTGACACCCTGATGATAAAACTGATTAGAGTTAACGACGCCTATCTGTGAGCTTACAGAGAGAAACTCACAGTCATAAACCCTGAAAAATGTTTCAAGATTCTGTCAGAAAGTTTTATTTGCATAAAATACCTATAAAAAAAAACATAAATAAATAAATAACTCTACTGGAGCCTAAATGTTTTATTAATGAACTTAAAAGCTTTAAGACCTGAAAATAAGTTTTCCATTTCAAACGTTTCCGGAAGCAGTGAAACATATAATACATTAATACATTTGTCTCTAAACGGGGGGATGCGTCAGACATCCTGCCATCTGCTGCCTCTCACACACCTGAAGTGATTCAATGTTGATGAATCGGTTCAATAAATCTGTTTTCTAATAAATCTCGGTTACATTTTGTGTGAAACTTCATAGAAAAAGACTTCAGAACTGACAGAAGGTGCAGCGGTGGTGGTTCTTACCTGTGCAGCTGAGTCTCGGGTGTGTCTCTAGGTGAAGTCTTGCAGGTGTTGTTCTGCCCCAGCTGTGCTCAGTGAAAGCGGCATCACGAGCCAAGAGCACCGGTTTTATTTGCGCTCGCGGGGCTGCTGGCGTTGTCCATAAAAGGTAACGTTCTCTCAGCGGACCCTCTGATTGGTCCAGGTGAGCGGGATCCTTCAGGTTCTCTCAGCTCGCGCTCTGATTGGTTGAAGCAGGCATCTGTCAAGGGGGAGGGGGCGCGTGGAACCTTTCAACCAGTTCCCCCTTAAAAAAAATAACCCTGCAGGGTTTTTGCTGAAATTTACCACAGAAGAAGAGCTGTGATTGGCCCGTCAGACCGGAAGGTTGAGAAAAGATTTAAAATGTTTTTCTGGAGGTAGAAAGGGCCTCTCTCAACCCAAACAACTCATCTCTGGACCAAAAATAACACTTCTTCAAATGACTGACTGAATTGATTTTTTTTTGGGGGGGGGGGGGGGGGGCTTTTCTTTATTTGTTTACACATAAGCAGAAGATACAAATTGAAACAGGCAACATATGAACAACAGAAAAATGTGAGATGTCAAAAACCCTCAAAGGGGCTTGAACAGGGCACTCTCTAAGACAAGAAAGGGTAAAGAGAGAGGAAAAAAAGACAAGACTGCAACAAATAGCAGACATCTATATAACTGAGCTTAATGATGTGCAGTTTTGATTCACATGTTTGGATCCAAACCAACAATGAACTGATCTACTAACAAGTATTGTGTTCGTATCAAAGCCTGATATATCTTATTCCTCCGTTGTTGTCCAAAAACTAGTAAAAACATGTCAGTGAGCCACACCGCTGCACTGGGTGACATGTTCCTTCATCATGTTAATTTGTTAGACACATGTCAGTCGAGAATAATTATCAGATTAATCAGTAATGAAAATAATCATTGGTTGCAGCTGTAGCCTGATCATGTCTGATAGTGTTGCGGTGGTGATATCAGTGGGAGAAATGTGATGCAGAAATATAAATCAAAACCTACACAGTAGTTATTAGACCGCCATTAATCAACCATAAATCCAGTTTAAGAGCTTTTCTTCTTACAAATCAAACATTAAAATGTCAAATAACTTTTTGACAGCGACAGTAGAGAAGTGAGAGATGACTTGAAACAAGGATGTTGCAAAATACACAGTCAGTGTGTCAGATCTCCAGTTCACACAGGCTAACACAGGTTAGCTTGTGTTAGCCGCTGCTAACAGCTGCCCGGTGTTTTAAACAACCAGACAGAGTTCTGGTTTAGTTGGTCAATGAACTGAAAGCTGCTTAAAGTTGCAGATTGCAGCATCATTTGATCTCTCTATATCTCTCTGCTATACACCATCAGAAATAAAGTCTAAATGCCCTACAAATAACCTTAAAAATATAAATATTGTTTAATGAAGTTGTTTTTTCTTGAGAAAATATTACATATGATTGATGCCCTTATTCACTATTTTATACATTATATTTATATTACGACATTTTACTTCAGTGTCTACATGGTGAGTGTAAAGTTTATGCTCTAAATTTCCCCAAAAATTCCCAAAATGGAACAAAAAAGGTATTTTTTTAAAGGTCCCACAATGTAATTTCCCTTAAATACAAGTTTAAATCACAGCTGTGTTAAGTGTTTAATCTCTGTGGAGTAAACTATTGAGTGGGAGCAATTTCAGACACAACATCAGTGTTTATTTTCTTTATTCAAATGAATCTGAGTTACGCTGCGCAGGTTATTCATTACAGGTGATGTTATCTGATGTGGGAACAAAAAGCTAAAAGCAGGAACTTCAGTCCGAATGTTTCTGGTTTTGTTTTGGTTTCAAGCTGCAAGTAAATCCTGCAAATCAGGACGAACAACATGAGTTTGTAAAGTTAAACTCATTACAATCTTCTCTCCTATAAATGAATGAATATATTGTATATATATAAGTCCTCAAAGAACAAAGAAGTCCTCGATTGAGACAGAAAAATACAAATAACCTTCTTTTAATTCAACTTAATGAAAAATTTACGCCTACAGTCATCTAGTTGTGATAAAACTGAAACTAGCTGGTAAATAGTTGTGACAAATCAACCCTGACGTCACTACATCATTGGTCTCCTGGAGTCTCCACTGAACTAGTAGTTACACTGTGTTGGTTTAGCGTGTTAGCATGCTCATGTTTGTGAATTAGCACTAGCCACAAATTACAGCTGAGGCTCATGGGAATGTCATGGGCTTTCAGGAATTTAGTCATAAAACAAATTATTGGACATAATTAAATGTTGATATGATGGCACTAGATGAAAAGTCAGAGGATCAAAGACATTACAATTCATCCTGAGGGGAACATGAATGTCTGAACAAAAAGTCATCACAAGGCATCCAATAGTTTTTGAGATATTTTGATAAGTCAGTAGGATTCATCCTCTGAGGAACATGAATGTGTGCACACAATTACATAGCAATCAGTCTAATAGTTGTTGAGATATTTCAGTCTGGACTAAAGTGGAGGATCAACTGACTGACATGGCCATACATAGAGACATGCTGCTAACGTGGTTAAAATACAGAGAAACTACATGTGTAGTTACATGTGGAGTTGTGATCACTGCATGCTTACATATGCAGCATCAGAATATAGTTCTAATGAATTATCAGACTGTGTTCACACTGACTGGGGGTGAATTTGTCTTTAATTTCAACTTTAAGTCCACAAAGACAGAAGTTCAGATTGTACATGTATGTTCTGAATTGGACTAAACATTTTCTCTGCAAGTTTATTCTTGTTTTTACACTAAAATTAACTTCTTTTTTTTTAAATTGATCAAATCTAGATCAGAGCTGGATAAACTGGTCAGCTCTGCATAGTTTTTTTAGTTTAATTGTTTAATTGTAATTTAATCAGATGGTTACTGATTTTTGTAAGTTTTGGATTTGGATTTAATTTGATTTAGATAAAGTTCATGTGACAACTTTACCTTTAGAGGTTTTGTAGAGAAGCAGGTTCATATGATTTTTTAAAATAAGGTATCTAGAGCTGCATCGATTAATTAATAATTAATCAATCAGTTGACAATTATGATTCCAGTTTCTCAAATGTGAATATGTTCTGGTTTCTTTCATCCTGTATGACAGTAAACTGAATATCTTTGTGTTGTGGATTGTTGGACAAAAGAAGACATCTGAGGACATTATATCTTGGTCTGTGGGTGACTTTTTTCACCATTTTCTGACATTTTCTGGTCCAAACAACTAATCGATTAATCAAGAAAATAATCAACAGATTAATTGATAATGAAAGTAATCATTAGTTGCAGCCCTAAAGATACCATCATGTGCTGTGCAGCCCTGCAGTAATCTGTACTGTTTTTGTTGGTGTGAACAGATTCAGCAGGAAGGTCACTGCTGTGTCACTGTGGAATTCAAAGCAGCTGCTTAATTGTCGTCTGTTTCCTGGAAGCCTGTACTTTATCCACAAGTCCTCAGATTAGTTAGAACTCTTACAGCTAACTGGTGGGTTCAAACCTTCCTCCTCCTCCTCCTTCTCCTCCTCCTCCTCGTCTTCATCTTCTGAATCAGTGGCTCCAAACTTTTTATTATCTCATGACACAAAGCAACAAGCAGCAAAGCAGAGGAGCAGGACTCTGTGAGCTCTGTTGTTATCTGTTTCTGCATCTTTCTGCATTCTGTCTGCACTTTGGTCCAATCTACTATTATTGATTTATTAACTTAAACCTGTAATAACTGATTATTTATGTCCACTAGTTTTCAGCAGAAACAAGCAATCAACACAACACTGACATATCATTAGCTTTTAAGTTGATATGTTGAACAAACAGTTGTTTATTTCCACATCCAGCAGTTATGGAGCAACATTATCATTCATTTGGAGAAGAGTTTCTGTCTGTCTTTCTGCCTGGAGAATGTAAGTCCACCAGCAACAGCTAACTGTGTCTGTTTGCTGTTTGGTGCTAAGCAGGTAGTGTACAGTGGCTTTTTACAGCTTTTTCTCTGAAAACAGCTGCCTGCTGTGGCCCAAAACGACGCTATGAGAGCGCTGAGAGTGAAATAAAACAGTAAAGTTGCAGCCAGACAGATAAACAATGAGCTGAAACTCAATATAAAGCTCCGTAAAGCCGAGAGGAGCTGCAGAGTCTCTGATGATTCTCTGTAGGTTCATCACTACGAGCCAAACACATTATACATTGACAGATCAGAATGTAGTGTTATAAAAATCAGCTGTTATAGCTGCTTTAATGAAAAAACTTTGCCATTTGCCCTAATCTGCATGAACCAGGTCCCTGTGAGGGCATCAACATACAGGCCAAAATCTGTGACGCACTTCCTGTACAGACTACAAGTTTGCCAACTATGCATGAACTACTAAAGAAAACCGGACACCAGTTTCATGTACTGGATGTAAGAACTGTTCTCCACATCTTCAGTCCTATTCAGTCCTATTCTTGTTAAGCAGTCACACACACACTACTTTCTTCTTTTTGACTTTCTCTTGTTGTTCAGCCAAATACAACAAACAAATGAGCTCTTCCTCGTGCTTCCTCTCACCTCTGTCACAAAGTGTGAATGATGCTTTTCCCCTGAACTAACCCCAGCAAGAAGAAACAAGGTGGCTTGTGAAAAGGAATATGTTATTGTCAGATTTTAAATTTAACAAAACTGAATGAATGAATTTATTATTATTGTGACATGTATATAACTATGTCACATGTGCCAACAAGACACCACAAATGTATACAAGCCAGAGGTTTGTGTAAACACTTCCAAACCCAAACCACTTAAAGATCAATCTTTAAGAGCAATCAAATCACTGATTAAAACATATTCTATATCATCCAGGAGAAATCAGAATTAACTCTTAAATAATCCAACTTGTCCTCTTTTCCAGGCTTCTGAGTCAAAGTTAGAAAACTTAACCATGTTCAAATTAAAGTGGAACCAGAAAACTTTTTTGCTTTAACTTATTATCATGAGGTAAATGTTGACAGCTTTAGAATAATGACACCATCTTTGTTTAGATTGGTTCCCTATAAGCCTCGCTGTCGCTATGCAGTTCTGTCTGTCATCATATGATCTCACAGGAAAATGAGGCTCGATTTACGGCACAAAGGAAGTGTGGCAACCAAAAGAGGAAGAGGATGGCGCTTTTGTTTTCCCCAGTAGTTATTGGTAGCTATATCTCATAATAATTTGTTAGGTGACCAACCTCTTTCTATCGTCTTATTGCTATGTGATAAACCTGGAATATTACACAGGTGAATCTGATAAGACACTACTTATATCTGTGTGTGCTACGTTTTAGTCACATTGAAAAAATATGTTCTCACCATCTGTTTCACAGTTTCTTTCATTTTGTAAAAACATAAACATGCTACCAACCCAGTTAGTTTTTCTCAACACATACTAAAAAGTGTCTATTTGCTTTCATGTCTCCATTATAGACTGAATGAATAAACAAACTCAGGCTTTTTCTCCTCATGTTTTCTTGTAATGTTACTCCCTCCTCCACTCCGACACCAACTCCTGCTGTAGTTACTTGTTTGTTTAAAGCAATAATGTTACTCAAACTGTTACTATGCAAAGCACATCATTACAGTAGTTCCTGTTCCCAGATTTAATATAAAATTGTGACAATTTCAATTAACCTCTTCAGTGAACATTCTTCTTTCTTCTCTTTTATTTCTAAAGTGGTGTTGATCTTTTCTTCATGGAGCGACGCTCTGAGGAAAACAGAAAGCAATCCGTTCTGCTTTAAACAATCAACACACAAACACAGCTCCAAATATCTTGCCTGTCCCACCCACATACAACCTGAAAAGACCTTATTCAGAAGGAGGTTGTGATCAATATAATTATTATTATTTATAGATGAAAGACTAATCAGTTGTAAAAACATTTTTATATCAAGTCTGATACCTGCGTCAGCAAAGTGTCCATTTAGCTTCAATAAGGCTGCCAAACGTTTAGAAAGATGTTGTTTTAATTGGTGAGAGTATGTGTTCATTTCCAAAAACATGTATTTATGAAGAGATGGGAGTCTGACGTTCATGTCTTTGCTGTTTCTATAAACTTTTTTTGAAAGGTCGTAAAATTTCCAAGTAAACAAAGTAGTGGATCCGATGTGAAGATGAATCCTGTAAGTGTTGTTGACAGACGTCGTACCAGACGGTTCTGACTTCTGCCCTCGTCTATAATATCATATTTAATATTTACATATGTCAATCTTGAGGTCGTCTCTTACAGAGGGACCCTGCATGTGTGAAAATCTAGTTTTGGCTCAGGAATCAGTGGGACGGGGGGTCAACAGGGGCCCACAGCTGATTTCGGCCCGAGGACCCTCTGACAAGTTAATCCGGCCCTGATCTTTTTACTTCTCTTCATTTACACTTTTCCTTTCATTTTCTCACTTTCTTCTGTTTTCTGGCTGTTTGTTTTTCCTCTTTTTACTTCTCTTCACCTTTTACTTTTTAACTCTTTTAATTCTTCTGTCACCTTCTTCTCTCTTTTCATTTGTTGCCTTAATTCATTTAATAATTTTCTTTATTCAGGTTGCTTTTGCCTCCTCGTCACTCTTTTCTGTCTCTTTTCATCTCCGGTTTGTTCTTTTGTGCTCTGTAAAGAAGATAAACTCGTCCTCGTTCACTTCTTATATAATTCCCCTTCAGTGCTGTTTAATGATATCATTTTCTTTCTACTGTAGTCATTTAGTCTTTTATGAGATGTTCCACTTAATGATGTAACGACACACTCGCAACAAAAACTCAACATTACTGCTTCACAATAGCAACACTTTTGCAAGGCTTTATATTGCAAAGGTGTTCCTGTTATTGTGTCCACACCCTGAACCTGCACAGACATGTCTGCATCTTCAGTTACAACCACTCGACTGTTCGTCTTTCATTCATGTAAACTCTTGTTATGCAATAAAAATTCTCATTTTTGGGCAACAACAACCTCAAAATCTTTCTCTTGTTTCACCTCTAACTTGGCAATCGGCCAATCACAGCTCAGGATTTCGGGGTGACACCTGAGTGTGCCTTTCAGATTTCAGGGGGCGGTCTTCCCCAGGTGTGACCGCGCCCCCCTTCTGCGTATCAGACCGAAGCTTCTTCCCATCTGTCCTTGTATGGACTTAACTTCAGCTGAAAGTCCACCAAGTGACACACCTGCTGCAGCGGAGGGAAGTGAGATTCACTGAAGACCTGCTGTACTTTAAGTTTTACAGATTGTGATGATTTATACTTTTATTTCTTAACATTTACCTGAAGGATGCAGATACCAGAGACTTCACAGGTTCTGAGTTAAACTTGCAAAATAACTGATGAGCTGATACAATGAGATGCGTCAAAGATACAGAACCTCCAAATCCAGACGTGGCGTGCAGCTGCAGGACAAGATTTAGAGATTTGGAGGCTCTGTTGGGTGTTTTATATATCACAAAATCAGGGAATGTACGCCATCTTTCAACTGTATAAAAGTATATGAGATTAAAATAAAATGTTCATAAGTGAGCAAGAGAATAATAAAAACTCAGGGAATGATTCAACTTTTGATTTTTAGCTGAATTTTACTGCTAATTCTTGTTTATTTTACCAAACTACTTGTAGATAAATGAGTATTGTGACAAAGTCATGCTGCTGTTGTCCTTATATGGGCTCAACTGCAGCTGAAGGTCCATCAAATGACACATCTGCTGCAGAGGGATCCTGCTGTACTTCAGTTTTTACTGATTTTTACAATTTATACTTTTATTCCACAACATTCACTCGATGGATGCAGACACCACTGACTTCACAGATTCTGATTTTTCTCACAAAATAAATAATAATCTGATAAAATGTGATGCATCTAAAATACACAGTGGTTTAAATTAACTAAATATATTTACTAAAGTACTGTACGGCAGTCAGAAAATGGCAGTATTTCCATTTTCTTCTATGTTCTACTTCTACTCCACTACATTTCAGAGTAAAATATCACATTTTTTGCGTGCATATTAAAACAATAAAATATTTTCTATAATAGAAACAATTCTGCATAATGAGCACTTTGACTTTTGATACTTTAAGTACATTTTCCTGATAAAACTTTAAATTTTTAGGGGTTGAATTTTACTTGTAGAAGAGTATTTTTACAGTGTGGTATGTCTACTTTTACTGGGTTCTTCTGAATACTTTGTCATCCACTGAAGATACACAACTCCAAAATCCTTGAATGTCAAGAGCAGGGTGGAGATGTGGAGGCACTATTTGTCTTTATATATTACAAAAAAAAGGAGTGTGCAATATTTAAACTACCTAAAAGTATATTAGAAGTAGAATAGTGCTCAGAAAGGAGCACAGGAATAATTAATAAAGCTTTGGAAGAAACTATTTCTTCACTATTTTACCCCCAATGCTTGTTTTTCTGTTACCAAACTGAAAAATGTGAATGCATTAGATTTACAGTCTTTAAGGTTGTCGTCGTGCTGCAGAATACTGAAGTGCAGGATTTCCCTACAGTGAAGTCACAGCACCGGTTTGCCTCGGCATGCAGGTTTAGAGCCCTGACCTGTGATCATCGCCCCGGAGTCAGGCAGAGCCGACATTGTCCACATTCTCCGGCTGGTTCAGGCCTGTTCAAGGAGCCGGAGGAGTGTCAGTCTGCCTCTAATGAAACCACACTCACTCTGAAACTGATTTACATGCAACAACACAAAGACCTAAAAAGGTGTGAACACATGAGAAACTTCCTGACAGGATGGAGATCACAGGGTCTCGTCTGTGTATGCTACTTTTTTTGTAAAAATTAAATTGATTTTTATAAAATCAACGTGCAGAGATTTGAGACTGCAGTGGAGAGATAATCCATCATGGTTGACATCATTTCTGCCTTTATCTCTGTCAGTTACATTTTTTGGGGCAGAAATGCAGAGAAGGAAACAGGCCGAGAGTAAATGACAGCATGTTGACTGACAGAGATTAGATGCAGGTTTCAAGTCTCTACAAGCTGATTTACATGGAAATGAGATGAAACTAATGGCTGCACAGACGGAAGGAAACATCCATTTAAAATGTAAAACGTGTTTGTGAAACAGTTAACAGGAAGTCTGAGTGTCTCTAAAATGTCAGAGTCTTGTTTTCACTTGGGAGGCAGTAGATTGTAGACAGTGGTGGAAAATAACTAAGTACTTGTATTTTACTTGAGTATTTCCATGTGATGCTACTTTCTACATTTCAGAGGGAAATATTGTACTTTCTACTCCACTACATTTATTTGACAGCTTTAGTTACTTTTCAGATGAAGATTTGACACAATGGATAATATAACAAGCTTTTAAAATACAACACATTGTTAAAGATGAAACCAGTGGTTTCCAACCTTTTTGTCTTTTGACGTCTTACAAAAAGCAGTGTGTAGTCGGGGTCACATTTCACATGTCTATGAGTTGTTAACAGCTCCACCAAATAGTGATTTTTCCCTCTAAACTTCTCACATGCTTTCATTTCAATAAATGTTCAAATGATCCAATATTTCAGCAAAAATCAAAGATTAGAGAAAAAGTCCAAAAACTGAAAACAGATTTGTGTATCAGAACTTTGTTTTTTCTTCTTTCCTCTCCCATTAATCATCTCACGACCCCTCAGATTTATCTGCTGACCCTTTGGAGGGGCCCGACCCCTAGGTTGGGAACCACTGGACTAAACTAGCTAACTGTATATAAAGTAGTGTAAACTAGCTCCACCTCCAGCAGCTACAACAGTAACATGCTGCTCTAACACTGATGCTTCACTATTAATAATCTAATGATGTCATATATAATAATATATCAGTCAGAGGGACCAAACCACTACTTTTACTGCAATACTTTAACTACATCAAGCTCATAATACTTATGTACTTTTACTGCAATACTTTAACTACATCAAGCTCATAATACTCATGTACTTTTACTGTGGTAGGATTTTTCACGCAGGACTTTTACTTGTAATGGAGTATTTTTACATTGCTGTATTAGTACTAAACAGGTTTTGAGCTTTATTTTTGCCAAAATAAATAAGTAAAACTGGTTTAATCTTGTTTACAAAGTAAATCATGTAGGGCTGCAGCTATACTGATCAGTTTCATTAATTTTGATTAATTGTTTTCTCCATTAAAAAGCAGCGACTGATCATTAAGACCAAAGTGACGTTCATCACATAAGACAAAGAATAAAACAGCAAATATTCAGCGTTGTTGTATGAAACATGAAACTGTTGTTTATTATTTAATTTAAGTTTCAGCTCTCAAATCATGTTTATGCATAAAATTGCTTACTGTAAGTGTCAACAATACAGACATCATCAAAAACATACAAAAAATGTGTGAAAGATGTTTCTCAACAAACAGAAATTCTGAGTTTAATGTAATAAAATGACTCAGTTACAAGATACATGATGTGTCTGCACATGTTGCCACTGACAGTTCACTTCTGAATGGAAAATTACAATTATCAAACCCCAGCAGAGTTCATGTAATTCATGAAAGAGATATAAAATAATACCAAATATAATAAAATCAAATGTAAAACAAAAATTTAAAAATACATAAATGTTTAAAGATTTATCAGTAAAAGTTGCAGCAGAAACCAATCAGCTCTCTCCTGTTGTGTCCAATCAGCAGCTTCCCCTCAACTCTTAATATATGTGTGTACAGCTTTACAGCAGGCCTGTGCTGTAGCTTCTCAAAGGACAACAGCAGCATTTTGAGTCATTTTAAATTTGTAATAATGTAATTTATTGGTGCATCCTACAAAACAAGTCATAAAACAGTCAAACAGAAATATATCCAGGAAGGAAACATGAGCAGGTAAAGACCCAAGTTTTATTTTACATAACTTTTAATGAAGTGAAACAAAGACAAACATGAAAACAGACACTGTGATCGCTTGTCAACCACTGAATACTTTACCTCTTCAAAAAGTTATAAAATGATGGATTTTTCCATTTAAATCCTGATTTTAAGACCTGGAAGTGTTTGGTTGAATCCTGCTTTAACCTTCTGCAGGATATCAACAGCACCTCTCTACTGTCCTCTAGTGGCGGAAAAGAAGAGAAACGTCTACATGTTCCTGTACTAACATCTCCCCTGTTACATAAGAGCTTCTATCTCTTAAAAAAAAAAAAAGATGTTTAAAAATGCACAGAAAACAGTCTTGTTCTGGGAAATAAATATCAAACATAACGTTCGACTACAACCAGCACATCATGACACCAAATGATCACTTTTGTTAGTTTATTTCCTAGATATTAACACACATGAGGGGGTGAATATACATTTAGACATGTTCAGTCTTGGTCTAGTCTAGTCTAGACCAAGAGTTGAATATAGATCAGGAATATGAATCATTGATGTACATTCACACTGCAGTAACCAGCAGTAGTCAAACAGGAATCACCTCACTTCACATAGATATGGTGTTGTGGAAAAATAACAACTGTATTCTCTAAATACAATAAGATATTATAGAAAATATACTTCAAAATTATAATACAGAACTTTAAAACACACAAAGGATGAAATACAGAAACATTGACACATGTTAACAAGATAATTAATAATTTGTGCTTTCAATTTAAAGGAATTCACCCTCATGCTACTCTGTCATCTTGCTACACCCTCACTGTGGATCTCTTGGATTTAACAAGGTTTTATTTTGATCTTGGACTAAGATATGTGGGCATAGTTCAGTTTTTGGATTTTAAGCATAAACCTGAAGCAAATCAAACAAGTTTTACTCAATCTTCATTCAACGTGCATCAGCACATTGAGAAGTAACTGATGTTACGGGGAAATGTTTTCTTCATCGCTTGACTGCGATTGGTGACCTCTAGAGGGGAACAGGCATAACAGATGGATCACGAGCACTAATTAAGTCATCCGTGCACACAAATTATTAAATCGAGAGCATGAATTAGTCATTTTTTCCTCCCTGGCCCCTCTAAGGCTCCATACACTCTTATATCCAAGGGTTCCATAATAAGGGCAAATAAAAAATGGTAACAGTGGGCAACCTCGCCTTGTTCATATGTTAATCAGAAATATAGATTGTAATGTTCTTTTTACAGTGACAACTGATTTAGAGTATATTAAAAAATATTAGAAAGCATAAGAAAACAAATCTTGTAGTTTTGAAGAGATAATGCCAATTTAATCATATTGAATGTTTTTTATATATTGATATGGACACAGGGCCTGTTTAGAAGACGACCTGAAGATCAGGTGAAAATACAAAAGCCATCTTCGGACGATTTTATGGTGCCTATTACAAAACAAATGTGCAAAAAATAATTACACTTTTATAAGCTTACTACAAAGTAAACCCTTGTGGCGTTTGGCCCTCTGAGGGTTCTGGTCTCAGGGGAAGTTGCCCACTTTGCCTGTTTGGTAATCCTGCTGTTCTTTACAAATGACACTGTGGATAATTCTCAGTCAGTTAATTTATTGACCATGAAACAGTGAACAGATCCACTGCAGATAGCTGTGGTATCAATTAGGCACTCATGCAAACAAAACAATATTTGTGGTTTTAAAGACACCATTGTCTATACAGAAACAAAATAACGTGATAGTAAGATGTGATGTTAAAGAAATCAACATAAAAGGAAGTTGTTACAATCATGTTACAGTCATCGTTTTTGGAAAACTCCACGCTGCCATCCAGTGGTAATTAAACAATTGTAAATTTCAATAAACACATATACTGTATATAAAAGTAAAGTCCTTTATAATGGAGAAAGTACATGAATGAATGCTGTGAGAAACTTGGTTATTTGTTTTATCGGATGTCAGAGAAGTTTCTTGGTGGTCTCACTGGTTCCCTACTGGACACTGTCGAACATATTCATGTTTGATTCAACAATGATTATCAATCAATAAGTGAATAAAAAACACCCAGTCTCCTGGCTGCATCACCTCCATCGTCCAGCAAAAAAACAGTAAAAGAATATAAAAGAAAATATCAAAAATTATACATATATATATTTAAAAATCATTTACATTTGACAAAATATGTTTAAAAAAAAAACCCTAAAGTATTCTTAAAACTATCTGTTTAAATGAAGACAGCATGTAACAGCCCAGAAACTTCACATTAACTGCTGGTAAATGATGTTCAAATGATGCTAATAATGATGAAGAGTTCAGTCAGTGGGAACATCAGAGGATGATACATTTGTCTTTGTATTTCTGTTTCAGTTCATTGATTTCTTGATCATGTTTTTTCTTCAAGTCATCAATTTCTTCTTTAAGATATTTTTCTTTGTGACTTGAAAGATTCTGTAAGAGTTGAAGCTCTTCGTCCTGCCTCCCTTCTTTCTCTATCATTTGTCTGCCATGTCTTTGCTTCAGTTCCTGTATTTCCTCCATGTGCTTGTCTACCAACACCGCAAAGTCTCTGGTGTATTTCTGTCTGAACTCATTGAACTCTTCGGCTTGTTTTCTGGCCTCCTCTTCATATTTCTTCTTCATGTCATCCAGTTTTTTCTTATAATTTTCCTCTGATTCTTTCCTCTCTTTCTCCTCTTGTTCTTTTCTGATTCGATCTTCTTCTTTTCTTTTCATTTCATATTTTTCTCTTTCCTGATCATATTCTTCTTGGAGCTTTTTAAGTTTTTCTTGCTCCTCCTGTCGTCTTTGTTCTTCTTCTTGATGTCGTTTGTCCCACCACTCTTTTTGTTTCTTCTCCCAGGCCTCTCGTTCTTTTCTCATCTCTGCTCTGCTCTGCTCCAACTTTCTGTCAATTGTTTCCTTTTCCTCTGATTCTGACTCTATTTTTTTCTTCAGACTTTTAAGTTTTTGCTCCCACTCTTGTTGTTGAAGTTGTTCCTGCCTTTTCTTCTTCTTATCCTCTTTTTCTCTCATTACTTGTTCTTCCTTTCTCTCCCTTCGCTCCTTGTTAATCTTTTCCTCCATTTCTTTAAGTTGTTTGGCTCTCTGTTGTTCAATTTCTGCTCTCTCTGCATTCATTCTTCTTCTCATCTCTTGCATTTCTTCCTTATGTTTAGTTTGAAGTTCCTCCTGCTTCCTCTTCATCTCCTCTTCCTTCTCCTTCAGGATCCTCTCTACTTCCTTCTGTATGGCTTCTTCGGCCTCTTGGAACATCTCGCTGGTGTAGCAGCTGCCGCCATTTTCCTTCACCATTTTGTTAGACTTTGTCAACAACTCACTGACTTGTGTGCGGTCTTTCTGGTCCTTATTGTTGAAGACCTGGTGTCTCCCTCCACAATCATTTATTAGTTTTTTCAAAAAGTCATCACAGTCTTCGATGTAATCCTCAATTGACTGACTGAGATCATCTCCTCTGGTGAATAAAGTGATGATGAAATCTGCTGAATTCTTACCAAAATATTTCTTGATCAGCTCCACTGACTCTTTTTCCTCCTTTGTAAATCGACCAATCTGCAGCACCAGTAAGATTACATGAGGTCCAGGAGCCAACATGCTGATGCATTTCAGAAGCTCCTGTTGAACTTCATCATTGGACAGAGTCGTATCAAACAAACCGGGGGTGTCGACTACAACAACAGACTGTCCATCAATCTCTCCTGTTGCTTTCTTGCAAAACTTGGTCACTGACCTTGAGCTGCCTGTGGATTTGAAATGTTCTTTGCCCAAAATGGTGTTTCCAGTCGCACTCTTTCCATTTCCAGTCTTTCCAATCAGCACCATCCTGAGACTCTCTCTGCTCTGATTTTCATCATCATTTCTCTGTGGCACATTCTGTAGTTCAGCTTTAAGTCTTGTAACCTTCTCCATCAGAGCCTTGGTGAACATGTCCTTTGTGAAGCATCTGGATCCTTCAACTCTCATCTTCTCCACAGTATCCATCATCTCAGAGATCTGCTGCTTGTTTTTGATGTTGAGAACAACATGTCTTCCTCCACAGCTATGAATGAGCTCCTGGATGTCTCTGTTCTTTCTTACAAAGTCAACAACAGCTGGAGCTGTAGGATCTGACTCCACAGTGAACAGAATCATGGTGAAGTCATTGACTGGAGAGCTGAATGTGTTCTGGATGGTCTCTAACTCTCCCTTGTCTTCATCAGTGAGGGGATCCACAGGTAGGACCAGGATGAAGGCATGGACGCCCTCAGGATCACAGAGGGAGATACACCTGAATGATTCCTCCATCACTGCCTCCTGAGGTTTTCCATACAAGGCAGGCAGCTCCACCAGGGAAACCCGACGTCCACACACCTCTCCCTGATGTTTAACACACTCTGATGAGTTGGAGACTGAATGAAGCTCTGTCTGACCTAAAATGGCCTTGACTGCTGAAGTCTTCCCTGCTCCTCTCCTCCCACACAGAACCAGGTTTAAAACTGGTTTCATGTGTTCAGACTGTGGTCTCATGATCTCTTCAGAGAAGGTGAGGAAGGTTCCTCTGTTTTCATGAACAATGTTCTCAATCTTCTCCATCAACTGTCTGTGGTCATCTTTAAACATGTTGTAGTGTCTTCCTCCACATTCTCTAACAAGCTGATTCACAGTGAAACTTGTTTCCATCCCCTCATGTGTCACAATGACCATGGAGTGTTTAAAAGCATCTTGACCAAACAAACTCAGGATGAACTTCAGTGTGTTTCTGTCCTCTTCAGTGAAATCAGAAGGCTTCACTAACAGCAGCAGAACATTTGGTCCTGGAGGACAAAGAGTCACACGTTTCCTCATCTCTCTTCTCAGTGTCACCACATTCAAACTGAAGATGTCTGGGGTTTTTACTACTTTTAGAGACTTTCCTCTCCATTCTCCATGGATAGCCACACTGTGTTTGATTACATAAGGTTTTGGCAGTAATGTTTGCATGTGTGAAGTGTTACCAATGATGAAGTTACCAAGTTTTGACTTTTTGTCCTCTTTTTTCCCCAACAGCAGAATTCTGAGTGCAGATGCTGCAATAAAACAAAGAGCATATAAAAGAGAGACGGAGTCATACAAAATTATTCTTAATCCAGAAACACACTCATAAGCTAAAATCGCTACCCTCAGTATCATTACTATGATCATACAGTCCAGAGTTAATGTCTGGAGGTTAAGGTAGAGGATGGGTTTGTAAAAGGCAGAACACAGGCAGCATCCTGATGATCCTCATCATGAGTTGATGTGTTGCAACTTTGTGGGACACACCACTGTCCTTTTTCTTTATAAACTCTTCAGAAAGGCTGCTGTACTTTGACCACTACTTCTGGTCTGTATGATGGAAAATGTCCACCAGGTCCAGCTGTGTTGGGTTCCAGCTCACCTGTCGATATTCTAACCAGTAAAGAAATGTCCACCAGCTCTGTGTGGAGCGTCTCACTCTCAGCTCTTTTCTCCTCTCTGCCATCTTTACAGGCCGGGTCTAATTTTACTGGAGCAGTTTGCATTTCTGAAGCATGAAATTCATTTCTGAATGTATATAAATGTCTATATCTGTTATCAGATGAATGATAAATGTTATTTGTATTTAATTACAGCAAAACTATTTTTTTGTGTCTGTAGTTAGTGGGAAAGAAAAAGAGAAATAAGGAAAAAAGTGAGGGAGTCTTTTCTTTTGTCAGTTAGTTGAATGAATAATACATTTGATTGCAGCTTATCAATACTGTGTCAACCAGTGTCATGGATAAAATTATTGATCACACATGATCACAGCAATGTCATAAACATAAATACCGGTTAATTATGACAGCTGTGCTTTGTGATCTGACATGCAGCCATACTCTTGTATCAGCACAGTGTTGCAACTGTTGTTTTATTGCAGTACACTGAGGTTACTTCCTGGACTACACCAGTTTGGTATTTTGGTGGCTCGCTGTGCGTCACAGGGGGAGGAGCAGATATTGTGGTGATGCAGTAGCTCACTGCAGTCTTGTTCTGTCTGCTGCTCGCCTGCTCAGAGCAGGTTGAACACTCAGTGTACTTATGTTCCATAATACTGTCACTTTATTTGGTGATCACACATCCATATAAAGAACCAAGAATATTCTGTGCTTGTTAAATCTTATACATGATCCTCTTTCTTACCATTTGTGTTCCTCAACCCCTCTCTCCCCTCTGCTGAACTTCAAAATGGCTTCAAATGAAACTCAACACACACTGACTGCATTGCATATTGTCAGTTGACATGCATATCATACACCAGACATGTCATACAGTTAGAAAAAATAGTCCAGATACAGTAGCCTGGATGTGCTGATCTGGAGAGCAAATGTAAAAACATTTACCCTGAGTGAGCACCCACAAGGAAAACAAATACTTTGGATCTGTAGAACACACTGCTACATATAGAAAAACAGTACAGCCTCATGTAGAAGGAACCACAGCATTCAGAGGATCACCATGTTGCCTTGTAAATAAACTCTGGTCACGATGATGGTTGTCAAACTGATATCATCATATATGCTGTTTGATTAATGTTGCATTGTGTTTACTGTAAAAGTTTGCTATTGTTACTACAGATGTGATTTAGGACTGCACGTAATAATAACAAATTTACAACTTTTGTGATCATTCACTTACTTTGAGAGAGAATAGGTTTCCCTGTGAGAGGAAGAGTCTCAGTGTTTTCATCAATAGCACGGATCCCTGTAAAAACATGACATTATTATCTCAGCAGCCTGATGTTGAAGGATGAATTGTTGGAAGAAAGTTTTTATATCTTTATTAGAATCATTCCTGAACTTACCAGCAGCAGTAACAGCATCCAGGATAACAGTTTGTGTTTCCTTTTGTTTTGGGCTTCGTTCCTCATCAGGTGAAGCAGGTGCGTCTTCAAATACATCACAGCTCAGATGTTCTCCATTGTTCTCTTTGACAATTTGACCCAAACGTGTTAACAGCTCTGGAAGTTCAAGGTCCATCTGCTTCAAGTATCTGTATCTGCACATTCTGATCATCTCTTTTAAGGGTGGATGGTTCATGTAGTTTTCTATGAAACCTGAACTCTCCTCTCTGGTTGGTGATATCAGTATCAGTAAATGATCAAATGATCGCTCGCTGAGAAGTTGAAGAACTCTGCAGAGTCTCAGTTTGTGTTCCTCAGTGAAGTCTTCTGGCTGTAGAACGAGCAGGAACACATGAGGTCCAGGATCAGAGAGACTCACACAGTTTTCTACATGTTTTGTAAGTTTGTCTTCAGAGATGTTTGGATGCAGCAGATCTGGGGTGTTGATGAGAACTATTTCTTTCTCCTTCAACTGTCCTCTGACTCTCAGACAGCAGTCTGGTTCTTCCTTAGTGTTGAACTCAATCTTTCCCAGTATGATGTTCCCCACTGAACTCCTCTCAGACCAGCTGTTCCCCAGCAGAACAACCCTCAGCTCAGACACTGGAAACAAAACAATGAATTATTCAAGGCAACTGTGTGCAGATTTAATCCAAAGTCAGCAGCTCAAATTGTCAACCAGAGAGAATCACAGCAGTTTGAAGGCAGATTTGTAGAAACTCTGTCAGCTATTAATCTTGTATATGTCATTAAACCAGACAATATGGACCCTCCTCCTGTGAAACAATGTAAATTCAGATCTCATTAAACACCAGAATATTTCTAAGGTCAGTTTGACTCACTGTCAGGTGGCAGTAATCCAAAGCTGCTGCTGCGCTTCAGTGGTTGCAGATCATCTGTAATATACAATATCATTTACTCAATAAGTTATTCTTTCCCATGTATTGTGTAATAAGCATGCTGATGACAGTAACAGTGGTATCATTATGATGTAGCATCATTGTTGTGTTCTGCTTTTTTACTGCATTACCAACTATCACTGTATTTAGTTATCACATGGTCTAACTTTCTCCCTTTTCACTAAAATCTTTTTCAACCAACTAACAAACAAAAAGGCATATAAACATTCAGGAGTGAAAACAAAACTTTCTTGGCAGGTAAAAAAAAAAAAATCCTATAGAGAAACTGTATCTCTGTAGCAAGTATAGAGAAGCTGAAATACAGGAAATATAGAGCAAACATTTAGGTGTAAAGCACAGACATTACAAGTTTAATCTCATCGAAGAAATTCTTGTTCCCTGCAACTTTGCTATTCTATCAAGCTATAATTAAAATGAAGTATTTTAATTAGAAACACATTGTGAATTAAAGCTGCAAACAGCGATGAATGGGCCCTCGGACCTCCGCACACTACATGACAATATTCCATCAGTGATGCAAACTGACTGAATAGCGCCCCCTACGAAATTTCAGTGAAGCAGCCCCAGCAGCAGGCAAAACAGTGGACAAAGGAATTGATGTTTATCTCCTTCTTGCACAGTCTGAAAACAGCCCGGGTCTGAAGACATCTACATGCCCATAACAGAAGCCCCTCGATTGCACGGCAGCCCGACGTGCGTAGAGGCGTGAGGGCCTGTTCAACGCTGCTTGCAGCTTTAATTAGGGCCCAAGCCCAAAGGGCGAAGGCCCTATTGTATTTCGTGTGTTTGTTTCTTTCTTTCTTTATTATTACTCCACTTAAACCCTAAATTTGACCCCCTAAACATGCTCAAAAACTCCACATAAATCATATTACTTTGGCCAAATCTTACATCAAAAATCATATTTAGTAGGACATTTCGTGGCGAATCCATTGATACAGGTTTGAAAGTGGTCAGACTTATAGTTTAGACATCAGAAGCCTCTGTTTGACACAAAGTCTATACCTCCCCCATTGTTAAGGGGTACATTTGATGTGATGTGGCACTGCAACTTTCAGGGCTTATAAAATCCAAACTGTTTGAGTTATTTCAAAGTTTTTAACAACTTCCTTTCAGCACAGTGTCATAAATCACGTATTAAAGTTTGAAGCCGATACCATTAACTCCATCGCCACTTCACAAATTTAGATGTGAAGTGGCGTTATACTGAAGAAAGACAGAAAAGTCTTATTTTGGCTAAAGGCTAATTGGACACAGAAAAAAACTCATATATTTGAATGGAGAGCGTGAGTGAACTGCAAGGTGCTCAGGCCTTAATAAAGGAAAAACTGCAGTACAGAGCTACAAATTTTAGTTGTGATTTTATTTTTCTACAGCACTTCATCACTAAACTGTCATCCTCACTCCATTTTTTCCCTTCCCGTCATAGGTCATCCCCACTACTGAATTATACATATAAGACCTATAATTATTGTAAAATAAATGATAATAACACCAAACTTCATACAAAGTTTATATATAATGTATTGTATGTATATAGGCCTTTCTGCTGTATCCTACAAAAATGAGCTGTATTCAACCCCCACACCAGTGGCGGCTTTTATCAAACTTTGTATGAAGTTTGGTGTCATTATCATTTATCTTACAATAATTATAGGTCTTACATGTATAATTCAGTTTTGTAATTCAGGTGACACACATGAAGTGCAATTAGGCAGATTCCCAGAGCCATGGAGACAAGCTTTGTGATTTGTCAGCTTCCAGAAAGTCCCAGAAAACGCCATTTTATTGACGTGATTGGTGCTACCCGTTGCTCGATTACTGTGGGCGTCATGACGGCCCGATGACATGTCATCATGCAAGCTTATAAAAGCAGCCTGCTTAGGTGTGGCCCTCCCACACTTTTTCACACCGACATCAAGGTAAGACATGTTTTCATCTCTGTTAACATGAACTCTTTGTTAAGTTTACCGATGCTTTTAGTAATAACGTCTTATTTTGTCATTTAACATTTATGGTAAATTTGTAATGTGACGGTTGTTTGTTGACTCTGTGGTGAGGTTAGATGCAGGCGTGGGCTAAAATTTCACTCACAGCTTACTTTTCCCTGAGAAAATGTAGTTTTTACACACAAGTGGCTGACGTAAAAATAATATGATAACATACAAAAAGGAGTGCAAATGATGTGAGATGGATTAAAAGATTTATTGATGGTTTTTCGTTGATTATCACAATTTGGGCTTATGCGAATTGTATGCTGGCCATATTCAGACCAAATCAGACGATGCGGCGAAAACGCGAAAAACCCCACATTTGAATGGGGGTAATGTGCAGTCATTGGACTGCAGTGGGAAAGTTGAGCCAGAGTCAAGTTTTGGAGAAACCATAGACTGCAAAAAGGATGGACGTAGTCACCGTGATGTCACCCATTGGTTTGCGAACTGCCGTTGTGAAGCCTCGAGTGTAGCGATATGACCATTGCCATCTTGGATTTGGCCGTCGCCATGTTTGATTTTTGGAGCCAGAAGTGACCATATTTGGATGAGGGGGTGGGGCTGGCCATAGCGCTAGCTTGGTTAGCATGGTGCATTTACAATCTATGGTTAACAGCGACAATGCTAATGCTAATTTTCGCTAGCGAAAAACAGGCCTAAAACCGTTAAAACAAAATGTACTCACTAAAAAAATGGATAATCCGACTCATTGATTGATTTTTTATTACAACTAAACGCTGAACAAGATTGTTTTTAGGAAACCATAATGTTACAATACACTTTAGTTAACTGAAAACGCATTGTGAAATAGCAGCAGCTACACCTATACGCCATGATTACATTACTAAAGCAACAATGTTGCCATGGTAGCAACTTGTCAATCACATCATACCCATGCCCTGAAGCATATGCTGCTTTATCGTCTATTTTATTCTAAATGGGACCATAATTTACAAAATGAACATAATGCTATATTGAAGATGACTTGAAACTAGCAATTGAGACCACAAACTCATCAGGAAAGTGTTCACTGAGGTAATCAATCAAGAGAGAAGTAGGGTCATTTTCTCATAGACTTCCATACAATTGGACTTCTTTTTGTAGGCAGTGGAGTCGCCCCCTGATGGCCATTAGATAGAATGCAGGTTTTTGGCACTTCAGCATTCGCCTCATTTTTCAGCCCTGGAGGTTGCCGCTTGGGAGAAACCATACACTGAAAGTAAATAGTTTGTTAGTCAGCCATGCTATTACAGATGGTTTTCTATTCTTTTGTGAGGGGAAAAAATCCTTTTCAGTGGCTTCAGATGTGAATTGGTGTATTAAGGATGTTTAGGGAGAAATTTTTTTTTTCTTTATTTCCTGTGCTCATGGCTTTTATTCAATTAGCATGACATTCTAAATCTTATGCTAACATTGCAGAGGCTAAAGGTTGGCTTTGTTAACCTGTTAATAACTAGCTTTTGTGCTAAGTTGTGGCTGAGAGACTGCATTGCATGTAATTGCGTGTGTGTGTGTGATTTGGCTTAATCTGTTATGTAGATTCAGTTGTGTGTTTCTGGCTTGTCCACCATTGCTGAATTGTGAGAAGTTGTGTTGGCTGTTTTCTGTGTATTAAGTCAGCAATTTTTTAAATGGGATGATAGTTTTTTAGTTAGCCATGCTATTAAAGAAGGATGTCTTGTTTCTGTGAGGGAAAAATCTCATTTTCAGTAGCTTCAGATGTGAATTGGTGTATTAAGGATTTTTGGGGTGATTTGTTTTTTGTGTATATCCTGTGCTTATGGCTTGTATTCATTTCACATGACATGCTCATATGCTAAACATATGCTAATGTTGCAGATGCTAAAGGTTGGCTGAGTTACCTTTTTGTGCCAGGTTGTGACTGAGAGACTGCATTGCATATAATTGCCTGTCTGTTTGATTTGCTGTGTGTGTAAATCTTTGAGATGTAGATTCAGTTGTGTGTTTCTGTCTTGACCATCATGTGTAAGCTGTGAGATGGTGAGTTGAGTAATTCCTATGTATCGGGTGAGCAAATGTGTCATCAGGATGCTACTTTGTTGGTGTTTGGTATGCAAATTTAAAGAGTGCATTGTTTCAATGACTTTTGTGTCCTTTCCTTTTCTTTATAGGTGCTGGCAACACCTTCACCTGCCCATGTGACAGAGTCTGCCTCCAGGCCCAGCCCAGCAGTGCGGCAGGTTTGTTTTTGTTTAAATATATGTGACTTGTTGTTGATGACAGGTAGCATCAACATTTCTTCTCCTATTTTGTTTCTTAGTAAAACCTCGTTTTTAAATTTTGTGTCAGGTGGAGGCGGCAGCCCAGGAGTCCGTGGAGGGGTATGTGGTGCCATTGTCTGCTGGTGTGGTGCCAAAGGTGGTGGGGGAGGAGGTTGCTGCAGCTTGCCCTGCCATGCCGATGGAGTCCACCATCGAGGAGGGAGCGCGGATACCACATCAGATCAGCAAAGCTAAGTCTAGTTTTGCTCCTTGTTTTTCTGTTCCTGATGTTAAAGCTGCTCAGTTACATTCCAACAGCAATGCTGTGGCAGTGGTGGGTAAGAATAGCAGAGGAATTAGGCTAGTAAAGGTTGTTAGGGGGTCATTTCACCAGGGAGACGAGCAGTTTATATACAGAGGATTGCAGTGTATGGCTATAGCTTTGGTCAGCTTAACCAAACACACAGTGAGCAGTGTGTTCTTGTGGGAGAGGCATGATCTGGATCACATGTTGGTTATAGGTGATAAGTTCTACAGCAGTTTGTGTGACAGTGGTGTCCTTATGCATCAGTCAGATCTGCTGTCTGTTCCAGATTTGCCACAGCAATTAGTGATTGATGGACAAGTGCGTGGATTTAGTTTTGGTGATGTGGTCTTAGGTGAAGTAGATGTGACTGAAGGTGAACTAGTTAACTTTGGTGTGTTCATCAGTCTGTATAATGGACTGGAGAGGATCTTCAGTCAGTACAGCACATGTCTTCTGACACTGTGTTTTAACACTTCTGCCATCATCTGTAAGGATGGACAGTTTGCTATGGTCGACCGTCACTCACGCAGTTATATTGGCTTGTTACACTGCAACGGTACAAGTGTGGTTCTGCATTTTGCATGTCTTGATGACCTGCACCACTACATCTGTCATTTGGCTAACAATTCCAGGCAGAAGCAATACGAACTGTGTGGTGTTAGTGTTAGTGTAGTGTATCATTGAGATGAATACAGCTCCAGCATCAGAGTTTAGTGTTCTTACTGAGTGCAGGAGAAATAAAGTTTCTGCAGGCGTGTCTGAGTGTGTAGTTAGTGTAGCTGCAAGTCCAGCACTGTCTAACATTTCTGTTCAGACTTTAGCCAGTGAGGTGAGCAGTGGTTCCGAGGAAGAACCAACAAGTACTTATGGCAGAAAGCGCAAGATTTCTTCTGACACTTGCATGTCTATGAAATTAAAGAGGTTTGCTGTTAGTGAGGTTAACTCAGATGTGGAGTTTGTTAGTGCTGTGAGAAATGAGGAGCTGGTTTTCTGTTCTCTTGGTGTAGATGTTTGTCAGGTTTTGTGTAGGAAGTTAAATGTTGACCTCGTGAAGGTCAGTGGTCCAATGTCCAAAGAAGTTGGGTTGATAGGTGTTCCATGTAGGAATGAGAGGATCATGGCAGATGGTAACTGCTTCTTCAGAACCATCTCTCAGGCTGTGACTGGTTCACAGAAGCACCATCGTAAGATTAGACTGGCAGTATGTAAAGAGCTGGAGAGGAATGCGGATAAATATCAGAGTATTTTGAGGAGTGAATATTCAGCATTCAGTACATTCAGCAGTCCAGGATGAGAACTGTTAACACTTGGGCAACAGAGGTGGAAATACAGGTCACAGCAGATTGGTTAGGAGTTAGTGTGTATACTTTTTATGGTGGATGTTGGCTGAAGTACAGCAGTGGCAGTGAGCATTTGTCAGCAGAGTGCATTTTCTTAGAGAACATCATGGACAGGCATTTTGAGAATGTCGTTTGTGTTTGTAAGCCTGGACTGCAGAGTTGTTACGGTTACTGTAAAGTTAGTGAAGTGACAGGTTACAGCACTAGGTCTAGAATGAAGGATGTTGTAGACGATGACAAGGCAGGAGTAAAATGTAATTTTGAATTTGTAGTTTCTGATAAAGGTGTTGATAGTGATGAGGTTGTGGAGGATGCTACTGAGGTAAAATCAAGTAGTAAGTCTCTGAGGTCAAAGTATTTGAGGCAGAAGAAAAGGACACAGGAGAAATCGAATATGTTGATTAGGGAGAAACATCAGTTAAGAATTAGAAAGATGTATTATGAAAATGTGCTGTTTAGGGAAAGGGCAAAATTATGGAGTTGTGAAAACTATCATGAAAATATACCACATAGAGAGAGCGTTAAAGCTGAGAGTAAAGTAAAGAGTATGGTGAAATATAGAGACAGCTTCCAGCATAGAGAGAGAGTTAAAGCCAAGAGTAAAGAAAAGAGTATGGTGAAATATAGAGACAGCCTCAAGCATAGAGAGAAAGTTAGAGAAAGGAGTAGGGAAGAGAGGAGAAGAAAGTATCATGATAGTTCAGAGTTTAAGCAGCAAGTTATTGCCAGTGTTGGGTTGAATAGGAAGCAGAGGATAGAGAAGCCAAAAGATTTTGGTTTTGTTATGGATCAGTTTTTGTAGAAGGTCAGAGATGGACCAGATTTTGTGTGTTGTGTTTGTCATAGGTTGATGTTCAGTTCTCAGGTGCTGAGTTGTGATTGGAAAGTGTATAGTAGAAGTTCTGCAACGGTTGGTATTGCAGAGACGTGCATTAGTGAGACATTTTTGCACAGATGTTCTGATGACTGTGTTGTGCCCTGTCAGTTACTTTCATCTAGAGGTCAGCTTTGGATTTGTTATACGTGTCACAGTAAGATTAGTAAAGGTTAGATAACAACTGAATGTTGGGTTAATACCTTAAATCTAGATCCCATTCCACCTGAACTGGGATGTTTGAATAGTTTAGAGCAGCAGTTGATAGCTCTGCACATTCCGTTCATGAAAATGTTGGCATTGCTTAAAGGAGGACAGAACGGAGTACATGGGCCCGTAACATGTATTCCAGCCAACGTAGTGCAGACAACTAATGTGTTGCCATGTGTTAGCATGGAAGGGTGTTTGCTGCAGGTGAAGTTAGAGCAAAAATTGACGTATAAAGGGCATTACAAATATCAGTTTGTAGATACTTCATGTGTAAGACAGGTGCTAGAGTATTTAAAGAGGACTAATGTGTATTACAAGGATATTGAGTTTAATGAAGAGTGGGTAAATGAGCTTTGTAGGCAAAAAGATGGGAAGAGTGAGGAGGATCAGTCAGCCAGTGAGGATGAAACTGTTGTAGTAAAGGTAAAATCATGTCAGGATGAACAGGTTGTTGGAGAGGGTGAGGTGACAGCTCAGGAAGGTGGTCAGGTTACAGAACAGGCTGTAGTTGATGGTGTGGAGGAAACATTAGAGATAATACAAGATGAACTGTTACATGACAGACAGCAGCACTGCATGTTTCAGGACACGTGTCTTATGAATGTTGATATTGGTCAGGAGGCATTAGACCAGTATTTTGCTGATATTGTAAACATTGCACCTGCAGAAGGGAATAGTCCAATTAGGGTGCTTTCTGACCACATGAATGAGGCTAAATGTTTCTGTGTGTTATTTCCTCTTGGTAATAAGACTTTCCATGACGGTTGGTCATATCACTTAACATTGTCGCGTTACTTTAACAATAGGATCATGCATGTATATGGTCATTTTGGGCATAATGCAGAGTACATTTTTTTTCTCAGTACATGTCAGAGATAGATTGGGTGTCGTTGGGTATTTCTGTGGTGTTACGTAAGGGTAAAGGAGGTCAGAAGACTCAAAGGATTAGTCAGAAAATGTTGATGGACGAGGAGTCGTTAAAGCAGCTCTTACAGTTCGATGAGGGGTTTAGGTGTCTTAGACCAATTAGAGGAACTCAAGCTTTTTGGCAGTCAGTTCAGAAGGACATCTTGGCCTGTGTACATCAGTTAGGGATCTCAACATGAGTTTGCTTGTTTTCATCTGCAGATCTGCACTGGCAGAATCTCCTGCCAGCATCCTGAAACAGGAAGACAGAATGCAGACGGTAGAGGATTTAGAGTGGGAAGACAGGTGTGAGTTGCTGCGTCGCAACCCGGTCACAGCTGCAAGGATGTTTGACTACAGATGGCATTGTTTCTTGAAAGAGGTTCTCATGTCTCCTTCTCAACCAATTGGCAAAATCATTGATTACTTTTATAAGATAGAGTTTCAGCAATGTGGTTCTCATGTTCATTGTCTGTTTTGGATTGAAGGTGCTCCCCAAATTGATAAGAACACAGATGAGGAGGTGGTTGACTTTATTGATAAATGTTATATGTGAGTTACCCTCAGATGATGAGTAAGTATTGGACATTGTGTCATCAGTCCAAACACATTCCAAATGACATTCGAAATCATGCAGAAAAACAAAAGATGTTGTTTTAATTTCCCAAAGCCTGTTTCTGCAAGGACATTTATTTGTAAATTAGAAATGAAACAATGCAAATGTGATCAGAAGGTGAAGGAGACTGAGAATGATCCTGGTTCAAAAAACAAGCCGGTCTGTAAGTGTTTGGATGATGATGATTTGATGCCAAAAGAGAGGACACAGTATATTCTGAAAGATGTTAAGACAGCTGTTAAGAGAGCCGAGAAAGATGAAGTGAGTTATGCAAGTGTACAGTAGTTGTTTCAGACTCTGGGCATCAATCAGGAGATCTTTGAAGAGGCTTATAAGAGAATGGAGAGAAGGACCAAGGTTGTTTATAGGAGAAGGGTAAACAAGGTTTGGGTGAATCAGTATAGTAAGCAGTTGTTAAAGTGCTGGAATGCAAACATGGACATTAGCTTTGTCGCCAATGCCTACGCAGTAGTCATTTATATCATATCATACATTATGAAAGCAGAGAGAGAAATTGGCCTATTATTGAGTAATACCCAAAAAGAAGCAACAAAACAAGGGAATTTCTCTGCTAAAGAAGCATTAAAGAAGCTAGGCAGTGTATATTTAACAACAGGGACGCTTGTGCCCAGGAGGCAGTGTATAGGCTAACGAACATGCATCTGAAGGAGTGTTCCAGAAAGGTTGTGTTTGTACAGACAGGGAACTACATAGTGAAGCAGCGAGCGGCTTTGTTGGGCCTCAAACCATGAGGTCACACAGAGAAGGCCTACATGTAACCTGTGAGGCCTGACCACGAGGTGCTTGTTCCTTTGTGTCTCCCGAGACAAAGGAATAGCGCCAAAATGCTGCTTACAGACAATGGGAGTCCATTGCAAACTCCATTTCCAAGGATGCTTTGCAATTTTCACACCTCAGCAGGGAACAGTCAACATACAGTCTCATTGGCGGAGACGCTCCTGCACAGCGGAGCGCCCTGATGACGCAGCCGTGACATCACCGCCCCTTTAAAAACTGAACGTGCCCTGAAGCACACACCTTTCCCATGTCACTGAGCTAGGGGTAACTTCAGTTCCTCTGAGTCAGCTGACTAAAGGGGGTACCCCACGCACGTGTTTTCCCCTCATCGAGGACTCCCCTCGCCAGACGAGAAGCGACTTCGCCCGTGTTCACCCGAACACATTCCCGGATCCGAGAGAGACTGCTGCTGCAACCAGCGTCCTCAAATTCCCTCGAGATGGAAGAAACGCTTCTTCACCGAGTCGACTCTGCTGTTCTGTCTGCCACGCCGCCGAGAGCCAGCTGCTGTGCTTTTCGCCGACCGTGCGAGAACGGCCACCATCTGCATCCGAACCCAGGACAAAGCCGGACATAAAGACGGACTACACACACACCCTGCTCGCTTTCTGAAGCGACCAAGTAAGAGGCATAAGTCTGGGCAGAGGCAGTGTAATTGTGTGTTCTTATCAGCATCAGTTGCTGTTGTTTGGCGTTTAGCTTTTAGCTTTATTGCTATCGTTTGTTGTGTTGTTGACGGACCGCCGAGTCCCATTTTTCCTGCTTTACTCTGAGGAGTATTTTAAGTTTGCTGCCTGTTTAGTTGTGTTCACCACGCTAGACTGTTTTGTGTTTGTCCCGCTCGGGACTACCGCTGTGTTTGTGCCATCGTGAGTGAGAAAGTAAGTTGCTTTGTTGGTCAGAAACCAGACAACGTGCGTTACAGACTGCCGTCCATACACATGCTGTCTGTGGACAGAAGAACCGCTTCTCTCCCTCTCACGATCGCTTTCTCTCCTTCTTCCCTCTCTTCTGGCTAACACATACACGCGTGCGTACACACACATACACGCACCGACATCTTTTTGCGCATCTGATGGTCAGATAACATCGGACAAAGCTTCGCTTTGTCTTTCCTTATCCGCCATTAGACAACGTGTGTTTTTCACAGAATTGGGTGAGTGCAAGACACCGGCCACCTGGCAGCGTCGTCTTGCTTCTGTCTAACCGCCACATTTCTGCCATCCGGTTCTCGCGCAAGGTGACTTCCTCCCGTAGTCACGTCCGCGCCGCAGACCGACGACGTCATCACGTCAGGCCCCGTCGCCATCTTGTCAGACACGCACGCTCACACACACACACACGCATGCACACACGCACACACACACACACACATGCATCCCCCTGCATGTGTCCAACCCTGTACATAGCTGTTTGTGTTTTGTTTGGTAGGATTAGATTTTAGAATAGTTGTTTATTGAATGAAGCATTTGTTAACTTTGTTAATTTTGCTAAGTTTAATAAACACTGTTATATCTTTAAAGAGAAGTTCTTCTGTCATTATTGTGTGTAATATTGTAAAAGTGGCTGACTGAAGGAGTCAGAGCTCGATTTCATCCTTCTTTGTTCACCCTCGAATGTTGATATCTCTCAGATATTAATATTCTAGGTGAACTCCGATTTATGAGACTACCTTGTTTGGTTATTGGTCCCGGTTTCCGGGTGGTGCCCCATATTTGTTAATTCATATTAATAATTCTATTGTCATAATTGGTTAATTATCCTTGATAATTGATAATTATTGCAAATAATCAACGTTCCTCACAGATCCAACAGTTGGTGCCTGAATTATTGATTAAGGTTAACAATATCTTATTTTCATAATTCATAATTATCTATGATAATAGTTGAATAGTTGAATAGTTGAAATTGCTAATAACCAAACGCACTACTGCCCGTCCCAACAGCTTGTAGTGAGCTCATGACAGAAGATATGTGGATGACTACCATAGTAGACAGGTATAAGAACCGGCTTGACAATGATGTATTTGATGACATGTGCATTGCTAGGTTTGCGTCTGAGTATCGTGTTCTCTCCAAGAATGAAAAATCTAATGACATGATTTAATTGAAAAATGGTTTGGGATTCATCTTGAGGAGAACGCGTTCTCAGTGGCAGTTGTTCGTTATATGCATTTTGATTTAGAAAAACAAGAGGAGGCCCATTTTCAGATTCTCCTGCAGTTGTTCCTTCTTTATAGAGCTGACTCAGACCTCAGACCCGAAGGCTTTGAGCTGTTTAGTCAGTTCTATAAAGACGGTGAGGTGACGTGTAGTGATGGCTCCATGCATTCAGTTAAGAGCGTGGTCGACAAGAACAGGGCAAAGTTTGAAGTAGATTGTCTTGATTTGGTGTGAGCTCAGGAGATTGCCGAGCAGAACAACGGGGTCGATTAAGATGTTTGGGGGGAGCTGTGTCCTG
Organism: Thunnus thynnus; assembly: GCF_963924715.1. Taxonomy (NCBI): domain Eukaryota; kingdom Metazoa; phylum Chordata; class Actinopteri; order Scombriformes; family Scombridae; genus Thunnus; species Thunnus thynnus. The sequence goes on from NC_089518.1 coordinate 38,391,479, forward strand.
AACAGGAAGTGGAACGCTTTAAATGTGTAGAGGAAATAAGGCAGCAACAGGAAGTTGAGGTAGGGGATGAGCAGTTAGTAGAAGCGATGGAGAATGTTCCAGATTTGGCTGTTGATAGCAGATGGGTTGCACATTTAGAGAGAAACAGGAACATCATGCCTAGAAGTGAGGGTTTAGCTTTGGTTGTGTCTCTGAATGAGACACAGATGGCTGTTTTTTGTAAGGTGAGACAGTGGTGTTTGCAAAAGGTGATGGGTAAAAACCCAGGACTTCTGCATGTGTTTGTGACAGGTGGCTCAGGGAGGCTGTAGTCAACACTTTGTCAACCAGACAATATTTGTGTTTTGTTAACTGCTTCTACAGGCTTAGCTGCATACACTTTAAATGCATCAACAATTCATCACATACTGAGTATTGGCACACACTCTAGTTTACCTTACACCCCCTTGGGTGAAGATAAACTAAACTCTCTGAGAGCTAAATTTAGTCACCTCCAAATTCTTATCATTGATGAAATCAGTATGGTTGATCACAATCTGTTGGCCTATGTTCATGGCAGGTTGAGGCAGATTAAGCAGACAGGTGACTTTTCCCCATTTGGTAATGTTAGTGTGATAGCTGTTGGTGACTTCTATCAGTTGCCTCCTGTTAAAGGGAAGTCTCTGTATAAGAGTCAGGTTGGTGTGGAACTGTGGTGCCACTTTAGTGTAGTGGAGCTGAAAACAGTAGTTAGGCAGAAGGAAAGCTTGTTTGCAGAGTTGTTGAACAGGTTACGAGTGCGTTCCAAGAAAACCCCTATGTTACAGAGCGACGTCAAATTGTTAAAATCACGTGAGACAGGGGAAGAGAGCTTAGTAAATGACCACAATTTCAATAAGTTGTTTGACATGTGTCCCGATTATATCAAAACTGAAGCTAAAAATTTCACAATCAATAAGAAAACAGGGAAATAGGAACGGGGGACTCATATTAATGAACTGGACACATGTTTAGAGCAGACTTTGTGTTTGGCCAAGGATGCGCGTGTGATGTTGTGTAAGAACGTGGATGTTGAAGATGGTCTGGTCAATGGAGCAAGTGGCACAGTCACTCACATGGATTTTGGTAATGATAAAACATTTCCTCTCAAAGTTTATGTTAAATTTGATGATGATAAAATTGGCTTACAGAGGAGGAAAACATGTGCACATGCAGCAGTAGAATGCAGGGATTCTACTGCTATTGATCCAGAGAAGGAGGAGGCCACTAAATGTAGGTGTGTGCATCTACAGTTTCCTCTAAGGTTAGCGCAAGTGTGTACTGTTCACAAAGTTCAGGGCTTAATTGTAGTGTCATTGAAGAAGGTGTTTGCACCTGGGCAGGCGTATGTAGCCCTGAGTCGTGTTAGGGCTTTGTCTGGACTGATCATCAGGGATTTTGAAGAGAAGGCCATTTACTGCAAGGACACCGTAAAGGAGGCCATGGATAGCATGCCTCCATTTTTAAATGAGCAGCCAAAGCCTTCAATAAATGCACAAAGTTTCTCTGTGTATTTAATGAACGTTCAAAGTTTAAGGTGCCACCTATTAGAATTGGTGTCTTGCACACAGTATTTACAGCCTAACTGTATTGCTGTCACAGCACACAGCTCACCGCACAATCCTCATTAAACATTGTGCAAATTGATGGGTACACTTTCCACAGTCGTCCTCGAGGTTTGTATTACAGCAGCAGTAACCCCAAATTGTCTGAACTACAGGATCTAGAACATGGTGGAGTTGGCTTTACAGTGTAGACGATTTGGACTGTGACATTCTGAAGGTACCAGATTTGAATCTGGAGTGTTTGGTGTGCCTGTGTAACAAATTAAACATATTGATGGCAGTAATTTATTGTCCACCATGTTATCCAAATTCTTTATTCAAACATTATCTGGGGAAGTTACTTGACTGGTTAAATCAAATCAGTAACACAATTGTAGTAATGGGAGATTTTAATGAAAACTCTTTAAAAGGATCATCAATTTGTAAATTCATGGCCCAAAAAGGATTTGAACAACATGTAACACAAGAGCCTACAGAGAAGGGGACATTGATTTATCATGTTTATGTTAGGACAACACAGTATGATGTGGAATGTGCAGTGATGCCCACGTACTTCAGTGATCATGAAAGTATTCTGTGTAGTTTTAGTGTTAAAGATGATTAGGGGCAGTTAGACGACATAGAGAGTTTGTTTGTGTTTGATGACTTTGAGGATGTGGAGGCAGTTTTTGATGTGGAGTTTAATTTAGATCAGGATTAGGTTGGTTTGTCTGAGTCAAACAGCTACATTGCAGTATCCCAGTGCAAGTGTTGTTGTCATCGTGTTCATGTTGTCAGTCAGTTGGAACAAACTGACTTGTAATGTATTGTCTTGTTCATAATGTGTAGGTTGGCTTTCATCATGGATGTTGTCTTTTTTAGTGTAGGTTTGTCCCACTCCAACTGGTCAATCGTGTGTATAAATTGTAGATTTTGTACTATTTATTGTGGAGAATTTTTGGATTTTTATGTATTTATTGTGTGTATTATGTGAAAATGATCATGATAGAGATTTTAGATGGAACAATTCATGTCTTAAAGGTTGAACCTGTGGTGGATGATATAGTCATGTGTCACAGCAATTCGTAATTGTAGATGTGTTAGTCTTTGCCACATGTTAGCTGTTGGTCTCTTTTGCAAGTTTAAATGTATATATTTCTGCATGTTTCTGTTCATGTTTCCTTCATTCCTGATGTGTTAATATGACACAGTTTTACTCCTCAGTGATCCAAAATATCAAAAGATCAATGTCAATTGAACAAATGTATCTTAAAAGGAAATGAGCAGGTTTCATGTTGCATGTTGTCTGTATCCCTTCAGTGTTTCCAATTCTGATCAGTAGGTTAGAAAAGTTGCAACAATTCAGTAACTACATGTTGCGTATAAACATGACAGGAAAGGAAATTATTTTTATTTAATAACTGAGCAGTAAATACATTTGAGACATTTGTATTTTTCTTCATTAGCATGTACTGTATAAGGTTCACCATCAGTAGTTTAAATAAGAGTTGTTCATGTTTGTGTGCATGAACTCTGAACTGTTGCCGTTTTTTTCCATGCTCTCTGCTCCCTTTTGTGTCCCCCCAATCTTATGTTTTCTCTCTCTATCCCTTGAAACCTTTACAGTTTCAAGATTGCAGCAGAAGACGTAGATCTGACCCCTTGTTTGCATAGTAAATCTGTCTGTAGAATCATTTTAGTCAACAAAGTAGTTTGGTTGCCTTTCCTATTTAAACTCCAGTCTTTGTTTTTCTCTGAGATGAACTTCCTGGTTGAGGATGCTACTGTGATAGAGCGTCCCCAACCTTCCTACCCTTCAAGTGATGGTGACTTGTAGCAAGAGGGATTTTGGCATAGAAGTACATATGTATATTTTTGTGTTCCACCAAAGTAGTTCATATTAACTGTAGTCTTATTTACTTTGTTAGAATCAATAGATGTATCAAAGTAATCCATTTTGATTGCAATTTGTCAGCATGGATAGAATTCAGGTCTGTAAGTTGGTTATTTCTCCTACATAAATTGTAAAGTGAAACAGTTAACTAATTGTTTGTCTTGATTAACTTTTTTTAAACCACATTTACAACAGAATTAATAAATAAATGTACTGAGAACAAATGTCAGTTATTGAATGAAATCATTAAAACATCCAAATATAACAAACAAACAAAAAAAAAAAAAAACTACTGAAAATTAAATTGCCATGCTCACTGCGAAATTTTGTCAACGATTAAGATGTTAATCATTTAGTGTAAAAAAACATACTTCCGTGGTAATGGTACTTCTGGCTCACCATGTAACACATTACTGAATAATTACATGAAACGTATATATGTATAAATATTCATTACGTAAGACAACATATTCACATGGATAAAGATATAAGCTTTGAACATGAGGACATATTAAAAATTGTTTTTTATTAAGAACTGCGTAAGGGATAATATATTCAATGTTGGGGTTTCTTTCCCCTGGCATGTATACCTTCGTGCAATTCCTTTGAGTCTTACAAAGGCATGTCTGATTTGTTCCTCTTATGGAACGTGTTAATGTGCTATAACGCTCCAGCTCATTCAGCTGTGTTTGGAGATAAAAATGACCACAGCCCAACGTGCATGGGGCACGAGGGCCCATTCATCGCTGCTTGCACCTTTAATTTTGTAGTAGTTTCTACGTCTGATAGTTCAGGAATTGTGCTGTTCGCAGAGATCATTGAAGTTAGTTTCATCCATCAATCTGTAATTCCATATTTAATTGTATGAACTGGTTCAGCAGCTTGATTTGAACAACTGTTTGGCAGCTTTGCATTCTGAACAATACAAATGTAAAGTGGTTGATTAAAACGGCTAAAGTATTGTGTTTTGTATTTATTGCAACATGCAAAAAGAGATGAAGGCCAAAGTGTTTCTCACTCAGCGTCTGACCAATATTTTATCATCTTTAAACAGCTGTATTGGTTCAAAACAGGACACATGCTCAGCTCTCTCTCTCTCTGAACTAAAAAGTAACTAACAGACTGTAAACAATTTTATTACAAGCAGAAGCAGTAGTAGTTATATTAGTGCTCTTGCACCGTAATATTAATCATTTCCTCGTTCGACTTTATTTTGGACTTTGAGAGAAGGATTGATTTATTTTCTAACTATAAAACCAATAAAAGCATGAATAATACCAGAAAAGACATAAAAGGCATTCTAAATTAAAGAATTGAAGAAGTCTTTGCATATCACATCAAACACAAACAAAATATATAAAATCACCTGAAAATGCTGGAAATGCTTCACCTACCTGAACTTGTTGCTGTTGTCACCAGTTGTACATCGGTCATTGTGCTTTTTACAGCAGATAGTTTTCAGCTGTTAGAGTCACTGTGACAGTTATGATCTTTAACTCTGATGCATCAGACCTGAACAGTCAGCACACAAAATAAAATCAGTTCTCAGTTAACAATGATAATGTAAATATACCATTTAAAAAGAAGAAATACAGTGAGAAGAAAGACTAGAAATCCATTTACACTGTAAAGTGATTCAACAGTCTGTAAAATGAAAAGTTAAACTTGTAAAATGTGAAGTGATGATTAAAAATTGTGGTAATTTGTATCTTTGTGCTACGAGACAGAACTGTTATGTAAACTGTATTTCTCATAACTGACCACAACCATAACGTTCAGTTATAGAAATTAAACACACAGTCAACACAAGCAATTAAAGTCATCTCAACAAAAGCTGAACATTTAGTCACACAGCTGTTGAATCAACCTGCATTACACTGTTTCTATTAAGTCATTAATTAATTATTCTAATATTTCTTTGGTTAAATCTACTCACCTGAAGTCGTTACTGCACCATTTCACCTTCAAGCTCATAAAGGAAAGTACAGACTTCACAGTGTAAACTGACTCAATGAGAGTGAACAAAAGGTGTGTCAGGAGCAAACGAGGAGCCTGATTGGACAGAAAAACTTGACTTTGAACTCTAATCATACGTTAAAATATGTTAAAAAGTCAAAATCTGACCTGTCTTTAGATATAAAGTGCACTCTACTTGATCTCTGTGTGTCCAGCTTGATGAGTCTCTATCTTGGAGAAAATAAATTAGCACAGTTACAACAAAGTGTTCGAATTCTGGAAAAAGCCTAAACCATGATAAACAATGAGGTTGCCGCTCCTTATACTAATCTATGATTTATCATATGTATATATAATATTTAACTCAGTCTGGGTGAGGACTCATCCCACTAAACTTGTCTTTATTTTTCATCTTCAGAAACGAGCAAATTAATATGAAAACTAACATACAGGTAAATCTTGAGTCAGTTTTCCCTTCAGATGATGATCCACCCAAACTTGGCAGCAACACACGGTCACACTGCAATAAATCAGACCTTTGATCTGCTGTTTGACTGTAAAATTTAACTGTGACAGAGATGAAGTTACTGTGTGGAAATTTGATATAATGGCAACCAAAGAGAAAATCACACCAATTTTTAATTTTTGTTAAATGGACTTTTTGTGATAAATATTAACATCTGGGTAAATTCAGTCACTATAGCAGCCAAGAGAGCCGCTCACTGAGGAGAAATGGCAGCTCAGATTGTTGATGTCAGATTCAGAAAGTTGAACTGCAGGTCAGATGTTTGTTTTATTGGTTTATGATATTGGTAAATCCCTTAACCAACATCCTGGTCAGAGTTAGAAATGTTCAATCCCACCAAAAGTATTATTGACTGAATTTCTGTCAGATTAAAACAGAAGCAAAAGGTTTTCTCAGATGAGATCACTGAAGAGTACATGTCAAAAGCAAGTTTTAAGCTTGTAGCTCACTGTGCTTAAAGTATGTGATAACATTTCGTTTCTGTGCAAAGTTTTTAATTTACTGTTAAACTTCAGGTGGAAGGTCTGATTTATTGACTGTGTGTTGCTGCTAAATTTGGCTGGATCATGTCCAGAATAAGAAATTTAATTAATGTGTGGAAACCTTTGTAAAGTAAGAACATTTTGACAGTGAGGACGTTTTGGAACAATTAGAACATTTTTGAAAGTACACACAGTTGCACTGTCCATTACATGAAATGAATGCATGTCTGACAGCCAGTCAGTCAAAAACTGTCAGTGGCCAAGTTAGAGATTATTTTATCTTAAATCTTAAGTCACCAGTAGATGTCAGAAACCAGTATTTCACTTTGACATTGTATAATAACATTTATTAAAACCATGAGGACATTTAACCCAACCCAATGTTTTTCAGCAATACTAAAAAATAGAATAACAGTGATAACAGCAAAAATAATCAAGAAAACCATGCACACAGGGTGTTCTTTAATAAATTTCAAAACAAATTAAAGCAACTTTGCATGTAGTTTATGAAATTAATGAAAAATATGTTTTTGGTAAAATATACTCAGGGGTATCTTTCATTCATTCAACTTTTATTTATACAGAAAGGTCCAATGAGAGCAGAAACACTGTCTTTAGCATAAAAAGGCAAATAAGAAATGGGGATACAGTTAAACGTGTGGATGTGTCTTAGTGTGTATGTATGTATTTGTGTGTGTGTGTGTGTGTGTGTGTGTGTGTGCGCGTAGCAAGTATTCTTCATGTCATGGGGACTCACCTCTCTTATGGGGTGTAAGGTTTGGATGGTGGTGACCCTTCACAACCAGGATGAAAGCCAGCAGGATTGAGGTGTAAAGTGATGGAGAAATGAACAGCATCAGTCACACAAGGATTGGTGTCAGAGCTCTGATTTTTTTTTTTTTCTTTATACTTGTGACCATAAACAAATTACAAAGTCCAACATCTTTTACATACATGTAGCAGAATGGTTGACAGCAGAAGCAGTCTGGCTGATGTAGCAGGCTGCAGTGGATTACAACAGCAGCAGAGGTGATCCTGTGGCTGCATTCTCACTGTGCACTCCGTGAAAACACGACCTCAAAGAGAGAGAGATTAGTAGGGGTTCCCAAAATAAAAGCACAACATAACAATAATGAACTTCCTGTATTAGTCAATGTACGTGTGTGTTGTTGTTTTTCACCTTAGTTAGGGGGATGTTTGCCAGCTCCCTCACATGAGGACAATGTAAATAATTAATTTTACATTATTTTATTAAGTTAACAACTAAACACCAATAAGACTGAGGTCCTTATCATTGCATCATCAGTGTGTTGGGTCCCTTTCTTCAGCTGTACAGTCTAATCTTAGAAACTTTGGTGTTATATTTGATCAGGCTAAACTTCAGTCAACATATCAAATCATTAACCCATTCATGTTTCTTTCATTTAAGAAACATTGCCAAACTCAGGTCTGTTGTATCACAACCTGAGTTTGAGATGATTATTCAGGCTTTCATATCATCCCGGCTGGATTACTGCAGTTCCCTTACCACCTGCCTCAGCAAGTCGTCCCTGGACCGTCTACAGATGGTCCAGAACACTGCTGTGAGGCTGCTGACCAGGTCCAGCAGGACGACTCACATCACACCCACCTTATGATCTTTACATTGGCTTCCCATCAGATTTAGGATTCATTTTAAGGTTCTTGTTTTCACATACAGAGCCCTGCATGATCAGACATCTCTGACCTGCTCCATCCTTATATCACCAGTAGATCACTAAGGTCTTCTGATCTGGGCTTACTGGTTGTTCTTTGTGCTCAACTGAAAACAAAAGGTGATCATACCTTTGAAGTTGTGGCTCCAACACTGTGGAAGGTTCTTCTCATAGACACACTGTTTGATCTGTGGTCTCTGACACCTTTAAAAAACAGCTGAAGACTCATTTATTCAAACTGGTCTTTGTCTCACCTCATAGTCTCTAGTGTTTGTATTTTCTGTCTTTTAAAGTCTGTTGTTGTTTATGTTTTATTGTTTGTTTCTTTTATTGTACCTTATCTTGCACTGTTTTTGGAAATATTTCATTAATAATTTGACTCTTGTGAAGCACTTTGTGACCTGCTCTGTGATATATTAAATAAATATTACTAACCTTACGAAAGTTAAGGTTAGTTTAGGGTTATGTTAAGGTTAGGATAAGTCTCCAGGAAATGAAAGTAAGTCAATGTAATGTCCTCTGAGGTGGTCTCTTTTATATATATATATACACAATGTGAACTTCCTGCTGTTGCCAGCTAAATATAATAATAAAATTATAATATTTTATGACTACAGTGTTTATAGGAAAAGCTTCACTCATACTTAACTCTCAGTGAAAGATTGGATGAGTGAATGTATTTGTCAGCCACAGAGAAACATGAAAGGAAACTGACTGCTTAACATGTGTTTGTAGGTTTTTTGTAAAGTGATGCTTTTTTCCACCTAAAGTCTGATTTGGGCCCTGAAAAAGTTTGAATAAAAACAATAAATAATGAAAATTAGACGTTCAATATTTTAAAATCAACAACACAGGAAATAATTATGTCACAACTGCTTCACCTATTTTTTGTAATGAACAGTGGTGGAAGAAATACTGAGATCTTAAGCAAAAGTATCAATACCACAATGTAATAATAACAATAATAATAATAATAATAATAATAATAATAATAACAATAACAACAACAACAACAATGTATTACAAGTAAAAGTCCTGCATTCAAACTTCTAAATATCTGAAAATCTAATGATTTTTTCTTCATGATGAAGTTTCCTAGTTTCATCTTTTCTTCCTCACTTTTCCCAAACAGCACAATCCTGAGTCCATGAACTGTCACAGCAGAAGAAATAAAACAGTTACATTCTCATCATCCTCCATTTTTACATTCTGTCATTTCAAAAAGACCAAAGAACTGATGTGAGATTTGCTCTTAAATTCTTTTGCTTTTGAACATTAAAATTCACTCCATGAATCTTGATTCACACATTTCTAAACATGTGACAGTTTCTTCTTCATGGATCATTTATCAGTCAGCGATGTCACTGCTCAAAAATGTGCATCACATCTGTATTAATGATACATTTTACAGTTTCTAGATAAACACAGTTTGCCAATAAAATCCACTGAAGAAGATCAGGTGGAAGCTTCAGAAACAAATAGCAAGTGAACCTTCAATGAAAAATTTATCAGATCAACTCCATCTTACTAATGTGTAAATAATAACTGACCTCTTTCAGTAGTGAAGTACTTCATGTGTACATTACACACATCTACAGTGATATAACAGCCTGTAGTCACTCAGTCCTGACCTTCCATTAAATGACTGAGGATAAAAATACAATAAAGCTAAAAGCTGATTTCTATTGATTAAAACAAACAAATTATACAAACAAGCAAAACAAACTTATAATTGACTTTTCATCAACTTTATAAAGATTGTAAAACTCCTGTTGCTTCAGAGAACTGCAGCAGTGTGAATGTATTTCTGTCTGTGGAATCTAAAAGGAATAATATTAGTTAAACTTCCTCTTGTTGCATCGCTCTGATAATCTCTGATCAAAGTAAAATAGTTGGTTAAGTAACCAGGAGCTGTATTCTTTGAACGTGAGACAAACTTTATTCGAATAATTCTTATTTCAACTGTAAGAAAATAGAGATTTTGGATCATCATCATCATCATCATCATCATCATCATCATCATCATCATCATCATCATCATCATCATCATCAGGTTTTAATGTTCCACCATCTAGCAGAGCTGCTTTCCTGTCTGAGAACTTTTAGTGCCATGACGTCCCCTCAGAGCTGATGATCTAGAATACAACCTAAATCATTTACAGCAGTTGTTGCTGCTGTTACTGTCTGCTCTGCTTTAACTGGAAGTTCTGGATGTTTTCTTAGTTTGACTCCAGATCCAAAAAGAAAGAAGAGAAAGTTTATTATCAGAGAGCCAAACAGCAATATGAGATGAGACTGAAAGTTCATTCTTCTTCTTGGAAACAAAAGCTGACAAAACATCTCAGCACAAGATCCATTTAGTAGCTGTCCTGGAGCTTTTGACTGTATCGCACTATCTTCATCAGCAGATGGAGTTTTCCAAGTTTTCATGTAATTGATGTTCAAATGTTCATTATTCTGAGCAGATGAAGAACTTCTTCACCTTGTGATGAGTCAGATTGTTTTATCAGCTGCTGGTTCCAGTTTACAGAAAGAAGAACATTTAATTTCACTTCAAGCCATCATGGATGAGAAATACTCAATTTTCTAAGTGAGTCTTAAAACAACAGTCAGGAGCCCAAATGAACATTAAAGCTGTTTTTCTTGCTGTAATCATTCCTCCTGTTCATACTGACCATTAGAAGATCCCTTCATAATGACTTTACAATGGAAGTGATGGAGGACAAAATCCACAGTCCTCCTTCTGTGCAAAAATGTATTTTAAACTTTATCTGAAGCTGATATGAAGCTTCAGCGTCCAAATGAGTCAAATCAACTGTCAGAAAGAGGGACTTTGGCACTAATAATAAGAACAATAATAGAAACTATACAGTAAAGTTTTTATATTGTAGCTGGTATATTATATCATCATTATGCAATATTAAATCCATCCTGAAACACCTTAAAGTGTTTCACACTCTCAGTAATAGAAGCATTAACAGAACATGAGATGAAAACAGTCTATTAGAGTCAAATCCAATCAGATGTGCAGTAGAGAAGCTGTAAAACAGACTTCACCTCACTGTTGATGTTAGAGCTCCACCTGCTGGACACAACAGTGTCAAACACACAAGAGAGGTTCAAATGTTCATTATTCTGAGCAGACGAAGGACTTCTTCACCTTGTGATGAGTCAGAAAGAAGAATGTTTAATTTCACCTTTTAAGTCAACATGGATGAGAAGTACTTAAAGTGCTCAGAATAAATTAACTAGTAACTAAATCACAGGTGTAAAAGAGTCTTTGAATTATATAAAAACTGTGAGAACAAACTGCATCAGCAGAGAGATCAGTGGACAGCAGTAAACCTCAGCAGCACTGACTCAAAGACATTTATGATATTTACTCAAAGACATTATTTATCTGGTCTGTGTGAAAATGTCAGTTGGTATAAAATGATTCAGACCAACTGTGGCTGGTCAGCATCAGTCATTTAGTCCTGAGCTGAACCGTTATTGTAGGAATGATATTTCCACCTGAGGTTCACACCACAAATGTGTGTTTTAAGTGTTTTCTATACAAACAGTTCCCTGTTTTAACTGAACAATATAATGTGTCGAAATTATTATTTGCATATGTGTGACAGGATTGGATTTTTTAAAAACATTGGAATATTAGGAGTTACTTGGGATGACACGATCAAGGAAATACAGAAATACTCATAGCAAACACAGACAGCACAATTAAGAAATAGCTAAATAAGAGAAAAAGAAATATAGAAATGAAAATATGAAACAATTAAAAATTAAAATAAAAGTAAAAGAATAAAAAATAAATGAATAAATAGATTAAAAACAATAATAATACAGTAATAAAAAGACCTTGAGTTTTAAAACATTTAGTTAAAAGCTCTTGAGATCAATAAGGATTTCAGGGTCGAGGTTTTCCTCAGACCATCAGGCAGCTGCTTCCAGCTGTGCTGCATAATGACTAAAAGCCGCTTTTCCTTGTTTAGATTTTGCTCTGGACACCAGCAGCCCACTCCCAGTGATCTATTATCTATTACTTCAGTTTTATTGCTGAAGCATATCAGTCATATATTCAGGGTCAACTCCATGTAGAGATTTATAAGTAAATAAAATCAGTTCTGTGGCTTACTGGAAACCAGTGTAGAGATTTAAGAACTGGAGTGATGTGGGCGGTCCTTTTGGTTTTGGTCCATTGCAGTGATCAATTTTGCTGGAGATAAAAGCATGAATCAATCTTTCCAAATCTTGTTTTGTCACAAGGTCCCTGACTTTGTTTTTAAGTTGATAAAATGCTGATTTTGCTTTTATATGACTGTTAAAACTTATGTTGGAGTCAATAAAAACACCAAGATTCTTAACCTGCTATTTTATTTTTAAAAAAGATAAAACCAACTTCCTTTCACAGTGTCTCTTCATAATTAAACATGTTATACTGAACTACATGAAAACACTTTATTCATCTTTCTGCAATAATTAACAAAGACACCAAAGATCAAATACAGATGAGTTGAGATTAATATGAATTATGTCTTAAATCGATGTATTCAGTTATAAAACATCTGTTTTTATTTGACATGTAAAAAATAAACAGCAAAGTGTTCATTTATCTGATGAGCAGTTTAAATGATATTCATGCTTGTTTAATATTTGCTGTGATATTAATATAATATATTAATATTAATATTTAATATAATTTGGATGCTGCAGAGAAAAAGTTTTAATAACATTTAAACATTTCATTTCACTGATATTACAAACATTATGTTCTTCTTCATATTCAAAAGAAAACAAAAATAACATAATTTTCAACAAACCAGCACAGAAGGAAAAAATCAACACAGCACAAAGATCGTCTGCAGATTAAAACCGTTTAGTGTGAAACTGCAGCTCATTGTTCCTTCTTATCTTAAAATACTGAACTTAACAAACCAAATCTCTACCATCTACTGCTGATTAGACCAAACTTTACACACAATTAAACAATTAATAACAAAATATATACAGTCAACAAGTATTTTAATTATTAAAAACCTGATTTATCACCAGACAGACAAAACTGAAATCAACATTTTATCACTTAATGTGTCCAAGTAAAGGATAAAGTTTATCTCTTGATATATTGGACTGAAAATCAGAAGACAATAAAAGTTTGGTTGTTATTTGGCCCTAAACGCAGCTACTGGCCCCTAAATTCTCACTGTAAACTACAGCTGATACAGAGCTTCACTTCCTCACCGACTGCACCAAACATTCAGAAATAAGAGATCAATTTCTTCACAAAACAGCATCAAATATCAAGAAAAAAATCTTTCATCACACAAATGAGGGTAAACTTCCTACATCATGAAAGAAAGCAGCAAAATAGCTTCTTAATTCATTCCACATTGTTGAAAAATGCTAAAAGATCCTGTAACATCAGTGCTGTTGCCATGGTTACCTGCAGTTTAATGTACCTTGAGTACTTCCAACACGTTGCTATAAGCTACTGATTTAGAACAACAGAGAAACTGCTGACAGGAGCTGATATATAATCAGAAGTCATTTCTGTGGTCGTGGTTCATTACAGTGTAGTCCAACACTAAATATTACAAACCTTTAAGTTATTGAAACTGAATGATTATAGAAAAAGGAAACAGCTGAAACTTCTCTGCTGTTGTGACGTTTACATGAAACCAGTCGACTCATGAAATGCAACAGTCTGATGTGTCGTCTTCCTTCAGAAGTTCTTCTATCAAGTCATTTAATTGTTTTTCATGTATTTTCTGCAGATTTTCCTTTTCACTCTCATTTTTCACATTCTTTATTTCCTGTTCTTGTTTGTTCAGCAAGACGTTGATTTTGTTCAGGTTTTCACTCTTTTTGGTCAAATATTTAAATATGTTATAGATTTCACCTTGATGTTTTTCTCTCATTTGTTTTTCAGTGTCGGCTTTTAGTGCCTTTAACAGGTCAAACTGCTGATCTTTGTCTTTCAGTTGTTTCTAATATTCTTGCTTCTGAGCTTCAAATTCCTTCATATTTTTCTCTTTGAATTCATTGAACTCTTCAGCTTTCTTTCTGGCTTCATCTTCATACATCTTCTTCATATTCTCCATTTCTTTCTTATAGTTTTCCTCTAATTCTTTTCTCTCTTTCTCCTCTTGTTCTCTTCTGATTTGATCTTCTTCTTTTCTTTTCTTTTCACATCCTCCTCTTTCTTCCTCATATTCTTCTTGGAGCTTTTTTAATCTTCTCTGTTCTTTCTGTCGTCTCTCTTCATCTTCTTGATATCGTTTCTCCCACATTTCTTTTTGTTTCTTCTCCCAGGCCTCTCGTTCTTCTCTCATCTCTTCTCTGCTCTGCATCAGCTCTTTATCAAGTTTTTCTTTTTCTTCTAACTCTAACTTGATCTTTTTCTCCAAAACTGCAAGTTTTTGTTCCCACTCCTGTCTTTGAATTTCTTCCTGGTTTTTCCTCTTCTTGTCTTCTTCTTCTCTCTTTTCCTGTTCTTTCTTTCTCTCTTCATGTTCTTTATGAATCTTTTCTTCCTTCTCCTGAAGTTGTTTCTCTCTCAGTTTTCTCTCCTGTTCAGTTTCTGCTCTCTGTTGTTCTCTTCTGATTTGATCTTCTTTTCTTTTCTTTTCATATTCTTCTCTTTCTTCCTCATATTCTTCTTGGAGCTTTTTTAATCTTCTCTGTTCTTCCTGTCGTCTCTCTTCATCTTCTCGATATCGTTTCTCCCACATTTCTTTTTGTTTCTTCTCCCAGGCCTCTCGTTCTTCTCTCATCTCTTCGTTGCTCTGCATCAGCTTTTTATCAATGTTTTCTTTTTCCTCTGATTGTAACTTGATCTTCTTCTCCAAAGCTGCATGTTTTTGTTCCCACTCCTGTCTTTGAATTTCTTCCTGGTTTTTCCTCTTCTTGTCTTCTTCTTCTCTCTTTTCCTGTTCTTTCTTTCTCTCTTCATGTTCTTTCTGAATCTTTTCTTCCTTCTCTTGAAGTTGTTTTTCTCTCAGTTTTCTCTCCTGTTCAATTTCTTCTCTCTGTTCTTCCATCCTTCTTTTCATTTCCTCCATTTCTTCTTCATATTTTCTTTCAAACTCCTCCCTCTCTCTCTTCATCTCTTCTTCCTTCTCCTTCAGGATCTTCTCCACTTCCTTCTTTATTGCTGCCTCGGCCTCTTGCAGCATCTCATTGGTGTAGCAGCTGCCACCATTTTTCTTCACCATGGAGTCAATCTTGTTTATCAGTTCACTGACTTGTGTGCGGTTTTGTTTATCATAGTTATTAAACACATGGTATCTTCCTCCACAGTCATCAATCAGCTTCTTAAAGGACTCATCACATTTCTTCTCAATGTATTCTTCAATGGACATCTCGTCATGTTCCAGTGAATCTCCTCTTGTGAAAAGAATGATGGTGAATTTTTCTGAATTCTTCCCAAAACCTTCCTTGATGAGTTTTAATGTCTCCTTCTCTTCTGGTGAGAATCTGCCAATCTGTACCACCAACAGGAAGACATGTGGTCCTGGAGCCAGAAGACTGATGCATTTCACCATCTGATCATTAACCTCTTCATGGGACAAGTTGGAGTCAAACAGACCAGGAGTGTCGACCACAACGACAAGACGACCGTCTACTTCACTCTGTGCTTTCTGACACTCTTTGGTGACTGATGTTTGACTTGATTCAGCTTCAAACTCTTTTCTTCCCAGAATGGTGTTTGCTGAAGAGCTCTTTCCACAGCCAGTCTTCCCCAGCAGCACAATCCTGAGACTCTCTGAGCTCTGATTCTCATCATCACCTGTAACATCAAAACAACTAGAGTTACTTTAAATGTTCACAGTTGCTACAGTTCAGTGCTGTAGACTCAAGACTGTGATACAGGAAATGATTTAGACAAAAAATGTTTCAATTTAAATTACTTACAAGTGATCTTGTTCTTTCTCAGCTTCTCAAGTTTAGATTGTTGCATGTTGATGTGTTTCTCTTGTTGTATGGCTTTATCCATTTTGGCATGTGCAAATGTTTGTGTTGTATAGCAACATGGTTTATTTTTAGATTGTCTCATCTTCTCCACAGTATCCAACATCTCAGAGATCTGCTGCTTGTCCTTGATGTTGAGAACAACATGTCTTCCTCCACAGCTCTGAATGAGCTCCTGGATGTCTCTGTTCTTTCTTACAAAGTCATCAACAGCTGGAGCTGTAGGATCTGACTCCACAGTGAACAGAATCATGGTGAAGTCATTGACTTGAGAGCTGAATGTGTTCTGGATGGTCTTTAACTCTCCCTTGTCTTCATCAGTGAGGGGATCCACAGGTAGGACCAGGATGAAGGCATGGACGCCCTCAGGATCACAGAGGGAGATACACCTGAATGATTCCTCCATCACTGCCTCCTGAGGTTTTCCATACAAGGCAGGCAGCTCCACCAGGGAAACCCAACGTCCACACACCTCTCCCTGATGTTTAACACACTCTGATGAGTTGGAGACTGAATGAAGCTCTGTCTGACCTAAAATGGCCTTGACTGCTGAAGTCCTCACTGCTTCTCTCCTCCCACACAGAACCAGGTTTAAAACTGGTTTCATGTGTTCAGACTTTAGTGTCATGGTTAAACCAGCATCCTCATCAAAAAATACATCACAGCTCAGATGTTCTCCATTATTCTCTTTTACAATTTGTCCCAAGCGTGTTAACAGCTCTGGAAGTTCAAGGTCCTTCTGCTTCAAGTATCTGTATCTGCACATTCTGATCATCTCTTTTAAGTGAGGATGGTTCATGTAGTTTTCTGTGAAACCTGAACTCTCCTCTCTGGGTGGTGATATCAATATCAGTGAATGATCAAATGATTGATCGCTGAGAAGTTGAAGAACTCTGCAGAGTCTCAGTTTGTGTTTCTCAGTGAAGTCTTCAGGATGTAGAACCAACAGGAACACATGAGGTCCAGGATCAGAGAATCTCACACAGTTTTCTATAAACTCTGTCAGTTTGTGTTGTGAGATGTTTGGATGCAGCAGATCTGGGGTGTTGATGAGAACTATTTCTTTCTCCTTCAACTGTCCTCTGACTCTCAGACAGCAGTCTGGTTCTTCCTCAGTGTTGAACTCAGTCTTTCCCAGTATGAAGTTCCCCACTGAACTCCTCTCCGACCAGCTGTTCCCCAGTAGAACAACCCTCAGCTCAGACACTGAGAAGAAAAAAACTATGAATTATTCAAGGCAACTGTGTGCAGATTTAATCCAAAGTCAGCAGTTAAAATTATCAACCAGAGAGAATCAGCAGTTTAAAGGCAGATTTGGAGAAACTCTGTCAGCCATTAATCTTTTATATTTCTTTAAACCAGACATTTTGGACCCTCAGATCTCATTAAACACCAGAATATTTCTGACTAAGGTCAGTTTGACTCACTGTGAGGTGGCAGCAATTCACAGCTGTTGCTGCGCTTCAGTGGTTGCAGATCATCTGTAATATACAAACTCATTGGTTTATTCAACAATTTTGTCTTTCATTATAATGTCTCATCATTGTTGTCTCCTGTTTTTATTGCTGCATTACCAACTATTATTTAGTCATCACATGGTCTAACTTTCTCCCTAATTTAACTAAAATCTTTTTCAGCCAACTAACAAACAAAAAGGCAAATAAACAAACATAAAGAAGTGAAAAAAACTTTCTTTGCAGACATAAAAAAAAAATCTTTGGAGAAACTATATCACTGCAGCAAGTAAAGAGAAGCTGAACATTTACAGGAAATATAGTGCAACATTTAGGCATAAAGTACAGACATTACAAGTTTTATCCCATAAAAGAAATTCTTGTTCCCTGCAACTCTGTTATTCTGTCAAACTATATGCAAGGACTAAAAGTGAAGTATAATTATTTGAAACACATTCTTAGTTTGACTGGACTCACCAGATCCTGCAGTCGCCATGATGTCATTCTGCTGGAAACATCAGAGACTGATTCAACTGGAGAACAACAGCTGCATTCAAAAAAAGGAAAGTGCACAAAAAATATTTCTCTTATTCACACATACAGGTTATAGATAATGATTTCATAAAGTTCATAAACAACTTTGCACACTGGCTGATCTAATATGGAAGAGAGGAATCTTTGTAATTTTTAAAATTCAGAGTGAAAAACTTTAAACTTTAGTACTCACAGACAATCCTCAAATAACCACCACCAACATGATGTATGGGTTTTTGGTAAATACATTTATAATGCTGACATAGTTTAGCTGCAGTGTATACGATAGTTTGTATGGAGGGTTTTAGAGACCAAATCAGGTGTTGTGGTGCACCGCAGCAGGGTTGAGTGGGGGTGTGAGGGTATTTATGCTCTGGAACATAACCGCTGTGAAACAATCAGAAAATAACATTTTATCGATCTGATTCACCAGCTTCCTCACTAACGTTACTAGCACTCCCTCTCTTCATTCACTCTCTAGCTCACTCGACCACAGCTGCTCTCTCTCTCTGTTTTTCTCTCGTCTTTTTTAAAACAAGTCAGGAAGCCGACAGAAAAGTCTGACTTTACGTTTAACGTTCTCAAATGAAGACAAATGTCTTCCCCTCGTCACAGTAACGTCTTTGTACTCAGGCAATTGGTGGTTGAACTTGAATCTACTGCTTTTGCCTAATTCAAGATGTCAGCACCCGGTGCGGATCTTAATGAAATCTTGTGTGCTACAATGGTAGATATGTTGGCTGAAGCTGAACAGATGGAGGTTAATGCCAATTCCTGTGCTTTGTTAGATCAGATTGAGGGCTTTGTTGAATGAATTGGAATGATATCGGCCCTGACTATCACAGAAATTAATGGAGCTGTATTCACAATCCTCGCAGAGATAGTTCAGCAACTGAGGCTGAGAGTGACCAATCAGAGGCTTTAACCCATTTATTTATATCTATTTATTTCACTGTAGCAAGTTACACTATGGATAAATAAAAGTACGCCTATATATATAAATAAATAAATAAAATTATGAATAAATAAATACATGTGTGAATAAATTAATAACTAAATAAATTAATGAATATAGAAATGAATAAATAAATATGCAAATGTGTGAATATATATAAATACACAAATAAATATAACATTTATATATTTAATTTCTCATTTAATTTGTGTTTTGTTTATTTATGGTGCCAACTGAGCATTAAATTATAGAATTATTTATTTATTCATTGATTTAAGCATTTTATAATATGATTATATATTTACTTATTTATTTAAGCATTTAAATATATAATTATTAATGTATTAATATATTTAGTTTTGGCCCTTAAAACCTTCCATAAGTTTTTGGTCTTTAACAATATGCTAAATGTCCTGGGGAACATTTATAACTCAAATATAAATTAGACTGTTGTTATGGTACCTGAAGATTTTCTAGTGTTTCCCTGTTTTTTTCCCTTCCCTGTGATCCCAGTGCTCCCCTGTCTGTCTTTCTCTGTTTATGTTGTGTGTGTGTGTGTGTGTGTGTGTGTGTGTGTGTGTGTGTGTGTGTGTGTGTGTGTGTGTGTGTGTGTATGTGTCTTGGCCTGGGCGTGGCTCTCCTGGCTCCCAGCTCCACACTCCTGGCTGCAATCAGCTCATCACCTCTCCCAGTCTGCTCACCTGCCTCTCATCATTTCATCAGCTTGCAGTATACCTACCCTGGCTCATCATCCACTCATCGCCAGATCGTTGTTTCTGCCCAAGTGGTAGCTTACACCTCAGGCCTCTCACTTATATTTAGTGATTTCTCAAAGTTTGGACTTGTTACTAACTGCTTTTTCTCTATCCAGTGCCCCTGGACCATTACTCGCCTGCCTGCCAGCTCTCCAGCCCACTACCACTTACTCCCTCCTGCCTGATCTTACCATTCTCCTTCACTCCTCTCAGCCCTCCAGTCCTCGGCCTCAGCCTGCTTCATCCCCACTCCATCCACCTCAACTTCCCCCACTTCCCTGGCAATGAAGCTTACTTCAATTAACATCACTCTAGTCTGTGTCTGCATTTGGGTCCACACTGCAAACCACAACAACTGTTTGACGTTAGTGTCACTCATTCCTAGCTGGAGCATCCCACTTCAACCAGTCTGTACTGGTACAAAACCAAAAACTTTCAGGTAACGTGTCTTCTCTACATGCTGCTTTTTGCCAAAAAATGCAGACCGTGTGTGTGTGTGTGTGTGTATGTGGTCACACGAATAGACATGAATAAATACTATATAACTCTATAATACGGCTAAGATGCAAATACATTTGTGTCTTTATTGTAAATAAAGGAAAACATCATTTAATGTAACTTTGTATTACTTAATATAATTCCTCTTCCTGGTTCTGTTTAACAACCGGAATCTGAA
This sequence comes from Thunnus thynnus, assembly GCF_963924715.1. Taxonomy (NCBI): domain Eukaryota; kingdom Metazoa; phylum Chordata; class Actinopteri; order Scombriformes; family Scombridae; genus Thunnus; species Thunnus thynnus. The sequence continues at coordinate 38,411,938 of NC_089518.1, forward strand.
ATGGCGGATTTACAGTTGATTAAAAATTGTAATTTGAGATACAATTATTAAAACTTTGTTATAGTCTCACAGAAACGGAAACAGAATTTTCTCAGATTAAACAGAGAACTATCTGAGTTTCGCATTATACACCAAATTACAGAAAGTCATTCGTTTTCTTGCGAACAGTTTAGTCCATTTCCGTTTCAAACTATTTTACACATTTAGCTGAAGTGAGACGGTATTTACTTGAACTGACGGTGTGTCAGTGAGTTCAGTTAGAGAAGTTATAACACTCTGTAAATCTGATCTGAACAGACGCCCATCTGTCAACGATTAGTGATCGATTTTCAGTCATTAATGTCACTAAAGCTTAGTGCGGTGTAATAATCGGTCCTGTTGATCCATCCGCATTACTGTATTTACATTATTTGTTGGTATTTATATGGTATATGTAAGTATTAGTTGAGTTTACTCACCAGTTGAACTTTTTTTTTTTACTGCGCCACCGACCCTCAACACGAATGAAAGTGAAAGAAAATATTCATATAGCGAGCTGCCTTGTCCTACATAGTGTTGCAACCTCCAGAAAATGTGTTGATGAGGAAGTTGCCTTAACACTGTTATTCACATATTTTACTGTATCCTGCCATTATGCTATCAACTACTCTCTCTTCTTTGTAATGTAGTTTATGCTGTGATATTAATTAAGAATATATACATGGTTTGTTCTCGTCAGGTGTCCATTTTGTGCCACCGGCGCCATCTTGTGGAACCCCTGCAAACTCGAGCGGGGCAACCCAAAAAGCCGTTGGCACAGTCAGTGCCCCAATCTGAACACATATAATAGGCAGCCTTTATGTTAATAAGTAACAAACCGAGTTTTAAAAAAGTGAATAAATTGTGGGTAAGTTATAGGCTATATGTTTTAGGTGTGATTTTTGATGTTAGAAATCACTCCTGGGCAAGGAATGAGCCTAATGTATTTTTATACCCTTCTTGGAATTAAATGTGTGGAAGCAAATGATGGATAAATATGTAATTTAAGAATGCCATCAGACAAGGATTTATGTTTATTAGGAATGACTATTTATTTGTATGAAGGAGAAATAAATCAAGTTTTCTATGAGTTCTTGAGGAATTGTGATTGATTATCATTTGTGTTTGGCTTAATTTCCAGTTGAATGACAATTTTGCTTTTTTGTATGAACTTAATTGTAATTAAATGAGATGAGCTGGTTTGTTTAAGTTTATGTGGTTATAATGTGCATGTAAGTGTGGCGGTGGAAGAAAAGCCAATGCTTATACTGGTGCTAATGTGGATCCTAATAAATAATGAGAGAAGCTGGCTGTGAGAGACCAACTCTGTTGTCAACAAGTATATTGTCATTTACTTTACCTTGATAGCCAGTCTGCTGTATTGTGTCCAGATGTATGAACCTTGGTACAAACTGGCTGTGAGACCCAATGTTACCGATTCAGGGTGGTCGAGGAGAAGGTGAGGTGATATATTGGCAGGGGTGTGTGGAAAACTTCTAAACTTGACCAGTAGACCCACCAACCAGACGTCACGTAAAGGTAGGACTGTACTATATTGGGAGGAGACGTTCACTTACTCCACTGCTACAGTGTAGATAATACAAATAGGTAATGTAGGTTCTTTTTCTGGGTTAATTGTGCGTCCATCTATTGGTAATGCCTCAGGGCTCCAGTAGGGGGGATCGCGCTCCTCTCCCTCACTCAATACAGACAAGTGAAGGTGAGAGCAGTGTGTTGGTTTCTTCATCCCTCTCCACTAACTATTTTCCCCATTTTAAGGGCAGAATAACACTTCAACACAAAACATGTGACTGGAGGAAAAAAGATTATTTTAGGATATCACAGTGTCCACATTCCCTTCTTGAAGTTTTACTTTCTGCACTTCAGACCAAAATGATTTTGTGTCCTGAGTTTATAAATTCTTTAACAGACTAACCTGTGGTGGAAGGTGACCGAGAACATTTAGAAGAAGAAGAAGAAGAATCTTTTTTATAGCATGTTTCAAAACCAGCGTTACAAAGTGCAAAATAATATGATACTGTACATACTCAAGTAATGTACTAAAGTACAATTATGAGGTACTTGTACCTTACTTGAGTATTTCAGTTTTATGCTACTTTATACTTCCACACAACAACATTTCAGAAGGAGATAATTGCACTTTTTACTCCATTATATTTATTGATCAACTGTAGTTACTTTTCAGATGTAGATTTTAGGAGTAAAACATGTATTTTATATTTGTAATTAATTTAGCTTTTACTTGTAAAAGTATATTTTTATACTGTTGAATTGTTGTTTTTACCCTCTCAGTACTTCTTCCACCACTGATATTAACCTACAGTCACTGTTTAAAATCCTCACATGTGCAGAGTTTTGATCATTTTTATCAGCTTGATGATGCTGCATGTTTGAAACCATCTAAAATCACTGTGAGCGGTCGTCTATATACTGAACAATGTCTCTACACACACTGCTGTCTGCCACAGTGTCATTATTGATCACATTTTCTACAGATTTACATACATGTTCACACTTTTTTTGATTCAGTCTTTTGAAGTTTTTGAAGTCTACTCAGCCACTACTGTGTTTAGTTAACAGGAAATTAATGAATGATTCAGCATGGAGTGGTTCTCTTGACTAACAGGAGCAGAACTAGTTGCTCTAATCTGTATAAATCAAGAACACACCTGCTTGTCAGTCAGACAGGTTGTGTGTGAGGACTGAGAAGGAAACAATATATTCAGCCAGATTTAACCTGCAATAAAATGCAGGTTGAGATATCTCTTGATAGTTTTTCTTCCCTTTCTACAGCTCTGGATAAGAGACACAAAGAGCTCCAGAAACACATCAGACAACATCAGACATCTGAACTCCAGACCAGAACCAGCCACAGCATCCACTGGAAAGAGGTCAAAGGTCATCGACCAGCAGTCTGAATGACCGGAGAAAGATCAGTGAAAACTTTCACGTCTGACACCAGAGACGGAGTTGCCATCTTCCCCAAATACAACCATCTGTTATTCCATACTTGGTCATGTGATAACAATAAAACTGTCTCCTTGACAACTGAGCAACTCTCTCCACTGAGGAAGGCCACAAGATGAAGCTGAAAGCTTAAGAGACAAACACACTCTCCTTGGTGCTGTGGTCACTTGTGTAAAGTATTTAATAAACTGGACATTCTTGCTCCAAACAGTTGTCTGAACTCCAAGAAACAGAATTTACTTCAATAATGCTGTTGTGTGTTTATTTGTCTGCCTCAGCAGTATTTGAGTATCTGACCTTCTTGTCCTGAATGTTACTGAACTGATACTTGAACTATTTAACTTTGTTAATGTTGTGAGACTCTTGAACTTAAACTTGCATCTGGATATTGAATTGAGATGTTTACATGAATGTTTTACTGATTTAATTGGAAAAGAAAATATACAGGTCATTTGAAGGAACAAAGATAATGTTCAAACAATAGTTTCTTCAATTGTTAATAATGAATAAGTATGAATAAAAAACATTTGTTTAAGATTCAGTGAAGTTTATAATAAACATGTAACACAAAATGTAACAATAACCCAACAACTGATAATCAACATATTAAAACCATTAAAATTTGACAGATGTTGAAAGAAAAAATGTAAAATTGAATGAACTTGTAGTTTCTGGGTAGGTCAGGAGAGGCTCCGAAATACTCAAAAATGTTTATTAGGAAGAACATCATTAAAAGTCACCATCAGTCACTTCCTCATTATTTATGTGGTCCAAGGTGAGTGAACCCCAGAGGACGATTTCAATCTATTTTCCATTTGCAGATGCTCATATTTATTAATATTCTGGCTTGTTGCTTTGTTAACTTACATCTCTGAGAATTTCTGCCCTTTTTCCTGATTTGCCCAAAGAATCATTACAGAACAGATACAGATCACTGCAAACTAAACATCATATTCAGTTCTATCTTTACATTCATCATTAGTTAAATACGCAACGATCATTACTTGTTGAATCAATCCCAGAACTGATTTAAAGTCCCGTTTCTGCTCCTCTAACAGTTTCAGTGTCTTCATCCTTTAGACTTGATGATCTTTCCTTCATAAGCTTCCAGTGCAGTTTCCTCCCTCCACTGATGGCAAACAGAAGCATGAAGAATCAAAGTAGATGAATAGAAGAATGAACAATTTGACTATTTACAATAAACATAAATGTTCCCTAAATGTGGGGGAGGACAGGACAAAGAGTTGTGCCAAAGTAAAACAAATCAAAAAACATAATTTGGCCTGATTAATCTCTACATCTGGAGACAAAAACCCAACTTTCTCATCTACAAAGTGACTCAATAAAAACCATCACAGTGGAGACACCAACCAATAAACCTCGAGTATCTAACAAACAGTTACCTACATGAGTGAAAGTGTACAGAGTAGCACAACTTATCTAAAGTCCTAAACCTCCCACCACAAACCTCTTAAACTCTTTAAGCTTAAACAGAGAAGCAGCAGTTCAGGAACAGACAAGTCAAGACCAGAGAACGAGAGACGCTCGAGTTTTCATACAGACACCCACAGGTGGAAACTATTTACTGACATCACCTGCAGAGAGAAGTGAAATGAGAGAGAAACAGAGAGAGAAGAACATACAACATACAAACACACACACTCAGTTCCCCTGATGACACCGAACACCAAACCTAAGTGTTAATATGACAAAGTGAGTTTAACCCCTCAGACTGCAGACCTCCCCAATACAAACTCTTAAACATAATATTTATGTGAATACATTACATGTTAGACGGCACTATTATATGTCATCTATGACCAGTGAGGTGTCAAATGTCTGAACCACTGCTGGATGATGTCAAATGTATTTGTTCTACTGTAGACATAAAACCAGTGCAACACTTTATATTCATGAGGATATTCTAATATGGAAAATGACTATTTATTAGTTTATTGTTATGTAGTTGAAGATCTGCATGTATGAAATGATTTTTAATTTATTCTGTATCATTCTGACATGTCAGCTGACTAACACAGCTGCTAGTAAATGTTAGTTTGCTGAATGTCAAGCTAAAACTCAAAACCAATCTTGCCAGGAGATGTGATAATAAAAGAGGAAGAGTATTTGATAAATGTCCTTTTTGTTCTGTTAATACAAGTTACTAAACAGCAGCAGTCAGATTCTCTTCAAACTGTGATGTGATCAAAGATATTGATGATGTTCAGTTTGTAACATCACAGTGAATCATAGAGTTTCTGTAGTGAGAAGAATCATCAGCAGATGGTGCATTTATCTTCGTATTTCTTCTTCCACTCATTTATTTCTTGTTCTTGCTTTTTCTTTAAGTCCTCCAATTCTCTGATTTGTTCTTCTTTGTTCTTCATTTTTTCCCTTTCGTCTTTTAATTCTTTCTCTTTGCCCTCCATTTCCTCTTTTAGTTCCTTTTCTTTGTGGCTTGAGAGATCATGTAACAGTTTGTACTGTTTGCTGTGTGTCTCCTGTGTTTGTTTCATTTCTTTAACATGTTGTTGCTTCAGATCTTTGAGTTGTTCACTATATTTTTCCATCAGAGCTTCAAATTCCTTTCTGTATTTCTCTCTGAATTCATTGAACTCTTCAGCTTGTTTTCTGGCCTCCTCTTCATACTTTGTCTTCATGTTCTCCAGCTTTTTCTTGTAATTTTCCTCTAATTCTTTTCTCTCTTGTTCCTCCTGTTCTTTTCTGATTCGATCGTCTTCTTTTCTTTTCTGTTCATATTTTTCTCTTTCCTGATCGTATTCTTCTTGGAGCTTTCTAAGTCTTGTTTGTTCCTCCCGTCGTCTCTGTTCATCTTCTCGATACTGTTTCTCCCACATTTCTTTTTGTTTCTTCTCCCAGGCCTCTCGTTTCTTTCTCATCTCTTCTCTGCTCTCCACCAGCTTTTCATCAATTATTTGTTTTTCTTTTGATTCTGATTTTATTTTTTCCTCCAGAGCTTTATGTTTTTGTTCCCACTCCTGTCGCTGAATTTCTTCCTGTCTTCTTCTTCTCTCTCTTCACGTTCTTTCTGAATGTTTTCCTCCTTCTCCTGAAGTTGTTTCTCTCTGTTTTCTCTCCTGTTCAATTTCTGTTCTCTGTTTTTCTATTCTTCTTCTCATTGCCTCCATTTCTTCCTCATGTTTTCTTTCAAGTTCTTCTCTCTCTCTCTTCATCTCTTCTTCCTTCTCCTTCAGGATCTTCTCCACTTCCTTCTTTATTGCTGCCTCGCCCTCTTGCAGCATCTCATTGGTGAAGCAGCTGCCGCCATTTTTCTTCACCATGGAATCAATCTTGTTTATCAGTTCACTGACTTGTGTGCTGTTTTCTTCATCACGGTTATTAAACACATGGTATCTTCCTCCACAGTCATCAATCAGCTTCTTAAAGGAATCATCACATTCATATTCAATGTATTCTTCAATGGACATGTTGTCACGCTTTAGTTTGTCTCCTCCTGTGAAAAGAATGATGGTGAATTTTTCTGAGTTCTTCCCAAAACCTTCCTTGATGAGTTTTAATGTCTCCTTCTCTTCTTGTGTTAATCTGCCAATCTGTAACACCAACAGGAAGACATGTGGTCCTGGAGCCAGAAGACTGATGCATTTCAACATCTCCTCATTAACCTCTTCATGGGACAAAGTGGAGTCAAACAGACCAGGAGTGTCGACCACAACGACAGGACAACCGTCTACTTCACTCTTTGCTTTCTGACACCATTTGGTGACTGATATTTGACTTAATTTGGCTTTAAACTCTTTTCTTCCCAGAATGATGTTTCCTGAAGAGCTCTTTCCACAGCCAGTCTTCCCAATCAGCACAATCCTGAGACTCTCTGATCTCTGATTCTCATCATCACCTGTGAAATAAGAAGACCAAGAGTTACCTCAAATAGTGATAGTTATAACTAGAGATAATAATAATAGTAATAATAATAACTTTATTTATACAGCACCTTTAAAAACAGAGTTTACAAAGAGCTTTGACAGACAAAGAGAAAACTGGAAACTCAGAAGGCAAAATAACAAAGTCAAACAAAATAAAAGCAAGAAGAAGTTAAGATAAAATCACAACAAGAAGACAAAAGATGCAAAAACACAGTAGACAATAGACAAAAAGACGATGAAAAATAAAAAGACAGTAAAAAAACCTTTGAAAAAATATAAACATGAATTATTTTTTTTAAAAAGGAATAAAAAGATGACATCACATTAAAGAAGGTCTATGAGATGTCTCGAGCTGATCCTGAGGATCATTATCAGGGCCGATCAGGGGAATATTTGAAAGAATGGTGTCGACTTAAATAAAGCTGAAAATTTGATCCTTTCATTACTTTACTCTTGTCCATCTCAACAAGCTAGTAGCACTGCTCTCCTTTACAGCCTACAGTACAGCATTCTGCTCGTTTATGCAAAAAAAGATTTAAGCGTGATTGTGAAAAAATATTTGGGGACACCAGTGCAGGTGACTCAGAATTCTGATGTCCTGGTTGGAGAAATACACAGATTTGCTCAACTCCACCGTAACTCTCTTTTCATTGGCAATATTGCCGCGTACACAAACATTCAGCGAACAGCTTCTCATGTTCAGACACACTAAAAGTCACCTTCAGAGGTAAAAATGACAAACTCATATCAGCTGTCACTAATTCATACTGTGTGTTCACCTTTCCTGTTTCAGCGTCCAGACCGTGGTCAGGAAGCACAGGGGAGACTTTGTCAACTAGTCCAGGGCTGAAGTCACCGCTAACTTCAGGGTTAACTCCCTCCACTTTATCAACAGGTAGCAAGCAAGAAACGGGAACTCAGCTTCAGTCTTGAGGAGTTGCAGAATTTATTCTCTGTCAGAACAGCAGCTCAAACTGTACTATTACTGCCACAGCTAACTGCTAACTGAACTCTCTCTCTGCTCCGGTCGCCGCTAACACAGTTACACCCGCTCGCTCTCTCGCTCTCGCTCGACCACTGTTGTCAGTTTGTGTGTCTTTACTCAACTAAAGATCATTTGTGAGGGAAGAAGCTCCACTCTGTAACATCACTGTACAATCAGAGTGTTTCTGTAGTTCCAACAACTCCAACAGAGTGAGATGTCTTCTCTCTAGAGGATCCTCTCACACTATCTTTGAATGCAGTTCTATCAATGTTCTATACATCCAGGCTCTGAATGTATACATGTATATTGAGTTAGAGGTCTATTCACTCTTACAACTGTCACAACTCTGAAATGTCAGTTAGTTCATCAATTTTACAGCAGTTTGGTTTGTCACAAAATATATTTATGTGTAAATAGTTTTTTGATTAAAAATTATATTTTTTATACCAAAACACTTTAGTTTAATGGAGATACCATTACTACAATAAATGAAAGCTGAGCCTGCATTTTGTAATTTACCTTGAAGTATTTTCTGTCTTCATATTGTTGTTGTTGTAATACAGCTACTATGATGATTTAAAAATACAGAATACTGAATATGTTTCTTAATAGTTATGACTATTAAAAATGTCAAATGTCAACATGCTTCACAATTCTATTTTAATATTTATATTTTCATAAACACTCTACTGACATTTTCCAGACTGTTTTCATAAATGATACATTCACTAAGTTTTACCATCAGTTTGTTCAAGTAGTTCCAGTCTAACATCCTACAGCCCAGATGTGGTATGTGTTTATATCTGTGGCTGTTCATGCTACACTGAGCGGTGGTCAGTCACCTCCATCAATCAGTGATGATACATTATAACGTTCAGCTGTCTTGTATTTCCTCATGTATTTTTGTTGAGACCAAAATTAATGCTTCAGTAAACCCTTTCTATTGCAATGTTTCAAAAGACACCGACAAGAGAATGTGATAGAGAGATGAAGTGATCAGAATGTTTATTTCCTGGTTAGTTGACAATGTGTCCTAACAAGCCACAACTACCACACATCTGTCTCATGCCAAGCCCCCAGGAACAGCGCCGGGCTGTGAAGCCAATTTGACATAGTGGCCAAACCCTGTAATTATGCCATGTGATGCTATTGGGCCCAAAAAGACATTTTCCCATAGGCTTACATTGTGAAAGTGTCTGTAAATCAGCAGATCATTTTTTTGAGCATTGCAAAACCCACAAAATGACTCATCTCAGAATTTGATCCATTCGGTCCGATAACATTTCAAACATCTAGAAGAGCCGCACGATTGAATTATTCTAACCCCATTCAAGTTAGCTGGAGGGCTAAACTGGAAGTAGCCAGCTCAGCCAGCGAATGTCTCCAGTGCGCTCGCTCTATGGGATCCAACAGATGCGGAAGTAATGCAGAAGAAGTTGAACTTTTCTGGCTTCATGCGCAACTGAACAACTTTCATAGGAATGAACAGGGCCCCGCCTCTAATGCTGTATCCAGTTCTCTTTATACATCCATGTCTCACACACGCAAGTATCACCAGTTAATCAGAAACACCAGTTAACCGGTCAACATGTTGTCATCCCAGAGATAACAGTCTGATCTCTGCAACCCTTGGGTAATTTAGTGCTGGTTCTGATGTCTGCGTAAAATTTTGATATATGATATAATTCCTTTTGGAAGATAAATTTTGGTTTTGCAGATTAAATCTAATATTTGTAGCAGCCACATCAGTTTGTCTGACGGTAAAGTGAAGCTTCATGTTTTCACTGGACAGAACATCACTGCTGGCTCTGTGGACTTTTGGCTCCTCATATGTACAGATATGTTTCAATAAAAATCTATGAATACAAATTTATCAAAATGAACAGTTTATTTAATTTAGTTTTATTTTTTATATACATACTAGATTGGATTTTTGTTATAGCTACATTACAGATTGGGTAACATAATTTATTGCATTTCACCGTGAATTAGGTTATTTTTCAGCCGAAAGTCTGTTGGTGGAGCTTTTGAGTTGGGATTATTTTGTTACAGTGCAGTCAGGTAAAGGTGTGTTGAAGTGTAATCACCAGAGACGAGTTGATTTCCTGCTTTCGGCAAGAACACTGCTGTTCCAACTGCAAATGAGTAGCTACTCCATCCTCCCGTACTCTGGAGTTTGTATTCTCGAGTTGAACTTGCTGAGTTCAAACTCCCAAGTACACAAGTCCAGACTTGCTGCACTCTGTATTGAGAAAAACCTTCGGTGTCCTCTGACCCTCTGCGTTACACACTACAGTAACTGCCCTCCACTCCTCCGCTGCATTTTTTAAATATACTGGGAGGGAGGAAGCCAGCAGAAATTTGAGTGTGTAGTTATAATTTATGCAACCTTATCGCCTTGGCTACAATAATAACCATGATTCTATAGTTAGGGAAGTTTTGTGCACTTTGGTCATATTGGGCCATTTGTATTTACAACCCATGTATTGTTTTTCTTGGGAGGACAGTCTCTGTCAGATATGTATTGAATCATCATTGCATATCTTCTATTGCTATTTAAATACAAGAATCACATCTAACATTAAAGGACTCCGATTGGAGCCAGAAACACTTGACCCATAGTTATAACTGTATTTAAATCTAAACTCAAGCTTATAATGTATCTAGACTGACAGGAAACAGAAAAATATTTTAGGTTTGATTATATAATTGAAGTACTTACCAGCATCTGTGATCTTCTCAAGCTCAGCCTGCAGTTTTCTGATGGTTTTCTGTTGTTGTACGATCTGATCCATTTTGCCTTGTGCAAATGTTTGAGTTGTATAGCAGCATGATTTATCCTTGTTGAGTCTCATCTTCTCCACAGTATCCAACATCTCAGAGATCTGCTGCTTGTCCTTGATGTTGAGAACAACATGTCTTCCTCCACAGCTCTGAATGAGCTCCTGGATGTCTCTGTTCTTTCCTACAAAGTCAACAACAGCTGGAGCTGTAGGATCTGACTCCACAGTGAACAGAATCATGGTGAAGTCATTGACTGGAGAGCCGAATGAGTTCTGGATGGTCTCTAACTCTCCCTTGTCTTCATCAGTGAGGGGATCCACAGGTAGGACCAGGAGGAAGGCATGGATGCCCTCAGGATCACAGAGGGGGATACACCTGAATGATTCCTCCATCACTGCCTCCTGAGGTTTTCCATACAAGGCAGGCAGCTCCACCAGGGAAACCCAACGTCCACACACCTCTCCCTGATGTTTAACACACTCTGATGAGTTGGAGACTGAATGAAGCTCTGTCTGACCTAAAATGGCCTTGATTGCTGAAGTCTTCTCTGCTCCTCTCCTCCCACACAGAACCAGGTTTAAAACTGGTTTAATGTGTTCACGTGAAGGCAGAAGGGTTTCATTGTTTCTATTTGCAATTTCTTCAATCTTCTCCATTAACAACCGATAGTTTTCTTCAGACATGTTGTAGTGTCTTCCTGCACAGTCTTGAAGGAGTTTATTAACAGATACATTCTTTTCCATCCCCTCATGTGTGATGATGACCATGGAGTGTTTAAAAGCATCTTGACCAAACAAACTCAGGATGAACTTCAGTCTTTGTCTGTCGTCCTCAGTGAAATCAGAAGGCTTCACTAACAGCAGCAGAACATTCGGTCCAGGAGGACAAAGAGTCAAACAGTTCTTCACTTCTCTTCTCACAGCCTCCTCAGACACACTGAACATGTCTGGAGTTTTAACAACTGTGACTGGTTTTCCTTTCCACTTTCCACAGGAAGCCACACGTTGTTTGATGGGTGAATGTTTTTGGAAATAAAAACCTTGGTTCCCAATGATCAAGTTACCAATCTTTGTCTTTTTGTCCTCAGTTTTCCCCAACAGCACAATCCTGAATGCAGAAGCTGTAATACAACACAGAGAGAAAGATAAAATAATGCAAAATAATCTTGATGATTGCAGTGATCACACATAAACAGCATGTTGTATAAACTTGTGGACACAAACTCACTATGAGGCTGAAATCACTTGAGATATTTTTCAGTCATCTTTAGGTTCTGGCAATGATCTAGTGCAATTCGGTGTCAGCATGTTAAAATGTGATGTTTTACCATGTTATTCATGATTAACCTGGGTTGTATGATGGACTTAAAATTCCAAATACCAATTAAATCAAAGCAAAGCCTCTCACAACATATATCCGAGGTACCCTTTTGTCTTTCTGTCTTAAATCAACAGTCAGGAGCCTAAATGAACATTAAACATGTTTTTCTTGCTGTAATCATTCCTCCTGTTCATACTGACCATTAGAAGATCCCTTCATAATGACCTTACAATGGAAGTGATGGGGGACAAAATCCACAGTCCTCCTTCTGTGCCAAAAATGTATTTAAAAGTTTATCTGAAGCTAATATGAAGCTTCAGCGTCCAAATGAGTCAAATCAAGTAGATATCTTTCAATGTTACAGTCTTTTTAGTGCTAAAGTTCCTCTTTTTGTTACTATACTTCCACATGCAGCTCAACAGGGAAACACTGTCCGAGGAAACACAAAGAGGGAATTTGATGCTAAAAAGACTGTAAATGTGTCAGATATCCACTTGATATGACTAACTCAGACTGATGAAGCTGAATAGAAGCTTCACACAGACTTTTAAATGACTGTGTGGACACACTGTGGATTTTGGTCTCCATCACTTCCATTGAAAGCACATTTGAAGGATCTTTTAATATCCAGTATGAACAGGAGGAATGATTACAGCGAGGAAAACCTCTTTCACTGTTCATATGTACACCTGACTGTTGGTTTATGACACACTCTTCATACAGTTTTGCTGCTACACCTCTCACTTAAAGCTATGCTGTCGTTTGTCTCTGCCTGTCTGTAATGATACAGTAAAGGAGATTACACATCACTTCTGTTTTAGGAGACGGAACCTATCAGTTAAAATTAGACGAGCAGTCACTGCCTCCGTATCAGGAACAGGACATGTGTTGTCCCTCTGTCCACTTAAAATCAAGTCAAATACCATGACACAATTTTATCCAATTAACCATGAAAACTATAATGTTTTTATGGTTAATTTTATCTGATTAACCATGAAAACATTATATAACACCTGAGATCCTCCTCCTGCTGCCTTGATATTCTGCCAACAGGCTTTTTCAAAAAGCACAATCCTGACAAACTCTGAGCTCTGTTTCTCATAATCACCTGAGTGTTTCTCTCTCAGCTCATTCTTCTCTTGCTCAGGCTTTTTCCTTAAGTCCTCCATTTCTTCTTTCAGACGTTGTTCTTTGTGTTTTGAGCGATCAGCTAACAGTTCACATTCTTTGCTGTGTCTCTCCTCTGCCTCTTGCATTTGTCTCTCATGTTTTTGCTTCATGTCCTTTGTTTCCTCCGTGTGCTTTTCTGTCAGAGCTTCCAAGTCCTTTGTGTATTTCTCTCTGAACTCAATAAACTCTTCAGTTTGTTTTCTGGCCTCCTCTTCATATTTCATCTTCATTTCATCCATTTTTTTCTTGTAGTTTTCCTCTAAATCTTTTCTCTCTTTCTCCTCCTGTTCTCTACTGATTCGATCTTCTTCTCTTTTCTTTTCACGTTGTTCTCTTTCCTGCTTGTGTTCTTTTTGGAGCTTTTTTATTCTTTTCTGCTCCTCCTTTAGTCTCTGTTCATCTTCTAGACGTTTCTCCCACATTTCTTTTTGTTTCTTCCCCCAGGCCTCTCGTTCTTTTCTCATCTCTTCTCTGTTCTGCATCAGCTCTTTATCAATAGTTTCTTTTTCCTCTGATTCTAACTTGATCTTTTTCTCCAAAGCTGCAAGTTTTTGTTTCCACTCCTGTCTTTGAATGTCTTCCTGTCTTTTCCTCTTCTTGTCTTCTTCTTCTCTCTTTTCCTGTTCTTTCTTTCTCTCTTCACGCTCTTTCTGAATCTTTTCCTCCTTCTCCTGAAGTTGTTTGTCTCTCAGTTTTCTCTCCTGTTCAATTTCTGTTCTCTGTTCTTCTATTCTGGTTTGATCTTCTTTTCTTTTCTTTTCATATTCTTCTTGGAGCTTTTTTAATCTTCTCTGTTCTTCTTCTTGATGTTGTTTCTCCCACATTTCTTTTTGTTTCTTCTCCCAGGTCTCTTGTTCTTTTCTCATCTCTTCTCTGTTCTGCACCAGCTGTTTATCAATAGTTTCTTTTTCTTCTGATTCTGACTTTATCTTTTTCTCCAAAGCTGCAAGTTTTTGTTCCCACTCCTGTCTTTGAATTTCTTCCTGTCTTTTCCTCCTCTTGTCTTCTTCTTCTCTCTTTTCCTGTTCTTTCTTTCTCTCTTCACGCCCCTTGTTTATGATTTCCTCCTTTTTCTGTAGTTGTTCATCTCTCTGTTTTCTCTCCTGTTCAATATCTGCTCTCTGTTCTTCTATTCTTCTTTTCATTGTTTGCATTTCTTCTTCATGTTTTTTTTCTAACTCCTCCCTCTCTCTCTTTAAGGTGAGGAAGGTTCCTTTGTTTTCATGAACAATGTTCTCAATCTTCACCATTAACTGTTTATGGTCTTCATCAAACATGTTGTGGAGTCTTCCTCCACATTCCAGAAGGAGTTTGTTTACAGAAACACTTGTTTCATTCCACTGATGGCAGTATGTGGTGATGATCATGGAGTGTTTAAAAGCATCTTGACCAAACAAACTCAGGATGAACTTCAGTGTTTGTCTGTTCTTCTCAGTGAAATCAGAAGGCTTCACTAACAGCAGGAGAACGTTTGGTCCTGGAGGACAAAGAGTCACACAGTTCTTCATCTCTTCTCTCACTGTTTCCACAGACAGACTGAAGATATCTGGAGTCTTAACTACTGTTAATGGTTTTCCGTTCCACTCTCCAGACACTGACTCACACTGTTTGGTTGGAGAAAATCTCTGAAAATCACAAGATTTTTTCGTCATGAAGTTTCCTAGTTTCATCTTTTCTTCCTCACTTTTCCCAAACAGCACAATCCTGAGTCCATGAACTGTCACAGCAGAAGAAATAAAACCGTTACATTCTCATCATCCTCCATTTTTACATTCAGTCACACAATCATTTCAAAAAGACAAGAGAACTAATATAAGATTTGCTCTTAAATTCTTTTGGTTTTGAACATTAAAATTCACCCCATGAATCTTGATTCACACATTTCTAAACATGTGACAGTTTTTATCAGTCAGCGATGTCACTGTTCAAAAATGTGCATCACATCTGTATTAATGACACGTTTTGCAGTTTTTAGATAAACACAGTTTGCCAATAAAATCCACTGAAGAAGATCAGGTGGAAGCTTCAGAAACAAATAGCAAGTGAACCTTCAATGAAGAATTTATCAGATAAACTCCATCTTACTAATGTGCAAATAATAACTGACCTCTTTCAGTAGTGAAGTACTTCATGTGTACATTACACACATCTACATTGACATTTGACAACACTGCAGAAAAGTTCAATTATTTTCTCCTAAAAGTCAACATTGGTTTCTTTAAACCATGAAGACAATCTTTCCCTGATCTAGTAGTTTTGGGTTCTTGAACTTAACCAAACTTTTACAAGTGACAGATCAGAAAACTGAAAACCAATATGGGTTAATTTTCTCAAAATATCACAAAAACAGACGTATCAACAGTCAAACTAAGTATGTACAAAACTGTGCAGCGGTAGTTATACTATGTTACACTATATTATGTTATAGTCATTTAACAGATACTTTGTCCAACACAACTTCAGTACAATAAATGCATTCAACCTCCATAGGAACCAGACCTGGAGCTTATTCTCATTTTGAACACAGGCTCAGATACATCAAAACATTTTCAACTCATATTTTTAAGGTTTTAACTCTCTAAACTGAACACTGCCACCACAGACTGCTGAAGCATTTAATTAATGAAGCATTCAATGGGCTTGATGAAAAGTCAGAGGATCAAAGTTATTGTAATACATCCTGAGGGGGATATAAATGTGTGAACAAAATTTAATGGAAAATCCATCCAACAATTGCTGAGATATTTCAGTCTGGACCAGAGCTGTCTACAGAGCCTCCACCACTGACGTCAATAGACAGCCTGATTAAAAATATACACAGCTAATGCCATCAGGTATGATGTTTTGTCATTTCATAGTGTGAAATGTTTCCTTGTGGAAAACAACTGATTCTTTGTCTAGGACACCTCATGAGAACCCAAACGAGTGCATTTTCTCTGTTCTAGTCTGTAGTTTACAACAGTCTTTGGATGTCATGGTTTTTAACATTCCTCATCCTAGACGTCTGTCACCTTTACATGTCATGCAGGTTGTGAAAGATCGCTAGTTGTTTTTTTTCAACATGTAGTCTAATATGATTTTCGGTTACAGTAGGATTACGTTCACCTAATATGATAGTGGCCATCTCAAAAGACATAAATATCCTTTAGTCTGGTAGCAGCATAAAGCAGCAATTCATTTGGTTGAAACTATTTTTCCTGGCAGCAACAAAATTTGAAAGGAGCAGTAAAAATTATGTTCATTAACATGATCATCAAAATGTTTTCCTTCACTTACCAGCAGCTCGAGCAGGATCCATGTTAGCAGGTAGTGCTTTCTGTAGGTTCAGGGTTTGATGAGAACTAGTTAACCCATCTGTCCAGTTCTCAGATTCATCACAGCTCAGATGTTCTCCGTTATGCTCCCTCACAATTTGACCCAAACGTGTCAACAGCTCAAAAAGTTCAAGATCCTTCTGCTTCAAGTATCTGTATCTACACATTTTGATCATGGGTCCTAATGTTGGATGTTGCTTATAGTTTTCTGTGAGACCTGAACTCTCCTCTGTAGGTGTTGATATCAGTATCAGTGAACGATCAAATGATCGATCACTGAAGTTTTCAAGGACCGTTTGTAGTTTCAGTTTGTGTTCCTCAGTGAAGTCTTCAGGCTGTAGAACCAGCAGGAACACATGAGGTCCAGGATCAGAGAGACTCACACAGTTTTCTATAAACTCTGTCAGTTTGTCTTCAGAGATGTTTGGACGCAGCAGATCTGGGGTGTTGATGAGAACTATTTCTTTCTGCTTGCATCGTCCTCTGACTCTCAGACAGCAGTCTGGTGCTTTTTGAGTGTCGAACACAGTCTCACCAAACATGAAGGTCCCCACTGAACTCCTCTCAGACCAGCTGTTCCCCAACAGAACAACCCTCAGCTCAGACACTGAAAAGAAAACACAATGAAACAGACAAAACATCGTCAACAAACCTGTAAAACGATCAATGTGACAAAATGTTTCTCTATTTAAATCTTATTTGCTGATAACCAGTGAGAAAATTTAAAGGGGCAACTGTTTGTGAAGTCACAGCTTCTCCAGTCAGATGGAAAGATGGAAATCAGTTTAATTTTTGCGCATCAAGTCCACAACATGTTTAGCTTAACTTAGCTCAGCTTCAATCAATAATGTTAAAAACCACAAATCAAGCCAGAAATCTTGGTGTAATCATGGACTCAGACCTGAATTTCAACAGCCACATCAAGACAATTACAAAGTCAGCCTACCATCCCCTGAAGAATATATCAAGAATTAAAGCACGTTTGTCTCAGCAGGATTGGAAAAACTTCCATGCATTTATCTTCAGTAGATTTGACTACTGTGAGTGTCTTTAAAGGTCTCTCTAAAAAAGACATTTGATCAGACAGCTGCAGCTGATTCAGAACTGGGAGGGGGGGGGGGCTGCATCACATCACTCCAGTTCTCAGATCTTTACACTGGCTGCCTGTCTGTCAAATAATTGATTTCAAAATACTGCTGTTGGTTTAATGGTTTAAAATACATTTCTGATCTGCTGCTACATTATGAACCATCTAGACCTCTCAGGTCATCTGGGACAGGTCTGCTTTCTGTCCCCAGAGTCAAAACTAAACTTGGAGAAGCAGCGTTCAGTTTTTATGCTCCACATATCTGAACAAACTCCCAGAAAACTGCAGGTCTGCTGCAACTCTCAGTTCTTTGAAATCACAGCTGAAGACTTTTCTGTTTGCTGCTGCCTTTTATTAAATCAAATAATTATTCATTTCTTACACTGCATACTGTAACTTTTATTCTTGTATTTTATACCTGTCTTATTCTATATTAGCTTGTTTTTATTTTATATGTAACTTTTTTTTAAATTTTATTTAAAAGTCTTTTTATACTGTCTTATGTTTCTTTTACATTTTGTCTTGATGCCTTTTATGTTTTATGTAAAGCACTCTGAATTGTTGTGTTGTTGAAATATGCTGACAGGAAACAGGGAAAGTGCTTGTCTAGCTCCTCTGAATCGTGATTCTATCTCTGCCGATTCAGAAATGATTCAGAAATTCCAAGAATCGATTCACATTTTTCAGTCTTGCCACGACGCTGTTTTCCATTTTTTCCTGACATGAGTTAAATCCCATAGATGGCGCAATGACGCCGCGCCAGTTTTCACCCAGACTCAACTCCGGGGGGAAGAAGGGAGTGAAGTGTGACCCCGGGATTCCACCGGGCGCCGGGTTCCGGCTCCGACGTGGTTTTGCTCCTTCCTCTGCACAGCGCCCTATTCCACTGGGAGTGTGTCAGAAGCGGAGCGTCTTCACTGTGGGGAAGCCATCCGCCGTTGAAAGTCAGTTGTACTCCTACTACAGTAATTACAGCAGCCTAATCAAAGCTGATAAAGAGCCTTAAGGCTACCGTAATTACTGCAGTAGCAGGGCAACTAAACTGCCCAATTTTGTTAACTTGCTCAGCTTTTGTTGATTTGGTCATTTTCCTTTTTGTGCTTCTTCTGTGGTTAAGTAGGCTACATAGTTAAATGGTTTCTTTGTTCGTCTGTTTTAATTGCGTTTATTGTTGATAAAAGGCCATGGAGTCTGCACGGGGGTTTTATTTTGAAAATTGACTGGATGCTCAATGCTGTTTCTGTGTCTCACTTCCTGCCCAGCTCGATCTGCTCTGTGCTGCTTGACGCGGCTTCCGTAAAAAAATAGACGAGGTGCCTATCTTTAGCGCAGCGGAGCGCAGAGCCACTTCTGGGACACTTCTGAAACGCGCCGCGGCGCACCCGGTGGAATCGGATACATTGACTAGAGTGGCCACGATCAGCTCCGGCGGCCGCGACAGAGCCGGAACGCGGCGCACACGCACCCGGTGGAATTTAGGAGTAATGCCATTATCAAGTGCTGCAGCGCACCTCCGCAGGTTTGTGTGGTTGTGGGCATGTTTATTTGTAACCGCTGTGAAACAGTCAGAAAATTAAGTTTTATTCCTCTCATTCACCGGCTTTCTCACTACCACCGCTCGCTTTCCTCATCCACTCTCTAGCTCACTTTAGTCAGCAAAGCCTAACTTTACTTTTAACATTATCAAACAAAGAGAAATGTCCTCCCCTCTTCCTAGTAATGTTTTGGTCAAATAACAGGTTGTACAGCGTTACAGGTTGGTTTCTCCAAAAGATGACTCTGGTTTAACTTCTCACTGCGGCCCCCGCAGCCTAACACACAACGCACAACCCGTGAGCCTGCCAGGTGCTTACCTTTGCAGCTAAATATAGCAGGCAGCTATTGTTTGTTTGATTTTGTTATTTGAAGTATGAATTTAAGTTATTATTTGAGGTTTTGCACTTAGCAGTTTATCTTTGCAATCATTTTTATTTTTGTATGAAGTATTCATTTGACCCTTTGTCTCAGGGCTGCTTTGGTTTCCTATTGAATGAGTGAACTAAAGGAACATAAATCTTGACATTGAGTAATAAATGTTTACATTTGATTCAGTGTGATTTTTTTTTGAGACCTATGAAAGTGTCTACTGCAGTCAAATGGAAAGACATCAATCTAGAATCAAATCTATGAATGTATTGAATTGAGAATTGATTATGAATCACAAATTGATTGTGAATCGAATCGTGATCCCAAGAATTCGAATCAAATCAAATTGTGAGATTTCCTGAATCGTGCACCCCTATAAATCAGACAGCTTTAGTTTTGTTGGAAAATGATTTTTTTTCTTTTGATGGAGCTAAGCTAGCACTCTCCCTCTGCATCCAGCCTTTGTGCTAAGCTAGGCTAAATACATCCAAGATCTATCTTTGTACTGGACACACAGAGATGAAACTGATATCCATTTCTTATCTGACTGTGGGGCAGACGGCTATCAAGAGGATTTCCCAAACTGTCACCACCTGAAATTAAACATTTTGCCAATAAATATATTGGTGAGAGCCGCAAACTGATGAGTGGGCTCATGGAGAGCAAGTGTGCAAGACAGCAGGCTGCCTCCATGTTGCTGAGATTTTTTTTAATTATAAGATGGGTCTGACATAACATTTGTAAGCTAAGCTAACTAGCTTCCATTTTCTGGGTGAAATACAAAGTAAACGGCACCATGGGTCCTCCCAAATGTGGACATCCATCTGAAGTTGCTAATGATAAATACTTAACACTATGTGGACTTAAAAAGGTTTTTAAAAAAGGCCTGTATCAGCATTCATAGGATTTACAGAACAAAGTTCCCAAGTTAGTAGCTAGCTATGGATGCACCCACTCAGGTCGAGGCTTAAAGATGTTTCCACAAATATGTCCAAAACTTGATTTATCCTTCTTTGAATAATGGAAAAATGTGCACAATAGCTACAGTATCATTGCAGTTTATATTTCCTTATAGACAAAAAGTGAAGAAAGAAATCAGTTCATTTTTAAGACAAGAAGAAACTTGTCACACTGGTATGAATCACCAAAACAGTTATAACCTGACTCAGTTCAGATTGACTTACTGGTGGGAGGAAGTACTTGATAGCTGCTTTTGCGTTCCCGGGACTTAACATCATCTCCCTCTGTGAAAATGCACACAAATAACATTTATAGACAAACCTTAACACCTCGATGCTGTGATAGACCTGCCCATGAACACTAAATGTCCTGAGGTTTTTAACATGGGAATAGAAAGAGGAGGACACAACTTGGTCCAACATTTAACCAAGTACATGTTAAAACTGACATAAATTCTCACATGTGGTTTTCCAGCTCTGATTCAGAACTGACATCTGACATCTAGTCCGTCTAAAGACGCCAGTTCAAAGTCTAACATTAAGAAAACATTCTCATTTATTAAGTTATTCTACTTGTTTGATCTTGTCCTCTCAACTCATCTTTCATCATTACTTTCAGTCTGACAAGTCTGTTATGTTGAATATGAAATGAAAAACTCTTTTTGTGCATCAGTCTTCATGTTCCCAGAACATTCTTGAGTTAAAAAACATGATGTAAATGACATCCCATCTATAATTATTCATGCTCCCATTGTTGTAGTCATTATATCTTGCTGCACTGCTGCCACTGACAGCAAGCTTTGATTTATAGGAGTATTTTCACCACTTTGTATCACAGCTAATGTTAGCAAGATATAATATCATGTCCAGTGAAAGTAGTGAAAAGAGAGAACAAAGACAGAACAAAGTCCTCCAGTTAGTAGCTAGCTATGGATGCACCCAATCAGAGGCTCGAAGCTTACAGATGTTTCCACAAATATATCCAAATATTGTTGTATCCTTCTTTGAAAAATGGGAAAATGTGCACAATAGCTACAGTATCATTACAGTTTATATTTCCTTATAGACAAAAAGTGAAAAAGGAAATCAGTTATTTTTTAAGACAAGAAGAAACTTGTCAGACTGGTATGAATCACCAAAACAGTTATAACCTGACTCAGTTCAGAGTGACTTACTGGTGGGAGGAAGTACTTGATGGCTGCTTTTGCGTTCCCGGGACTTAACATCATCTCCCTCTGTGAAAATGCACACAAATAACAATTATAGACACACCTAGATGCTATGATGAGATATAATATCATGTCCAGTGAAAGTAGAGAAAAGTAACATGGCAAGAAATTCACAGAAAAAGACAACATGTTACATGTCAGTACATATTATACTGTAACGTAATGTTTTATCACCACCAAGTGGAGGTCCGTTACCCTTACAGCATTTAAATGATGAATAATGTTGAAGACATGATATTAACCTGAGCATAGTGATTATGTAGTGTGTTGAAATAATTTCAAATGTGGGCTTTGTTATTTATAAAAGGAAAAAGAAAACTAAATGTTATTACTTAAAGTGAAGAGAACAAAACATTCATATCTATAATATAAAAGTCAGATTAGACTCACCAGCTGCTGCAGTCGCCATGATGTCACTCAGCTGGAAACATCACAGACTGATTCATCTGGACACCAATGGTAATTTTTTAAGAATCTAAATAAAAGGCACAAGAAAGAAAAGTTAGCTTATCTTCATACATTACCTGTCCTGTAACATCACAATCATAAGACAAGAAACAAACATCAAACTAGTGACAGGTGATAACTGTGATGTTGGACAGTTTGATGGACTTTACCTGCATGTCAGTGTTGAAGCTCTACAAACATGTCATGGAGGTCAAAACTGTTCTGGAGGCAGAAAAAAACAACAACTCAGTAAACAGTGAAAAGAGGAAACAACAGAACTAATATCCTGTAAAAAGCAATCTGGATTTATTCATTCAGTAAATTTGTTGAGAGAAAACTTGCATCATAACCATATCTAACAACAACAAGAACACATGCAGTGACAGCTACTCATGGAGGGATTAATGAACGGGACTACCGGGCTCAGACCAGGGGCCCAAGTGGTCTCAATTTGAAGTGACTGTTAACATTTCTGACTGAGGAGTTCAGTTCAGTTAAAAGTAGAGAGTCGTAGTAGAGATGTCCTGGTCAGTTTTTTTGGCTCCTAATTCATATCAGAGACTTTTAATATTGAGTATCTGCCACCCAAATACAGTCTGATGTTTTTTTACATCATATTACAGCTGCACATCACACTGAAGCTACGATAACATTTCATTAAACAATTAAGTTACTAAAAATGGAATTTAAAACGCAATAAAATTAGTAAAGCAATTTAAATCAGTTTGACAGCAGAACTGTTCTGCTTTAAGAAAATGTAATCTTCCTGCATAGTGTGCTGTTGTATGTAGTATATTTATTATTAATTGATTAGTTGATCAACAGAAAATTAATCTCTATTAATCTCTAACTATTTTGATACTCACTTTGAGTCATTTTAAGGAAGAAAATGTCCAAATTCTCTGATTGCAGTTTCTTAAATGTATAAAATACATTTTCTGGTTTCTTTAGTCTCTATGACAGTAAACTGAATATCTTTGTGTTGTGGACAAAACAAGACATTTGAGGACGTCATCTTGGGTTTTGGGAACACTGATTAACATTTTTCATAATTTTCTGACATTTCATAAACGAAACAACTAATAAATTAATCGACAGTGAAAATAATTGTTAGTTGCAGCCCTGTTTATTTGTACAGAGGAGTGTCAGTGTGGATCTACTGTGACAGGAAGCTTTAAAGAGTCAGACAGCTTCTCTTCATCTCCAGTAACTAAATACTGAAGTTCAGCTGCAGTTTTTCAACCAACAGCAGCACCTGAGAGTCTGATTGACCTGCAAATATCACTGATGGAGCAAAACAACTGAAAAACGACAACAAACAATGTGATTTATCTGTATTTAAGTTTGGGTGACTTGCTCCTCTGTAGGAGTGTGGGAGGCCTCTTACATGTCTGTGCCCAGGGGCCCGGTGCCTCATAATCTGCCCATGTAGCTATTTGACTAACATAGTAATT
The DNA here is from genome assembly GCF_963924715.1 of Thunnus thynnus. Taxonomy (NCBI): domain Eukaryota; kingdom Metazoa; phylum Chordata; class Actinopteri; order Scombriformes; family Scombridae; genus Thunnus; species Thunnus thynnus. Next base: position 38,435,503 of record NC_089518.1, read on the forward strand.
ATCTAGCAGGAATGTTACACACTTAACATATGTGTGAAATATTTTCCAGCTTTACAATGTGATCAATGCTAATGATCACATGCAGGCAGCTGACATGCTACAAAGACATTTAACTTTGAGGAAATAAAACTAATCTTCTTCTCATAAGAGTTACCGCTCAGACACACAGCCATCAATAATAAAATGTTTCATATCATTTCATTATAAATTTCATTTATATTTTGTTAAGACAGAAAAAGGTTAAGGAGTGTGTGCTCAATTGTGAAAAATAAATAACATGAGGTGAAAGCAGCTTTCTTTCTGACGGGCATGGTGGGGTCTGGGAGGAGCTACTTCTGTGTCAGTCACACACACTCCTCACACAGGACAGTGTTTTATTAATTATACTGATTATTCCACCAGTTAAACCCCCGCGGTCACCGCTGCAAGTGAAGAAAGACCCTCCAATCAAAAGATCATTTTCTATTTTTGCTGAGACGCTCAATCTGCAGATGACGGCCGCAGGCTGTGTCCCAGCCGCAGGCCTGGACTGACCTAACGAACATGGCGGCTTGACAGCTATAACTAGGCCTGTCTGTGATCCTGAATCAATAAACAATAACTTGACGGAGTGGAACAGAAATGACATTAATTCAGACACATTTCTGTAATGAAATCTGACGGAAAATACTTTCTCAGTTGAGATCAAAAAATACAGAAAACCATCAGTTGTCTTACCGACTGTTTGATACCTGCCGTCTGTTTCCGCCTCAAAGAGCTGAACCAACCTTTAACCTTTAACTAACCATTAACAACCATTAGCTAACCATTAACCTGAGGTCATTAATCTAAAACTGTCCCTGCTTCTTCTGTCTTCAGTATAATATGAGAGCAGAAAGCTGTTTCCAGCTCAGTTAACCGTGATAACAACAAGCTTCAATCTGACTCACCTGATGATGATCAATGATCGATCTATTGTGACCTCGTGCGGTAAAACGATCGGTTTAAACAGTGAACATCAGTGAATCAGATTAATCGATCTATTTGCAGCAGGTTGACCACATGTAGAAACTTTAACTGTTCGGTTTTAAACGCGTTTACTCAACAGATGAACTTCTGTCGGTCCACGAAGAAACTGAAAGTAAAAAGCTGAAAACCAACAAGGAAACGTTTCAGTCCCATCCGCCAAAACACTCAGATTAAAAACTAACTGAGTGATTTTGAACACACACCTGGTAGAATAAGAAGAAGAAGAAGAAGAAGAAGAATAGTAAACACCTAGAGGCCTAGTAGCCTAGTTATACTGGTCATAAACAGCCAGTGATAATTTTGATAGTTAAATAAATAAATATTTTTTAATTCACTGACAAGTTCAACAAACAGGCTACACAGGTCACTGTTTTCCTTTTAAAACCATTTTATCATTTGAGTTTCGTGACACAGCAGCTCTGTCATGTGTTTTATCAGTTTTTCTTACATTCTTGTCTCCAAAACAGAAATATTTTTAAATTTGTGTTAACCTTAACATACTAAATGTCCATGTATGATCTGTGCCTACGAACATCTAACTTTTGTGTTTAAAAGTCACGTCACTGTACAACATTTTAGAAATGGGTTAATGAAAGATTTTTTGCACAAACATCTACAAACTAAAGAAACAAAGTGTTCACTGCTACTGTTATCTTCTATAATGTGAAACCGATATAACGAATGAATACAACCCAAATACAGGATATAACAAATTATAATTTATTCAAATATGCATTCATATTTCACAAACATTTGATTAAACATCTGATACAGTATTGGTATTTTTCAGTTAGTCTCTCAGTATTTTCTCTACACCAAGTCAAACATCATGTTCTACCAGATTTCTGAAAGAAATCAAGTGAACTGAATCTACTGAACATTACAGCCAACACACTGAAGTAAAGAGCCTGCATGTTATAGCTTAATAACATCATTAGATACAGTCACATAGGACACAAAATTCATATACTTTACATGACAAGTCAGTCATGATTTAAAGTAGCAGCTCTTCAGTCCAGTTTCAATCTCTGCTGTTTCAGTCATGGTCAAGGAAGACGTGTTGATCCAGGTCTTATTTGCCATATAGTGAAAATAACTATGAAACCAACAAAGACAGAAACTTGCTTCCAAATGTCATGGGATGTTAACTGGGTCCAGACATCAGTTTCCAAACAACTCAGTAAAAGAAATTATGTGTTTTACTGTAACAGCAAGTTGGAGGATTTAAGGAGGGTTCTTTTGTCAGTTTTTTTGGAAAATTATGCCTTTTACATGCATTTTCATCGCAACCAGTCACTTCAGGGATGTCATCTGGTTTATTGAGCTTAACAGATCCTGGACCAATCTTTGTACCAGACACAAAGAGATGAATCTGATATCCATTTCTAATCTGACTCTGGGGCAGACAGAGGATTTCCCAAACTGTCACTGTTCCTTGTAGGTCCATTACATAACATTTTGCCAAAAAATATAAAGAAATATATTGATGAGAGCCACAAACTGATGAGTGGGCTCATGGGGAGCACGTGTGCAATACTGCAAGCTGCCTCCATGTTGCTGAGATTGTTGGGTTACGACCACCCTGTGTTTTTTAAATTATAAAGTGGGTTTGCCGTAACATGTGCAAGCTGAGCAAACTAGCTTCCATTTTCTGGGTGAAATACAAAGTGAACAGCATAATGGGTCCTCCCAAATGCTGAATGTTGTAAAGGGACATCCATCTTAAGTTGCTAATTGTAAATACTTAACACTATGTGGATTTAAAAAGGTAAAAAAAAAAAAGGCCTGTATCAAGATTCATAGAATATACAGAACAACAACTCCAGTTAGTAGCTGCACCCACTCAGAGGCTCCAGGCTACAGATGTTTCCACACATATGTCCAAAACTTTTATCTATATTTTCCATTTTTTGAAGAACAGAAAAAATTGCACAATACCTGCAGTTAGGGCTGTGCGATATGACGATATATATCGTTTGATGATAGAAAAACGTATATCGTTTCATTTTATGTTCTATCGTTTATATCATGGTGTTGCAAATCACTCTCTTTACGGCAATATCTTTCGTCATTTGACGACACTTTGCGTTCTTCCGCACAGTCGGATGTAAGTCAAAGGACGAAGGCAAGACGACATAAACAAACATGGAGGAGTGTGCACAGGAGTCCAACGAGGAGCTCGTACCTAAGAAAGGGGCTACTTCTGTCGTATGGATGTGGTTTGGGTATGAAAAGTCTGACACGGACCAGAAAACTGTATTTTGCAAATTATTCGGCAGACCGGTCCCCTCATCAAACTCAAACACCACTAACCTCTTTTACCACCTGTGCAAAAGTCATGTCAAAGAGTACAGGGAGAGTCTACGGATGAGAAAGTACGGCAGAGTGCTCAAAAGAAACCCCAGACTGAGACACTGCAAGAAGCTTTTGCCCGCGGCACACCATATAGCAAAGATTCACGGTCAGCAGGAGGATTCATGTAAAATGTAATAAGAAACAGGCCTTTCTATGTGGTCATTTTACATAAAATATTTATTCATTGAATTTACAGAAAATGTGCTATATCGTGATATGAGATTTTGGTCATATCGCCCAGCCCTTCCTGCAGTATTATTACAGTTTATATTTCCTTAGACAAAAAGTGAAAAAAGAAATCAAGACAGGAGGAAACTCGTCAGACTGGTATGAATCACTAAAACAGTTATAACCTGACTCAGTTCAGATTGACCTACTGGTGGGAGGAAGTACTTGATAGCTGCTTTTGCGTTCCTGGGACTTAACATCATCTCCCTCTGTGAAAACACCTCGATGCTGTGATAGACCTGCCCGTGAACACTAAATGTCCTGAGGTTGTTAACATGGGAGTAGAAAGAGGAGGACACAACTAGGTCCAACATTTAACCAAGTACATGTTAAAACTGACATAAATTCTCACATGTGGTTTTCCAGCTCTGATTCAGAACTGACATCTGACATCTAGTCCGTCTAAAGATGCCAGTTCAAAGTCTAACATTAAGAAAACATTCTCATTTATTAAGTTATTCTACTTGTTTGATCTTGTCCTCTCAACTCATCTTTCATTATTACTTTCAGTCTGACAAGTCTGTTATGTTGAATATGAAATGAAAAACTCTTTTTGTGCATCAGTCTTCATGTTCCCAAAACGTTCTTGAGTTAAAAAACATGATCTAAATGACATCCCATCTATAATTATTCATGCTCCCATTGTTGTAGTCATTCTATTCATTGCTGCATCATATTTGAATTGTTATATTTTTGAGTAAAAATGTGAATCTGCAACAGAACCAGTAACATTTATCTGTCAGGTAAATGTAGTGGTACAATGTTTCCTCTGAAGTAGAAGTACACAGTTGCATATTTTATTTTTTTTAATTGCTTAATTGAGGCCATTTGTGAGTTAATTCTGGGTACAATGACTTACAATAGTAACATAATTTAATATTTTCCATGTCTAAACATAATAAATCTATATCTGTCCGAATATAAAAATGTTATAATTAGTAGCAGAACAAACCATTACCACTGTTCATTTCATGTGTCATCAGTCACTGCCGTATTTTACCATTATGCTCAACAATCATCTTGTTTATAGGCTGTAATATCAAAGAGTGTAGAATCACAATCAATGTCAGTTCTTTGGTAATATTACTTTTTTCTCTGGGGTTTGTTTTCATCAGGTTTTATTTTTGTGACATGGGCGCCATATTGAGGAGTCTCTGCAAACAGCTTCAGGAAACACTGATCAACATTTATCATCATTTTCTGACAATTTATGGATCAAACAACTAATCGATTAATAGAGAAAACAATCAGATTAATTAATAATTAAAATAATAGTTAGTTGCAGCGCTGTATTGGTGCTTAAAAATTCACTGAAAAACATTACAATTTCAGGGGGAAAAATTCACATCAAACAACTTTTAACTGGCCTCTGGAGTCATTCTTTAATCTCGAGACAATCTTGGTAACCAGAAACATAAATTATTGCAGTAAGTCGTACAAATGTGAGACTTATAATTACAAGATAATTTGAGTTATGCTCACATTTGACATTGGTCTATTGATCTCTTCAAGAGTATAAAAGTAAATGTTCATTCTGTATGTCAGTGCTACGTCATGACATCTTCCAGTTCAATATGCAACCTGTGTGATAAACCCAGAAATTAGCAGTAATTTAATCATCTACTGTATACTGTTAGGGTTCAGTCATGGGTTGGTTTTTCAGCTTTGGTCAATGATTTTTGATTTCTTGCAACTTGAGTTCAGCACAAGGATTTGTCACCAGTCTGACCTGTTGGTAGTGAGGTCGTGCAGGTTCAGTAAAGTTGTGTATGTGATGTGTTTGAGGTGTGCTGGTCACAAACCACAGTGAGAGTCTGTCTCCTGCTGCTCTCCATCTAACAGCTCACTGTGGCTGTTTCTGATTGTAATATTCGTCTCTGCAATGTTCAAAACTGATCTGCCAACCAAACAGCATAAAGGGGTTTACATGGGCCTTATATCTGCTGTTATATCTATGGTACATTTATTTAAAAAGGATGTAAACATTTGCTGCAGTCTTTGTGGATTACTAGATTTATACTCAGTGATTGTCACTGAGTTTCATAAATTCTATGTAAACATGACACCATGACTGAGGAAGTCCAGTCATAGGATGTCCAGAATTTGTTGTTTGAAAGTAGTTCTTATAGTTGTTGTATAGTAGTCTATTAGTAGTTCTTATATTATTTGTATAATCATTGTATTACCTGATTCCCACTGTTATATTGATATTTAGTGCCACCTTTTTGGTTGGCTATATATATTTGAGGAGCAAAATCCATGTGTTGTTGTGTGTTTTTGACTGTTAGTAGTGTCTTGTTTGTTCTTCTTTGGAGTGTTATTATTACTGTAAGTACTGATGTAGAGAACTGTTGTCCATTTTGTCTAACCTGTACTCGAGAGTACTGTGCTTAATGAATATGCAAATTATTAAGCCACATGCCTGGTGTTAGTTTGCCTCTTTTCTTGTCTTTGTTCGTGTGCATTGAAATTTAACTTCACATAGGAGATAATATTTGAAGTTAGGCTGTTGCCTCCTGTGGTAGGATTTCTGCTTTCAGCTCATGTTCAGTCTGACATTGGTAGTTTCTTGGCTTTACTAATTAAGTACTGCGTCATCTGTGCTCAGCTGATATGTGTATTTAAAGCCAGCAGATGTCACTGTTTTTCCTCATCACCACCTGTACAACCCAAGCTGTTAATGAATAAGCCAGAAGAGTTATCAGAGAGTTCAGTATTGTTTCCTGACAAACACTCAAATATCCACCGGCATAATGCAGAACTTTGATCACCCACCCACAGAAATCATGGAGACACATTTTGAGAGATTTTTACAGGGACCCACAGAAACTCCTCAGCCCTCAGATGAAAGCAGTTGTCAGGTTTTCACATGACAGTAGCAATCTGTAACTTACAATGTACATTAATAACTTGTGGAAAAATTAATCCAAGATAACATATTCATCACTAAGTTCTGCTAGATTTCTCTACAGGCTGCAATGTTCGTTACACCTCACAGTACTTAAATTATCTGACAGAACAAACATTGAGCTGAAAAATTTTGTCCTGGGTGTGGAGTTTGAGGAAAGGTCAGTTCAAGCAGACTCTAGTATTTCCTGTGTGCTCAGAGCTTGGAGCACCTTAATTATTGAAGTAAATGGTAAATTGACTGCATTTATAGGGCACCTTTATAGTCTTCTGACCACTCAAAGCGCTTTACACTACATGCCACATTCATACACTGATGGCAGACGCTGCCATGCAAAGTGCCAACCTGGTCATCATGAAGAGTTTCTAACCATTCACACAGTGATGACACTTCAACATGCGGACTGGAGGAGCCGGGGATCTTCTGATTACTGGACAACCTGCTGAACTTCCTGAGCCACAGCCGCCCCAGTAGATGAGGAAACACTCATGTTGTTATTTGGGAGAAATTAACAAGCCTTTTGGAACACACTGGCAGGCAACCTATTTTGTCATTTAGATATGCGGATCTGTGGGATATCATCATCCTAACTGAGATGAGAAATACTATTATAAGAATAAATATGATGCGGTGGAAGCATGTAAAAGACAATGTTTATTATTTATTATTATTTTGTTTTTGTCACCAAAAGCAATTGAGTGAAAATAAGCTGTGTATGTTCATCATAATGATGGAACATGTCATCCAGTGCAACAGTGTAGCTCATTGATGTTTTTCAATTTACAAAAATAAAATAATATGAAATCATGAAAATCTTAAACTTGGTACGGCCTTAGTGACCCGACTAACTGATGCACAATCTTTGAGTGTCTACGCTGACTATGTGGCAGAACTAACAAGTGGTTTGACAGCAGTCATCTTTTGTTAAATGTGTTTAAAACCAAAGAGATGTGCATAGACAGCAATAAGAACCCTTTATTTAAGCCTGTAATGGTCAACAGCCAGGAGATGGAGCAAGTGAGCTCCTTTAATACCTTGAGACTGTTATGGATCAAGTCCTCACCTTTTCTGAGTATGTGGATCACATTTACAAAAAAACACAACAAAGAGTCTTCTATTGTGTAAATTCAACACTATGTCCTGGTTTGAATACCTAAATGTCAGAAACAAGGTCAAACTCTCCAGAATAGACTTGACAGTGTAATATCAGGCTGTAAACAACACTTGTTAGCTTATCACTATGACAAAGCAGATGAACAGATGACAGACAAAATCTTGGAGGATTCACACCATCCCCTGAATCATCAGGGGCCTTCAGGGAGACACTACAGAGTCTCCTGTGCAAAGAAAAATATCTATAAAAAATCACTCACCCCACCTGCCATCAGTTAAACTGGTAATTAATGGACTAATGGAAATGATTTTAAATTATTTCTCACAATTTATTTTCTTTTTTATGAAGTTGCATCTAATATAGTGTAAATGTTTTTTACTTACTGTTTGTAGTGTATGATGTGAATGATGTTGATTGTCATACAAGATAAAGACAAGCTAAAAATCTTGTTGTCACACAACAGTGCAACAAAGGTGGACAATAAAGTTGTTCTGATTTGATTTAATAATTTTCTGACAACAATGGAGCTTTATGGTAGAGAGGAATAAGATATATCAGGCTTTGGGTACAAAACAAAGTACTTGTTACTAAATCAATTTATTGCTGGTTTTGGTCTTTTCATTGTTCTATAAGAACAATAGAGAATATCCATATCCATTAAAAAAGACAAAGGTCTGAGAAACTAACTCCACATTAAGGCTTGTACTGTGTAGAAATAAAACAGTGAACTTGTAATGTTGTGTTCTCCCTCCTGCATGTACAAATCAATGGAAACACCTCTCATTATTATGCAGTCCAAAACAACAACAACAATACAAATAACTACATCCTCCAAGGACCAAAGGATTGAATCACTTCTGTCTGAACATTATCAGCTTCACAGATACATTATTTAGTGTTGCAAGGCTGTTGTATTGGTTCAGATTGTGCAAGTGTACCTAATAAAGAGGGAATTGTGATCCATCACAGCAATCTGAACAACCAAACCCAAACAAGAATGATCAATGATCAGTTTATGTATTTCATTTTGAGCCTCTAAGGTTGCCTGTTCTGAAGGTCCATACATATTATTGTCTATTTTATTGTTCAATAATGTTAAAGCTACTTGCCAGCACATTGTTGTGATTTGAAATATAAATCTTTTCATAAAGTACATAACAATATGTTTACTTTGTTCCAAGAAATGTGGACCAGAAACTATACATTAAACTGACAAGGACAAATGTACACGAGTCATTAAAAAAGTATTCACTGTACTATATGTATTATTACAGTAACAACTTTTTTCCAATCATGTGTTTTAAAAAATGTTACTGAGGAATATAAAGAAAAGTTCACATTCAATTATGGAAAAATACTCAGTTATAGTTAAGTTACAGTGAAGTTTATTTGAAGAAACAAGAAGCAAAATAAGTTCAGATAAAAATGTTAAAAGACATAAAAATGAAAATAAAAGTCATAAAAAATGAGACTATGAATAACTTCCACACAACGTGTATCAATATCTTTAAACAGAGTGAATCAATCCCTCATAGAAAGTGTTCTTACATTCAACATTGAGTCCTGCTTTGAATACCTGACTGTCAGAAACAAGGTCAAACTCTCCAGAATAGTCAGACTTGGCAAATTAAAACAACACTCAAATCTCATCACTACGACAAAGCAGTTGAACAAATAACAAACAAAATTTCATCAGGGAGACATTACAGAGTATAAAAAAGTCATTCATCCCACATGTCAAACATCAGTTAAAACAGTCATTAATGGACAGTATTATTCTGGATCCCATGTACCCTACACTTTACTTCTCAAATTGAATTATTTTAAATTCTTTCTATCAATTTATTATTTACTTTTCTTTTTATAAGAAGCTGCTTCTAATATAATGTAAATGTTTTTTGCTTACTGTTTTTGAAGCTAAATTACTTCAGATAAAAACATATGAGAGAAATTAAATTGAAAATAAAAAATAAGTCATTAAAAAATTAGAATATAAATAACTTCCACAAAAATCTGCCATAATGAAACAATTGAATTATGTACAAGATTTAATTAACAAAACACATTTCAGTTAAATTGCATCTTACTGTAATTGTATTCATCAATTAAATGCAATAAAAGAAAAAGATCATTTTGTTCTCATACATATTTTTTTTTACATACATACATTTATATAGGGTGTTGTTAAAGGAGTAACATTAACATATTAACTTGATCCTCCAGTATCAGTATCAGTGCATCTCTACATACAATCAGAATAAACACTTTTTATCAAACTACTCAAATATAAAGTGAAACAAACTTTACTGACATGTTAATATTTCCTGAGCGTTCTGCACTCTGTTTACATCTATAATCATTTCAAAAGGAACACATTAGGCACAAATGTTGCTATGAACCTTTACATGAATATCATTTTATCTGTTGTGTGTTTGTTTTTTAAGTATGAAAATTATTATGCTCCCAAATGATATTAGCCAAATATCATCTAACTGACAGAATGATACACAGCTGAGTTTTTCTCAAACATGTTGTGCTAATCAAGAAATTGTGCTGCATGATCAGGAAATGATACACTCTTCTTTGTGTTTATTTTTTAAGTCATGAAATGCTTTTTCATGCTTTTGTTGCAGTTTCTTCAATTCTAATTGTTTTCTCTCTTTTTCCTCCTGTTCTCTTCTGATGTCCTCTTCTTTTCTTTGATTTTCAGATTTTTCTCTTTCCTGGTCAAATTCTTCTTGGAGTTTTCTAAGTTTTGTTTCTTCCTCCTGTTTTCTCTTTTCATCCTCTTGTTTTCGTTCTTCCCACCACTCTCTCCGTTCATTCTCCCAAGCTTCTCGTCTTTTTCTCAGACGTTTTCTGTTCTGCTCCAACTTTTCTTCGATTGTTTCTTTTTCTTCTGATTGTGATTTTATTTGATCCTCCAGTTCATGAAGTTTTTGTTCCCATTCCTGTTTCTGAATTTCATCCTGTTCTTTCCTCTTCTTGTCTTCTTCTTCTCTCTTTTCCTGTTCTTTCTTTCTCTTCACGCTCCTTGTTGATGTTTTCCTCCTTTTCTTTGAGTTGTTTTTCTCTCTGTTTTCTCTCCTTTTCAATTACAGCTCTTTGTTCTTCCATTTTTCTGTTCATATCTTCCTTTTCTTCTTCATGTTTTCTTTCAAACTCCTCCCTCTCTCTCTTCATCTCTTCTTCCTTCTCTTTCTTCTCCACTTCCTTCTTTATTGCTGCCTCGGCCTCTTGCAGCATCTCATTGGTGTAGCAGCTACCGCCATTTTTCTTCACCATGGAGTCAATCTTGTTTATCAGTTCACTGACTTGTGTGCGTTTTTTTTTTTCACAGTTATTAAACACATGGTATCTTCCTCCACAGTCAGCAATCAGCTTCTTAAAAGAATCATCAAATTTCTTTTCAATGTAATCCTCAATGGACATCTCCTCATCCTCCAGTGCATCTCCTCCACTTAAAAGAATGATGGTGAATCTTTCTGAATTCTTTCCAAAACCTTCCTTGATGAGTTTTAATGTCTCCTTCTCTTCTTGTGTTAATCTGCCAATCTGTAACACCAACAGGAAGACATGTGGTCCTGGAGCCAGAAGACTGATGCATTTCACCATCTCCTCATTAACCTCTTCATGTGACAAAGTGGAGTCAAACAGACCAGGAGTGTCGACCACAACGACGGGACGACCGTCTACTTCACTCTGTACTTTCTGACAGCGGTTGGTGACTGATGTTTGACTTGATTCAGCTTTAAACTCTTTTCTTCCCAGAATGGTGTTTCCTGAAGAGCTCTTTCCACAGCCAGTCTTCCCCAGCAGCACAATTCTGAGACTCTCTGAGCTCTGATTCTCATCATCACCTGTAACATCAGAACAACTGGAGTTACTTGACAAATTAATCAACAGCACAAAACAAGATCAAAGAAAACTATTAGAAGTGTACTTACAGATGATCATGCTTTTTGTCTGAAGTTTTATAAGTTCAGTTTGTAACATGCTGATCTTTTCCATCTGGACATGTGCAAATGTTTGTGTTTTATAGCAGCATGATTGATCCTTGATGGGTCTCATCTTCTCCACAGTATCCAACATCTCAGAGATCTGCTGCTTGTCCTTGATGTTGAGAACAACATGTCTTCCTCCACAGCTCTGAATGAGCTCCTGGATGTCTCTGTTCTTTCCTACAAAGTCAACAACAGCTGGAGCTGTAGGATCTGACTCCACAGTGAACAGAATCATGGTGAAGTCATTGACTGGAGAGCCGAATGAGTTCTGGATGGTCTCTAACTCTCCCTTGTCTTCATCAGTGAGGGGACCCACAGGTAGGACCAGGATGAAGGCATGGACGCCCTCAGGATCACAGAGGGAGATACACCTGAATGATTCCTCCATCACTGCCTCCTGAGGTTTTCCATACAAGGCAGGCAGCTCCACCAGGGAAACCCGACGTCCACACACCTCTCCCTGATGTTTAACACACTCTGATGAGTTGGAGACTGAATGAAGCTCTGTCTGACCTAAAATGGCCTTGACTGCTGAAATCTTCCCTGCTCCTCTCCTCCCACACAGAACCAGGTTTGAAACTGGTTTGATGAGTTCAAACTTTGGTCTCATGGTCTCTTCAGTGAAGGTGAGGAAGGTCCCTTTGTTTTGATGAACAATGTTTTCAATCTTCTCCATTAACTGTCTGTGGTCATATTCAAACATGTTGTAGTGTCTTCCTCCACAGTCTTCAATCAGCTGATTCACAGTGAAACCCGTTTCATTCTCCTTGTGTGTTATGATGATCATGGAGTGTTTAAAAGCATCTTGACCAAACAAACTCAGGATGAACTTCAGTCTTTGTTTGTCCTTTTCATTAAACTCAGAAGGCTTCACTAACAGCAGCAGAACATTTGGTCCTGGGAAGCAAAGATTTATGTACTTCATCACTTCTCTCAGTTTCTGCTCAGACAGACTGAAGATGTCTGGAGTTTTTACTATAGTCAAGGATTTTCCTCTCCACTCTCCACAGGTGGCCACACATTGAGTGGTTCGGAAATGAAAACCTTGGTTCCCAATAATCAAATTACCAATCTTTGTCTTTTTGTCCTCAGTTTTCCCCAACAGCACAATCCTGAGTGCAGATGCTGTAATACAACACAGAGAGAAAGATAAGATAATACAAAATAATCTTGATGATTGCAGTGATCACACATAAACAGCATGTTGTATAAACTTGTGGACATAAACTCACTATGAAGCTGAAATCACTTTGCTTGTCTACACCTGGGATATTTTTCAGTGTGTGAACAAATGTGATGTTTTACCACGTTATTCATGATTAACCTGGCTTGCACGATGGACTTAAAATACCAATTAAATGAAAGCAAAGCCTCTCACAACATTAATCCAAGGTACCCTTTTGTCTTAAACCAACAGTCAGAAGCCCAAATGAACATTAAAGCTGTTTTTCTTGCTGTAATCATTCCTCCTGTTCATACTGACCATTAGAAGATCCCTTCATAATGACCTTACAATGGAAGTGATGGAACTAACTCAGACTGATGAAGCTGAATATAAGCTTCACATCAACTTTTAAATGACTGTGTGGACACACTGTGGATTTTGGCCTCCATCACTTCCATTGAAAGCACATTTGAAGGATCTTTTAATATCCAGTATGAACAGGAGGAATGATTACAGCGAGGAAAACCTCTTTCACTGTTCATATGAACACCTGACTCTTGGTTTATGACACACTTTTCATACAGTTTTGCTGCCACATCTCTCACTCAAAGCTATGCTGTCGTTTGTCTCTGCCTGTCTGTAATGATACAATAAAGGAGATTACACATCACTTCTGTTTTAGCAGACAGAACCTCTGAGTTAACATTAGACGCGCAGTCACTGCTTCCATATCAGGAACAGGACATGTGTTGTCCCTCTGTCCACTTAAAATCAAGTCAAATACCATAACACAATTTTATCCATTTAACCATGAAAACTATAATGTTTTTATGGTTAATTTTATCTGATTAACCATGAAAACATTATATAACACCTGAGATCCTCCTCCTGCTGCCTTGATATTCTGCCAACAGGCTTTTTCAAAAAGCACAATCCTGACAAACTCTGAGCTCTGTTCCTCATAATCACCTGGGTGTTTCTCTTTCAGCTCATTCTTCTCTTGCTCAGGCTTTTTCCTTAAGTCCTCCATTTCTTCTTTCAGACGTTGTTCTTTGTGTTTTGAGCGATCAGCTAACAGTTCATACTCTTTGCTGTGTCTCTCCTCTGCTTCTTGCATTTGTCTCTCATGTTTTTGCTTCATGTCCTTTGTTTCCTTCATGTGCTTTTCTGTCAGAGCTTCTGAGTCCTTTGTGTATTTCTCTCTGAACTCAATAAACTCTTCAGTTTGTTTTCTGGTCTCCTCTTCATATTTCATCTTCATTTCATCCATTTTTTTCTTGTAGTTTTCCTCTAAATCTTTTCTCTCTTTCTCCTCTTGTTCTCTACTGATTCGATCTTCTTCTCTTTTCTTTTCACGTTGTTCTCTTTCCTGCTTGTGTTCGTCTTGGAGCTTTTTTATTCTTTTCTGCTCCTCCTTTAGTCTCTGTTCATCTTCTAGATGTTTGTCCCACATTTCTTTTTGTTTCTTCTCCCAGGCTTCTTGTTCTTCTCTCATCTCTTCTCTGCTCTGCACCAGCTTTTTATCAATGATTTGTTTTTCTTCTGATTCTAACTTGATCTTTTTCTCCAAAGCTGCAAGTTTTTGTTCCCACTCCTGTCTTTGAATGTCTTCCTGTCTTTTCCTCTTCTTGTCTTCTTCTTCTCTCTTTTCCTGTTCTTTCTGAATCTTTTCTTCCTTCTCCTGAAGTTGTTTGTCTCTCAGTTTTCTCTCTTGTTCAATTTCTGCTCTCTGTTCTTCTATTCTTCTTTTCATTGTTTGCATTTCTTCTTCATGTTTTTTTTCAAGGTCCTCCCTCTCTCTCTTTAAGGTGAGGAAGGTTCCTTTGTTTTCATGAACAATGTTCTCAATCTTCACCATTAACTGTTTATGGTCTTCATCAAACATGTTGTAGAGTCTTCCTCCACATTCCTGAAGGAGCTTGTTGACAGAAACACTTGTTTCATTCCACTGATGGCAGTATGTGGTGATGATCATGGAGTGTTTAAAAGCATCTTGATCAAACAAACTCAGGATGAACTTCGGTGTTTGTCTGTTCTTCTCAGTGAAATCAGAAGGCTTCACTAACAGCAGCAGAACATTTGGTCCTGGAGGACAAAGAGTCACACAGTTCTTCATCTCTTCTCTCACTGTTTCCACAGACAGACTGAAGATATGTGGAGTTTTCACTACTGTTAATGGTTTTCCGTTCCACTCTCCAGACACTGACTCACACTGTGTGCTTAGAGAAAATCTCTGAAAATCAAAAGATTTTTTCTTCATGATGAAGTTTCCTAGTTTCGTCTTTTCTTCCTCACTTTTCCCAAACAGCACAATCCTGAGTCCATGAACTGTCACAGCAGAAGAAATAAAAACAGTTACATTCTCATCATCCTCCATTTTTACATTCTGTCATTTCAAAAAGACAAGAGAACTAATATAAGATTTGCTCTTAAATTCTTTTGGTTTTGAACATTAAAATTCACTCCATGAATCTTGATTCACACATTTCTAAACATGTGACAGTTTCTTCTTCATGGATCATTTATCAGTCAGCTGTGTCACTGTTCAAAAATGTGCATCACATCTGTATTAATGACACGTTTTACAGTTTCTAGATAAACACAGTTTGCCAATAAAATCCACTGAAGAAGATCAGAAGCTTCAGAAACAAATAGCAAGTGAACCTTCAATGAAGAATTTATCAGATAAACTCCATCTTACTAATGTGCAAATAATAACTGACCTCTTTCAGTAGTGAAGTACTTCATGTGTACATTACACACATCTACATTGACATTTGACAACACTGCAGAAAAGTTCATATATTGTCTCCTAAAAGTCAAAATTGATTTCTTTAAACCATGAAGAATATCTTTCCCTGATCTAGTAGTTTTGGGTTCTTGAACTTAACCAAACTTTAACCATAGAAGTGAAAGATCAGAAAACTGAAAACTAATATGAGTTCATTTTCTCAAAATATCACAAAAACAGACGTATCAATGGTCAAACTAAGTATGTACAAAACTGTACAGCGGTAGTTATACTATGTTACACTATATTATGTTATAGTCATTTAACAGATACTTTGTCCAACACAACTTCAGTACAATAACTGCATTCAACCTCCATAGGAACAAGACCTGGAGCTTATTCTCATTTTGAACACAGGCTCAGATACATCAAAACATTTTCAACTCATATTTTTAAGGTTTTAACTCTCTAAACTGAACACTGCCACCACAGACTGCTGAAGCATTTAATTAATGAAGCATTCAATGGGCTTGATGAAAAGTCAGAGGATCAAAGTTATTGTAATACATCCTGAGGGGGATATAAATGTGTGAACAAATTTCTTGGAAATTCCATCCAACAATTGCTGAGATATTTCAGTCTAGACCAGAGCTGTCTACAGAGCCTCCACCACTGACATCAATAGACAGCCTGATTAAAAACATATACGACATAGTGCTACACAGCTAATGCCATCAGGGATGATGTTTTGTCATTTCATAGTGTGAATGTTTCCTTGTGGAAAACAACTGATTCTTTGTCTAGGACACCTCATGAGAACCCAAACGAGTGCATTTTCTCTGTTCTAGTCTGTAGTTTACAACAGTCTTTGGATGTCATGGTTTTTAACATTCCTCATCCTGGATGTCTGTCACCTTTACATGTCATGCAGGTTGTGAAAGATCGCTAGTTGTTTTTTTTCAACATGTAGTCTAATATGATTTTTGGTTACAGTAGGAGTATGTTTACCTAATATGACACAGTGGCCATCTCAAAAGACATAAATATCCTTTAGTCTGGTAGCAGCATAAAGCAGCAATTCATTTGGTTGAAACTATTTTTCCTGGCAGCAACAAAATTTGAAAGAAGCAGTAAAAATTATGTTCATTAACATGATCATCAAAATGTTTTCCTTCACTTACCAGCAGCTCGAGCAGGATCCATGTTAGCAGGCACTGAACTAGTTAACCTATCTGTCCAATTCTCAGATTCATCACAGCTCAGATGCTCTCCGTTATTCTCCCTCACAATTTGACCCAAACGTGTCAACAGCTCAGAAAGTTCAAGATCCTTCTGCTTCAAGTATCTGTATCTACACATTCTGATCATGGGTCCTAATGTTGGATGTTGCTTATAGTTTTCTGTGAGACCTGAACTCTCCTCAGTAGGTGTTGATATCAGTATCAGTGAACGATCAAATGATCGAACACTGAAGTTTTCAAGGACCGTTTGTAGTCTCAGTTTGTGTTCCTCAGTGAAGTCTTCAGGCTGTAGAACCAGCAGGAACACATGAGGTCCAGGATCAGAGAGACTCACACAGTTTTCTATAAACTCTGTCAGTTTGTCTTCGGAGATGTTTGGAAGCAGCAGATCTGGGGTGTTGATGAGAACTATTTCTTTCGGCTTGCATCGTCCTCTGACTCTCAGACAGCAGTCTGGTGCTTTTTGAGTGTCGAACACAGTCCCACCAAACATGAAGTTCCCCACTGAACTCCTCTCAGACCAGCTGTTCCCCAACAGAACAACCCTCAGCTCAGACACTGAAAAGAAAACACAATGAAACAGACAAACTTAACATCAACAAACCTGTAAAACGATCAATGTGACAAAATGTTTCTCTATTTAAATCTTATTTGCTGATAACCAGTGAGAAAATTTAAAGAGGCAACTGTTTGTGAAGTCACAGCTTCTCCAGTCAGATGGAAAGATGGAAATCAGTTTAATTTTTGTGCATCAAGTACACAACATGTTCAGCTTAAGTTAGCTCAGCTTCAATCAATAATGTTAAAAACCCCAGACCAAGCCAGAAATCTTGGTGTAGTCATGGATTCAGACCTGAATTTTAACAACCACATTAAGACAATTACAAAGTCAGCTGACTATCACCTGAAGAATATATCAAGAATTAAAGCACGTTTGTCTCAGCAGGATTGGAAAAACTTCCATGCATTTATCTTCAGTAGACTTGGCTACTGTGACAGTGTCTTTAAAGGTCTCTCTAAAAAAGACATTTCATCAGACAGCTGCAGTTGATTCAGAACTGAGGGGGGGGGGGGGGGGGCTGCATCACATCACTCCAGTTCTCAGATCTTTACACTGGCTGTCTGTCTGTCAAATAATTGATTTCAAAATACTGCTGTTGGTTTAATGGTTTAAAATACATCTCTGATCTGCTGCTACATTATGAACCATCTAAACCTCTCAGGTGGTCTGGATCAGGTCTGCTTTCTGTCCCTAGAGTCAAAACTAAATTTGGAGAAGCAGCTTTCAGTTTTTATGCTCCACATATCTGAACAAACTCCCAGAAAACTGCAGGTCTGCTGCAACTCTCAGTTCTTTGAAATCACAGCTGAAGACTTTTCTGTTTGCTGCTGCCTTTTATTAAATCAAATAATCATTCATTTCTTACACTGTACACTGTAACTTTTATTCTTGTATTTTATACCTGTCTTATTCTATATTAGCTTGTTTTTATTTTATATGTAACTTTTTTTAAAAATTTTATTTAAAAGTCTTTTTATACTGTCTTATGTTTCTTTTACATTTTGTGCACTGCACTCTGAATTGTTGTGTTGTTGAAATATGCTGACAGGGAAACTGCTTGTCTAGCTCCTCTGAATCGCGTTTCTATCTCTGCCGATTCAGAAATGATTCAGAAATTCCAAGAATCGATTCACATTTTTCAGTCTTGCCACGACGCTGTTTTTCATTTTTTCCTGACATGAGTTAAATCCCATAGATGGCGCAATGACGCCGCGCCAGTTTTCGCCCAGACTCAACTCCGAGGGGAAAAAGGGAGTGAAGTGAGACCCCTATTCCACTGGGAGCGTGTCAGAAGCGGAGCGTCTTCACTGTGGGGAAGCCTTTAAAGTCAGTTGTACTCCTACTACAGTAATTACAGCAGCCTAGTCAAAGCTGATAAAGAGCCTTAAGGCTACCGTAATTACTGCAGTAGCACGGCAACTAAACTGCCCAATTTTGTTAACTTGCTCAGCTTTTGTTGATTTGGTCATTTTCCTTTTTGTGCTTCTTCTGTGGTTAAGTAGGCTACATAGTTATATGGTTTCTTTGTTCGTCTGTTTTAATTGCGTTTATTGTTGATATACGACCAGGAGTCTGCACGGTGTGTTTTATTTTGAAAATTGACTGGATGCTCAATGCTGTTTCTGTGTCTCACTTCCTGCCCAGCTCGATCTGCTCTGTGCTGCTTGACGCAGCTTCCGTAAAAAAATAGATGAGGTGCCTATCTTTAGCACAGCAGAGCGGAGAGCCGCTTCTGGGACACTTCTGAAACGTGCCGCGGCGCACCCAGTGGAATCGGATACATTGACTAGAGTGGCCACGATCAGCTCCGGCGGCCGCGACGGAGCCGGAACGCGGTGCACACGCGCCCGGTGGAATTTAGGAGTAATGCCATTATCAAGTGCTGCAGCGCACCTCCGCAGGTTTGTGTGGTTGTGGGCATGTTTATTTGTAACCGCTGTGAAACAGTCAGAAAATAAAGTTTTATTCCTCTCATTCACCGGCTTTCTCACTACCACCGCTCGCTTTCCTCATCCACTCTCTAGCTCACTTTAGTCAGCAAAGCCTAACTTTACTTTTTATGTTATCAAACGAAGAGAAATGTCCTCCCCTCTTCCTAGTAATGTTTTTGTCAAATAACAGGTTGTACAGCGTTACAGGTTGCGTTTCTCCAAAAGATGACTCTGGTTTAACTTCTCACTGCGGCCCCCGCAGCCTAACGCACAACACACAACCCGTGAGCCTGCCAGGTGCTTACCTTTGCAGCTAAATATAGCAGGCAGCTATTGTTTATTTGATTTTGTTATTTGAAGTATGAATTTAAGTTATTATTTGAGGTTTTGCACTTAGCAGTTTATCTTTGCAATCATTTTATTTTTTTTATTTGGCTGCCTTGGTTTCCTATTGAATGAGTGAACTAAAGGAACATAAATCTTGACATTGAGTAATAAATGTTTACATTTGATTCAGTGTGATTTTTTTTTCTTTGAGACCTATGAAAGTGTCTACTGCAGTCAAATGGAAAGACATCAATCTAGAATCAAATCTATGAATGTATTGAATTGAGAATTGATTATGAATCACAAATTGATTGTGAATCGAATCGTGATCCCAAGAATTTGAATCAAATCAAATCGTGAGATTTCCTGAATCGTGCACCCCTATAAATCAGACAGCTTTGAACTTGTTGGAAAGTGATTTTTTTTCTTTTGATGGAGCTAAGCTAGCACTCTCCCTCTGCATCCAGTCTTTGTGCTAAGCTAGGCTAAATACATCCAAGATCTATCTTTGTACTGGACACACAGAGATGAAACTGATATCCATTTCTTATCTGACTGTGGTGCAGACGGCTATCAAGAGGATTTCTCAAACTGTCACCACCTGAAATTAAACATTTTGCCAATAAATATATTGGTGAGAGCCGCAAACTGATGAGTGGGCTCATGGGGAGCAAGTGTGCAAGACAGCAGGCTGCCTCCATGTTGCTGAGATTTTTTTTAATTATAAAATGGGTTTGACATAACATTTGTAAGCTAAGCTAACTAGCTTCCATTTTCTGGGTGAAATACAAAGTGAACAGCACCATGGGTCCTCCCAAATGTGGACATCCATCTGAAGTTGCTTATTATAAATACTTAACACTATGTGGACTTAAAAAGGTTTAAAAAAGGCCTGTATCAACATTCATAGGATTTACAGAACAAAGTTCCCCAGTTTGTAGCTAGCTATGGATGCACCCACTCAGGTCGAGGCTTAAAGATGTTTCCACAAATATGTCCAAAACTTGTTGTATCCTTCTTTGAAAAATGGGAAAATGTGCACAATAGCTACAGTCTCATTACAGTTTATATTTCCTTATAGACAAAAAGTGAAAAAAGAAAATCAGTTAATTTTTAAGACATGTTTTATCTATATTTTCCATTTTTTGAAAAACAGAAAAATTTGCACAGTACCTGCAGTATCATTACAGTTTATGTTTCCTTATAGACAAAAAGTGAAAAAAGAAATCAAGACAGGAGGAAACTTGTCACATGTGGGGTGAATCACAAAACAGTTATAACCTAATTCAGTTCAGATTGACTTACTGGTGGGAGGAAGTACTTGATTGCTGCTTTTGCGTTCCCGGGACTTAACATCATCTCCCTCTGTGAAAATGCACACAAATAACATTTATTGACAAACCTTAACACCTCGATGCTGTGATAGACCTGCCCATGAACACTAAATGTCCTGAGGTTGTTAACATGGGAGTAGAAAGAGGAGGACACAACTAGGTCCAACATTTAACCAAGTACATGTTAAAACTGACATAAATTCTCACATGTGGTTTTCCAGCTCTGATTCAGAACTGATATCTGACATCTAGTCCGTCTAAAGACGCCAGTTCAAAGTCTAATATTAAGAAAACATTCTCATTTATGAACTTATTCTACTTGTTTGATCTTGTCCTCTCAACTCATCTTTCATCATTACTTTCAGTCTGACAAGTCTGTTATGTTGAATATGAATAAAAAAACGTGTTTTGTGCATCAGTCTTCATGTTCCCAGAACATTCTTGAGTTAAAAAACATGATGTAAATGACATCCCATCTATAATTATTCATGCTCCCATTGTTGTAGTCATTATATTTTGCTGCACTGCTGCCACTGACAGCAAGCTTTGATTTATAGGAGTATTTTCACCACTTTGTATCACAGCTCATGTTAGCAAGATATAATATCATGTCCAGTGAAAGTAGAGAAAAGAGAGAACAAAGACAGAACAAAGTCCTCCAGTTAGTAGCTAGCTACAGATGCACCCAATCAGAGGCTCGAAGCTTACAGATGTTTCCACAAATATATCCAAATATTGTTGTATCGTTCTTTGAAAAATGGGAAAATGTGTACAATAGCTACAGTATCATTGCAGTTTATATTTCCTTATAGACAAAAAGTGAAAAAGGAAATCAGTTCATTTTTAAGACAAGAAGAAACTTGTCAGACTGGTATGAATCACCAAAACAGTTATAACCTGACTCAGTTCAGAGTGACTTACTGGTGGGAGGAAGTACTTGATGGCTGCTTTTTTGCTCCATGTACTTAACATCATCTCCCTCTGTGAAAATGCACACAAATAACAATTATAGACACACCTAGATGCTGTGATGAGATATAATATCATGTCCAGTGAAAGTAGAGAAAAGTAACATGGCAAGAAATTCACAGAAAAAGACAACATGTTACATGTCAGTACATATTATACTGTAACGTAATGTTTTATCACCACCAAGTGGAGGTCCGTTACCCTTACAGCATTTAAATGATGAATAATGTTGAATACCTGATATTAACCTGAGCATAGTGATTATGTAGTGTGTTGAAATAATTTCAAATGTGCGCTCTGTTATTTATAAAAGGAAAAAGAAAACTAACTTATACTGAGGAGAACAGAACATTCATATCTATAATATAAAAGTCAGATTAGACTCACCAGCTGCTGCAGTCGCCATGATGTCACTCAGCTGGAAACATCACAGACTGATTCATCTGGACACCAATGGTAATTTTTTAAGAATCTACATAAAAGGCACAAGAAAGAAAAGTTAGATTATCTTCATACATTACCTGTCCTGTAACATCACAATCATAAGACAAGAAAAAAACATCAAACTAGTAACAGGTGATAACTGTGATGTTGGACAGTTTGATGGACTTTACCTGCATGTCAGTGTTGAAGCTCTGCTAACATGTCAAAACTGTTCTGGAGGCAGAAAAAAACAACTCAGTAAACAGTGAAAAGAGGAAACAACAGAACTAATATCCTGTAAAGGGCAATCTGGATTTATTCATTCAGTAAATTTGTTGAGAGAAAACTTGCATCATAACCACATCTAACAACAACAAGAACACATGCAGTGACAGCTACTCATGGAGGGATTAATGAACGGGACTACCAGGCTCAGACCAGGGGCCCAAGTGGTCTCAATTTGAAGTGACTGTTAACATTTCTGACTGAAGAGTTCAGTTCAGTTAAAAGTAGAGAGTCGTAGTAGAGATGTCCTGGTCAGTTTTTTTGGCTCCTAATTCATATCAGAGACTTTTAATATTGAGTATCTGCCACCCAAGAAAATGTCTAAATTCTCTGATTGCAGCTTCTTAAATGTATAAAATAAATTTTCTGGTTTCTTTAGTCTCTATGACAGTAAACTGAATATCTTTGTGTTGTAGACAAAACAAGACATTTGAGGACGTCATCTTGGGTTTTGGGAAACAATGATTAACATTTTTCATAATTTTCTCACATTTCATAAATCAAACAACTAATCAATTAATCGACAGTGAAAATAATTGTTAGTTGCAGCCCTATTTATTTGTACAGAGGAGTATCAGTGTGGATCTACTGTAACAGGAAGCTTTAAAGAGTCAGACAGCTTCTCTTCATCTCCAGTAAATAAAAACTGAAGTTCAGCTGCAGTTTTTCAACCAACAGCAGCACCTGAGAGTCTGATTGACCTGCAAATATCACTGATGGAGCAAAACAACTGAAAAACAACAACAAACGATGTGATTTATCTGTATTTAAGTTTGGGTGACTTGCTCCTCTGTAGGAGTGTGGGAGGCCTCTTACATGTCTGTGCCCAGGGGCCCGGTGCCTCATAATCTGCCCATGTAGCTATTTGACTAACATAGTAATTATCTAGCAGGAATGTTACACACTTAACATATGTGTGAAATATTTTCCAGCTTTACAATGTGATCAATGCTAATGATCACATGCAGGCAGCTGACATGCTACAAAGACATTTAACTTTGAGGAAATAAAACTAATCTTCTTCTCATTAGAGTTACGGCTCAGACACACAGCCATCAATAATAAAATGTTTCATATCATTTCATTATAAATTTCATTTATATTTCGTTTAGACAGAAAAAGGTTAAGGAGTGTGTGCTCAATTGTGAAAAATAAATAACATGAGGTGAAAGCAGCTTTCTTTCTGACGGACATGGTGGGGTCTGGGAGGAGCTACTTCTGTGTCAGTCACACACACTCCTCACACAGGACAGTGTTTTATTAATTATACTGATTATTCCACCAGTTAAACCCCCGCGGTCACCGCTGCAAGTGAAGAAAGACCCTCCAATCAAAAGATCATTTTCTATTTTTGCTGAGACGCTCAATCTGCAGATGACGGCCGCAGGCTGTGTCCCAGCCGCAGGCCTGGACTGACCTAACGAACATGGCGGCTTGACAGCTATAACTAGGCCTGTCTGTGATCCTGAATCAATAAACAATAACTTGACGGAGTGGAACAGAAATGACATTAATTCAGGCAAAATTCTGCAATGAAATCTGACGGAAAATACTTTCTCAGTTGAGATAAAAAAAATACAAAAAACCATCAGTTGTCTTACCGACTGTTTGATACCTGCCGTCTGTTTCCGCCTCAAAGAGCTGAACCAACCTTTAACCTTTAACTAACCATTAACAACCATTAGCTAACCATTAACCTGAGGTCATTAATCTAAAACTGTCCCTGCTTCTTCTGTCTTCAGTATAATATGAGAGCAGAATGCTGTTTCCAGCTCAGTTAACCGTGATAACAACAAGCTTCAATCTGACTCACCTGATGATGATCAATGATCGATCTTTTGTGACCTCGTGCGGTAAAACGATCGGTTTAAACAGTGAACATCAGTGAATCAGATTAATCGATCTATTTGCAGCAGGTTGACCACATGTAGAAACTTTAACTGTTCGGTTTTAAACGCGTTTACTCAACAGATGAACTTCTGTCGGTCCACGAAGAAACTGAAAGTAAAAAGCTGAAAACCAACAAGGAAACGTTTCAGTCCCATCCGCCAAAAGATTCAGATTAAAAACTAACTGAGTGATTTTGAACACACACCTGGTAGAATAATAATTTACAATAAGAAGAAGAAGAATAAACACCTATAGGCCTAGTAGCCTAGTTATACTGGTCATAAACAGCCAGTGATAATTTTGATAGTTAAATAAATAAATATTTTTTAATTCACTGACAAGTTCAACAAATAGGCTACACAGGTCACTGTTTTCCTTTTAAAACCATTTTATCATTTGAGTTTCGTGACACAGCAGCTCTGTCATGTGTTTTATCAGTTTTTCTTACATTCTTGTCTCCAAAACAGAAATATTTTTAAATTTGTGTTAACCTTAACATACTAAATGTCCACGTATGATCTGTGCCTACGAACATCTAACTTTTGTGTTTAAAAGTCACGTCACTGTACAACATTTTAGAAATGGGTTAATGAAAGATTTTTTGCACAATCATCTACAAACTAAAGAAACAAAGTGTTCACTGCTACTGTTATCTTCTATAATGTGAAACCGATATAACGAATGAATACAACCCAAATACAGGATATAACAAATTATAATTTATTCAAATATGCATTCATATTTCACAAATATTTGATTAAATATCTGATACAGTATTTGTATTCTTCAGTTAGTCTCTCAGTATTTTCTCTACACCAAGTCAAACATCATGTTCTACCAGATTTCTGAAAGAAATCAAGTGAACTGAATCTACTGAACATTACAGCCAACACACTGAAGTAAAGAGCCTGCATGTTACAGCTTAATAATATCATTAGATACAGTCACATAGGACACAAAATTCATATACTTTACATGACAAGTCAGTGATGATTTAAAGTAGCAGCTCTTCAGTCCAGTTTCAATCTCTGCTGTTTCAGTCATGGTCAAGGAAGACGTGTTGATCCAGGTCTTATTTGCCATATAGTGAAAATAACTATGAAACCAACAAAGACAGAAACTTGCTTCCAAATGTCATGGGATGTTAGCCGGGTCCGGACATCAGTTTCCAAACAACTCAGTAAAAGAAATTATGTGTTTTACTGTAACAGCAAGTTGGAGGATTTAAGGAGGGTTCTTTTGTCAGTTTTTTTGGAAAATTATGCCTTTTACATGCATTTTCATCGCAACCAGTCACTTCAGGAATGTCATCTGGTTTATTGAGCTTAACAGATCCTGGACCAATCTTTGTACCAGACACAAAGAGATGAATCTGATATCCATTTCTAATCTGACTCTGGGGCAGACAGAGGATTTCCCAAACTGTCGCTGTTCCTTGTTGGTCCACCTGAAATTTAACATTTTGCCGAAAAATATAAAGAAATATATTGATGAAAGCCACAAACTGATGAGTGGGCTCATGGGGAGCAGGTGTGCAATACTGCAAGCTGCCTCCATGTTGCTGAGATTGTTGGGTTACGACCACCCTGTGTTTTTTAAATTATAAAGTGGTTTTGCCGTAACATGTGCAAGCTGAGCAAACTAGCTTCCATTTTCTGGGTGAAATACAAAGTGAACAGCATAATGGGTCCTCCCAAATGCTGAATGTTGTAAAGGGACATCCATCTTAAGTTGCTAATTGTAAAAACTTAACACTATATGGATTTAAAAATGTAAAAAAAAAAGGGCTTGTATCAAGATTCATAGAATATACAGAACAAAGTTCTCCAGTTAGTAGCTGCACCCACTCAGAGGCTCCAGGCTACAGATGTTTCCACACATATGTCCAAAACTTGTTTTATCTATATTTTCCATTTTTTGAAGAACAGAAAAATTTGCACAATACCTGCAGTTAGGGCTGTGCAATATGATGATATATATCGTTTGATGATAGAAAAACGTATATCGTTTCATTTTATGTTCTATCGTTTATATCATGGTGTTGCAAATCACACTCTTTATGGCAATATCTTTCATCATTTGACAACACTTTGCGTTCTTCCGCACAGTCGGATGTAAGTCAAAGGACGAAGGCAAGACGACATAAACAAACATGGAGGAGTGTGCAGAGGAATCCAACGAGGAGCTCGTACCTAAGAAAGGGGCTACTTCTGTCGTATGGATGTGGTTTGGGTATGAAAAGTCTGACACGGACCAGAAAACTGTATTTTGCAAATTATTCGGCAGACCGGTCCACTCATCAAACTCAAACACCACTGACCTCTTTTACCACCTGTGCAAAAGTCATGTCAAAGAGTACAGGGAGAGTCTACGGATGAGAAAGTACAGCAGAGTGTTCAAAAGAAACCCCAGACTGAGACACTGCAAGAAGCTTTTGCCCGCGGCACACCATATAGCAAAGATTCACGGTCAGCAGGAGGATTCATGTAAAATGTAATAAGAAACAGGCCTTTCTATGTGGTCATTTTACATAAAATATTTATTCATTGAATTTACAGAAAATGTGCTATATCGTGATATGAGATTTTGGTCATATCGCCCAGCCCTACCTGCAGTATCATTACAGTTTATATTTCCTTATAGACAAAAAGTGAAAAAAGAAATCAAGACAGGAGGAAACTTGTCATATGTGGTATGAATCACCAAAACAGTTATAACCCGATTCAGTTCAGATTGACTTACTGGTGGGAGGAAGAACTTGATTGCTGCTTGTGCGTTCCCGGGACTTAACATCATCTCCCTCTGTGAAAATGCACACAAATAACATTTATAGACAAACCTTAACACCTCGATGCTGTGATAGACCTGCCCATGAACAGTAAATGTCCTGAGGTTGTTAACATGGGAGTTGAAAGAGGAGGACACAACTTGGTCCAACATTTAACCAAGTACATGTTAAAACTGACATAAATTCTCACATGTGGTTTTCCAGCTCTGATTCAGAACTGACATCTGACATCTAGTCCGTCTAAAGACGCCAGTTCAAAGTCTAACATTAAGAAAACATTCTCATTTATTAAGTTATTCTACTTGTTTGATCTTGTCCTCTCAACTCATCTCTCATCATTACTTTCAGTCTGACAAGTCTGTTATGTTGAATATGAAATGAAAAACTCTTTTTGTGCATCAGTCTTCATGTTCCCAGAACGTTCTTGAGTTAAAAAACATGATCTAAATGACATCCCATCTATAATTATTCATGCTCCCATTGTTGTAGTCATTCTATTCATTGCTGCATCATATTTGAATTGTTATATTTTTGAGTGAAAATTTGAATCTGCAACATAACCAGTAACATTTATCTGTCAGGTAAATGTAGTGGTACAATGTTTCCTCTGAAGTAGAAGTACACAGTTGCATATTTTATTTTTTTTAATTGCTTAATTGAGGCCATTTGTGAGTTAATTCTGGGTACAATGACTTAGAATAGTAACATAATTTAATATTTTCCATGTCTAAACATAATAAATCTATATCTGTCCGAATATAAAAATGTTATAATTAGTAGCAGAACAAACCATTACCACTGTTCATTTCATGTGTCATCAGTCACTGCCGTATTTTACCATTATGCTCAACAATCATCTTGTTTATAGGCTGTAATATCAAAGAGTATAGAAGCACAATCAATGTCAGTTCTTTGGTAATATTACTTTTCTCTCTGGGGTTTGGTTTCATCAGGTTTTATTTTTGTGACATGCGCGCCATCTTGTGGATTCTCTGCAAACTGCTTCAGGAAACACTGATCAACATTTATCATTATTTTCTGACATTTTATGGATCAAACAACTAATCGGTTATTAGAGAAAACAATCAGATTAATTAATAATGAAAATAATTGTCAGTTGCAGCGCTGTATTGGTGCTTAAAAATTCACTGAAAAACATTACAATTTCAGGGGGAAAAATTCACATCAAACAACTTTTAACTGGCCTCTGGAGTCACTCTTTAATCTCGAGACAATCTCGGTAACCAGAAACATGAATTATTGCAGTAAGTCGTATGATAGGTAAAAATTACCAAATAGACTGAGGTTGGTTGAAGTCAAGCGTCTCTTTAATTCAAACCAAACATATGTTGTAGACACGGAGAGTACGCAGAGTCTCTGTGGAGAATTCTGACAAGAAAAAGGAAAGACACTAGTATATATTGATGGCCTTGATGCCCTGGGAGGCACCTCTAGTTGTTTACAGATTCCTTCTAACAGCCCCAGACAAAACTTTACAGAGCTCTCACTTTCACATGATGACCATGATGTCCATATGTCTATTATAGTGTTCCCCTCAAGGCCCTGCCGCCAAATACATACATACATATGACCATATCTACTTAACTAATACATGAATTTTTCTATCATTTCCCCCCTGTTTATACTTTGTAACACAAATGAATAAAATCAAAAACATAGAAAAATGTATAGTGAAAACTAAATGTGTAATTGATTAGGATATTCGTAATACAGGATACAATCAAATCAACATCAAATCATCATGAATGAACATAGATATAAAAGTGGATTTTTTTTTTTTTTTTTTAAACGATTACATGGATACATGATAAAAGATTACAGTCATCGTAAAATCAATCAACATCAACTATGCCTAAGCCAGTAATTAATTACTAATGATTAATAGTGATTAATAATGATTACTAGTGATTAATAATTTTGACAATTTCGATTATACCATCATAATTGATGAAAATGATCAAAATACATCACAGCTGTAAGTTACAACGTTTCCATCAGAATCATCAGTCAATATCACTTCTCACGATTTTCAATATTAACGTCATAAAGAATCCTTCTTTTGCAACATTACATCACATATCCAAAAGTAGGAGTTGTTCTTGATATCTTGCTTCCTGGTGCATGACCACAGCTACAGACTTTTTTACCAGTGCCTTGATAATGGGAATGATGCAACAAACACTTACAAAGATCAGAATCAAAAATGGAGCGACTGGAGCCAATAATTCCCCAATCCATATGCCGTATATGTTTGTTCAACTAAGCTCACCATCCCCCCTGACGAGACATGAGTGACTCCATGGCTCGTCAGAGCTGCATAGCGATAGAGAGACTTTGGTAAAATTGGTTTACCTGCAGGTCAGATGTAAAGACCATCTGCGTCTTGACTAACTCCCTTAGTCTTCCAAAACTGTTTTTCTTGTTTAGGAGAGCTATGTTGCATGTCCATTAAAAAGTCAGTGGTTACTTGAGCTTTGTCAATCTGTACAGAGAAAGAATGACTAACACTCCCGCGAGCTGCTTTCTTTGCTGCTTCATCTGCCTTCCTGTTCCCACGAGACACACTGTCGGTATTGTTTGTATGTGCCACACACTTGCAGACAGCGACCTTGGCAGGTAGCTGTATTTCATCAAGTAATTTCAACAGTAAATCCTTATGCGTTACTGGCCGACCTGTGGATGTTATCATTCCTCGGTTCCTCCACTGCTGTGCAAAGGTAAACAAAGTGGAAAAGGCATACTGACTGTCTGTCCAGATCGTGACCTTCTTATCTTTCCCTAACCTGCACGCAGCTGACAATGCAACTAATTCTGCTGCTTGGGCAGAGAAATTAGAAGGCAAAGCTCCAGACTCTAAGACTTCATGCAGTGTAACTACAGCATAACCAACTCTGTTAATCCCATCTACATGTTTACTTGCAGAACCATCTACAAACATCACAATGTCTGCATCAGGTAAAGGCGTGTCAATCAAATCAGCGCGAGGCAGGGTTAATTCGTCGGTGATTGCCACACAATCATGAGGAATCCCTTCTACAGGTGTTGGAAGGAGCGTAGCTGGATTCAAAGCCGTACATCTCTCAATGGTCAAGTTTGGCTGGCCTAACAATGTGGCTATGCAAGATAAGTGTCTTGCTGGTGACATGTGTGAATGTTTGTGTTCCAGTAATAGCAAAGAGACGACATGTGGCACTCTAAGAGTCAGTGGCCTAAACAAAACCAAAGCAGCTGAGGTCTGCACTGCCATAGCCGCTGCCACCACCGCCTGCAGGCATCCGGGCAGGGCTCTGCTTACTGGGTCAAGTCTGGAGGAGTAGAACGCGACAGGTCTTAATTTATCCCCATACTCCTGTGACAGGACAGATGTCATAAAACCATTTTTGCAATCCACTGTTTGTATGAAATCCTTTTTCATGTTAGGTAAGGCAAGTACAGACGAAGAAGCTATCAACTGTTTTAACTTTGTGAAAGCCTGCTCGCCCTCCTCAGTCCACACCACCTTATCTGAAGCAGCCATTGCTTTACCATAAATCATATTCTGTAATGGTTGTGCAATTTCGGCATAATTAGCAATCCATAACCTGCAGAAGTTGCAAGTACCAAGAAAAGACATCATCTCTCGCTTTGTTGTAGGCTGTGGTAACTGCAGAATAGTTGTTTTTCTCTGTTCATCCAACACACGGCCTTCAGGAGTTAGCGTGTAGCCTAAATATTTCACTTCCTGACTCCACAGCTGGAGTTTAGACTTAGAGACTTTAACACCAGCTGCAGCTAGATATCTCAACAAGGCCAAAGTCATGTTTTTGCACTTTTGTTGAGAGCTAGAAGTCACAAGAATATCATCAACATAAGTCAAAATCTGTGACTCCTCTTCAGGAGGTTCAAAAAGGTCAATACATTTTTTAATTTCTTGTGAAAAGATAGTAGGGCTATCTTGAAACCCTTGAGGAAGTCTTGAATACGTCAATCGTCTGTGTTTAAACGTAAACGCAAACCAAAACTATGACTCAGGGCTCAAAGGAATGGTAAAAAATGCATTTGCCAAGTCAATCACTGAATACCAAACATTTGTGGGTTTTATGTTGTTCAGAAGAGTGTAGGGGTCTGGCACGTTTGGAGCTCGTGGAACTATAGCACGGTTCACAGCTTGTAAATCATTTACTAACCGCCACCTGGAAGTAGGTTTTTTCACAGGCAGAATTGGTGTGTTGCAGGGTGAGTCAGGACAATCAACTAAAACTCCTTGTTTTATCAAACTGTCTATCACTTCTGAAATACCTTCCTCAGCTTCCGGCTTCAAAGGATATTGTTTAACAAATGGTCTATAAGAGCTTTTAGGTTTAATGGTAACAGGTGTGGCAGTACGTAACAACCCAATATCACCACCTTTCCCTGTACTCCACAGTTCAGGAGGCAACTCTTCTAGCTCTTTTTCCTGCTCCTCTGTCAACAAACACACTTAGTCCTGCAATGATCACAAAGAGGGCTGCAAATGAGTGGTGGCTGCTCCCACAGTTACCCAATTCAGTGCCTTCCTGTACAGACTGTGTCTCTGGTGGAAAAACACTCCGTTCCCCCCTGACTCAAGCTGCACCCAACCTTTTAAAGCCCTCTCCCCCAACTCCACTAACGCACCGACGTCTGTCCAGTGCGTCCTAGGGGCCTTAGCAAGACCAATATGGGGCAAGGAATGACCTCTGTACACTCTGTCCAATTGCTCATCCCCTTTCACTGCGACCCCCACATTTCCCAATTTATCCCAGTACAGTGAGGTCAAAGTTAGTCGGTAATTGGGACACCGGAAAAAAATCTCCTCATATGCAGGTGTAGCCCAGGCTCTAAAATGACACCCTGTAATATTAGAATTATCCCTTTAAAATAATTCATCTTAATTGAGAAGTTAATAATTCATTGAAAAGTCGTTAAAATCCTTGAAAACAATTCATTTTATTTTGAAACAAACAAATAATTAATTTAGGGTGATTATATACATTAAGAAAATAATAATAAGAAGAACTATTTAAAAAGTGTTGGCATAAAAATAACATTTGGAGTAAATATCATTCAAATAACTCATATAAATGACTACATCTGTTAAAAGTTGTTTAAAATCATGAAACTATGTGCGTAAAAGGAGAAACACAGCCAACATTGTTGTAATGGCAATTTTCATTTTTTGATGTCCTTTCTTTTCCTGTTTTTCCAGTTTACCATTACTACACAGGTAGGTTAAGTTAGGAGTGATCTTACGCAGATTCAAGAACAGATTTTCCAGTCCGTTGGCTGCCGTTTAGTTTGTTGTTTTATTGAAGTCTTTGTACATGTCATGAACATACCGGGTTTCTATCCTGCCAGCTGTAGTGTACGTCTGTTCCCGATCTGTTGGCTGTATGTGCTCCACCTGCCTGTGCCTTCCGTTTCCTGTCACCTATGCCCCTAAATATACAACCCTGTGCATCTCATGACCGCCACCCAGTGTCCAAAATAATACTGCAAGTTATAACTAAACAAATGACATGCCAACAATCAACATAAATGGCTCCTACATACCGGCCCCTAATTGTTTTAAGTATATAACAAACAATTACCAATAAATAAAAAAGGTGCCATATCCATTATACATTACATATACAATTTTCAAAAAATGCATGTACTATGTGTTGGCATTAATCTTCTTTACTGATTCTTCAATCTTCCTTTTTTTTTTTTTTTTTTTTTTTCTTGCCGTTTAGGTCTCGGCTTCTTGGAGCAGACATATCTTTGTTATTGGTCTTTCCAAGATGCTGCTCTTCGTCTGAAGTCGAACTGTGCGCACAAGTCCTTGTGCATCTGGTTTAGTTTCCAGTATTCTGCCCATTAGCCATGAGCCTCGTGGTGCAGTAGAATCAACCACCACAACAATGTCACCTGGAGCAAAGCTTCTTTTCACCTTTGACCACCGTTGTCGTTCTTGGATAAGAGGTAAGTATTCCTGTGTCCACCGTTTCCAAAAGAGATCTGCCATGTATTGCACTTGTCTCCATCTGCGTTTGATGTACAAGTCTTCTTTTACAAAGAGTCCAGGTGGTAGTATTGGCTTAGACTTCAACAGAAGAAGATGGTTTGGTGTGAGTGCTACCAGATCCATTGGATCATCAGAGATTTTGGTAATGGGTCGATCATTCAAGATTGCTTCAACTTCACAAATTAAAGTCTGCAATCCTTCATCATCCAAAGCTTGTTGCTTAAGAACAGAGCGCAGCACATTTCGAACGATGCGGATCAGTCGTTCCCAAACACCGCCGTGATGGGATCCTGCTGGGGGATTTAAGTACCACTTTATCCCTCGCTGAAGCATAGCACTCTGGATTTTGTTATGATTCAAGCCACTGAGTGCTTCTCTCAAGTCTCTTTCCGCTCCGATAAAATTTGTGCCGTTGTCTGATCTTAAAGACATAACTTGACCTCGTCGACAGATGAATCTCCGTAATGCATGGATGCAGGAGTCTGTGTCAAGTGTATATGCAACTTCAAGATGTACTGCCCTGCTTGCCATGCAGGTGAAGATTACACCATATCTTTTCACAAGACTTCGTCCTCTCTTGATTTCTATAGGACCAAAGTAGTCCACTCCTACATCTGTAAATGGAGGCTTGTCTGGTAGAATCCTCTCCAGGGGCAAGTCTGCCATTTTTTGTTCTCCAACTCTGCCCCGCTGTCGTTTACACACAACACAGTCTGTAATGACCTTTCTTGCGGCAGAGTTAGCTTTGATAATCCAGTATTTTTTACGGAGGCGAGACAGCATATAATTTCTTCCTCCATGTCCAAGTTGTTCATGAATATGTCGTAACAATAGTGTGGATATGTGTAAGTCCTTTGAGAGAATAATTGGATGCTTGGCCTCTTCTGGCATCGCTAGTCTATTCAGGCGACCACCTACTCTCAGAAGTCCATCATCCAACACTGGATCCAGTTTGTACAAATGACTGCTTCTTTTTACGCCATGTTTACCAGCTTCTAGTGGAAGAAGCTCTTCTTTGAATCTTTGTCTTTGGCTGAAAGAGATGATGGCGCTTTCTGCTTGGATAAGATCTTCAGGACATAAACACTGTCCACAGAGTTTTGTTTTAAAGACTTGCATCTCCTTTTCAACCTTTTCTTTTAGCTTGCCAGGATCTTTTTCAAAGCTACTCATAGCAGCCTGAATCTCTTTTCTCATTCGAGCCAGCTGCAGGAGTGTTGTCTTTACTTTAAGAAGCCAAGCCACAGCAATCTTCAGATTCCTCCATGATGAGAAATAGTTGATCAGAGAGTTTGTGGGGTTCGATGGACTCTAGACAATAACGTTTATTGTGATGTCTTGTTTGATTTCTGGATCATTAGCAGAGATTGCAGATTCCAAGTGAGGTTTTGGCCATTCTCTGTCTGGCTTACAGAGAAAATCTGGTCCCTGGATCCATCTTTTGCAGCTCAAGAAGCGGTCTGCTGTTAGTCCTTTTGAGGCTTCATCTGCAGGATTTTCCTTTGTGTTAACATATCTCCATTGTGATACATCAGTAGCATCCCTTATAAAAGAGGTCCTGTTTGCTACAAATGTTTGGAAGCGTTTGGTTTCGTTGTTGATGTATTTAAGCACCGTTGTGCTATCGGTCCAGAAGATGGATTTGTCCAGTTGAAGCTGTAATTCCTTTCGCAGCATTGTGTCAACTTTGACAGCTAGGACTGCAGCTGTGAGCTCCATTCGGGGAATCGTTACTTGTTTCAATGGTGCCACTCTGGATTTTCCTATTACGAATGCAACATGCGCTTCTCTGTTATAGTTTTCCAGTCTTATATATGAGGCAGTACCATAGCCACTTTCACTGGCGTCTGAAAAGTGGTGTAGCTGTGCAAATCTGATTTGACCAAAGCTTGTGGGCTTCATGCACCGGTCTACTTTAAACTCTGCCATCTTGTTAAGGTCTGCTAGCCATCCTGTCCACCGATGCAAGAAGGTTTGGGGTATGTTTTCATCCCATCCAAGTTTTTTCTTACAGAGCTCCTGCATAATCAGTTTGGCTGGCAGAGTAAATGGTGCCACAAATCCTAAAGGGTCGTATATAGAGCCGACTACGGACAAGATGCCACGTCTGGTGTATGGTCGTTCCTGTGCAGCAATTTTGAACTTGAAGACATCTGTTTCAACACACCAGTGCAATCCCAGGGCTCTTTCCATTGGCAGATTGTCTTTGTTCAAGTCCAACTCCTTAGTCTCTTTGGTTCGGTTTTCTTGGGGAATGGATGCCAATAAAGCACGGCTGTTGCTGATCCACTTTGACAGCATGAATCCTCCCATTTTGCAGAGAGCAGTCAGGTCTCTTACCATTTGAACTGCTTCCTGTTCCGAAGGCAGGGATTTCAAACAATCATCTACATAGAAGTTGTTCTTTACTGTGTTTGTTACCTCTGATGGAAAGTGACCTTTGTTGTCATCAGCAGTCTTCCTTAATGCAAAGTTTGCACAACTTGGTGACGACACGGCTCCAAAGAGATGTACTTTCATCCGGTATTCAACAAGATCTTGCTGCACATCACCATCGGGCCACCACAGGAATCGCAGATAGTCAACATGCTTTTCTGATACTCTGACTTGATGAAACATTGCTTTGATGTCAGCCATCAAAACAACTGGCTCTTGTCTGAATCTGATGAGAACTCCAATGAGTGAGTTGTTAAGGTCTGGACCCTGCAGCAATTGGCAGTTAAGTGATGTTCCTTTAAAGACTGCACCTCAGTCAAACACTACCCTTAAGGTTCCTTTCTTTGAGTGATACACTCCGTGATGTGGGATGTACCAGAGTTCTCCATCGCTTCGATTCAGCTGGTCGACTGGTACCATTTCAGCATAACCATTAACAATCATTTCTGTGAGGAAAGATGTATATTCATCATGAAATTTCTTATTCTTGGCAAACTTGCGTTTCAGGCTTTGGATGCGCTGCACTGCAATGCAACGGTTCTTTGGCATGCTGGGCTTTTCTTGTGTGAAAGGTAAATCTAGGCAGTAGTGTCCATCTGTCACTTTTGCTGAGCGATTCACAATGTCCAAGAATTTTACATCTTCCCTAGACATTTCCTCTGTTTCCTTGCTGGTTCCTTCACTGAAGTCATGATTGTACTGTTTGACCAGTAGCTCCTCCAAGTTTACAATGGATATTCGATTGACAGCAGCAGCAGGGCAGCCATTTTCATCCCTTATGCTTTTGTCTCCTCTCAGGGGACCATAGATGACCCACCCCAGTAGGGTCCTCACAGCATATGGTCCATCCCCTTGGCTGTTGACCAGCTCCCAAGGTTCCAATACCTTTGAAGCATTTGTCCCGATGAGTAGGTCAATGCCAGAGTCTATTTTATGAATCTTGATATCCTTCAAGTAAGGCCATTGTGTCAGATCTTCTTGTCTGGGAATGTTGAGCTGGGAAACAGGCATGGTTTTATGTGTGAACACATCAGATATTTGAATGAAATAGTCTTTGTCCAGACTAGATATTTCCAAACCTGAGATATGATGACTGGTCACAGGCTTCACTTGGTTCATGGTACGTAAAAGAATATTGGTCCTTTGCCCTGTTATGTTCAGCCTTCTCATCAAGCTTTCTGTGCAAAAGGTAGATGTACTTCCATGATCCAAAAATGCATATGTTTGCAACACTGTGTCCCCCTTTTGGCTCTTTACTTGTACTGGTACAATGGAAAAGGTACAGTTTTCATCACCGGCCCCAATATGCCCACATGTATGAGGTGAGAGAACAGCATTACTCCCAGTTGCTTTTTCACTCTGTTCTGTATGTTCTGTTTTTTTTCCTTTGTCCTTTTGTTCAATGTGAAGTATTTCAGGATGATTTTGGTTGCACACATCACAAGTCAAACAACTCTTGCAGTCTTTGCTCATGTGTCCTATTTTTAAACATCCAAAACAGACTCCCTTCTCCTTTAAGAAGTCTATTTTTTCTCTGTGCATCTTCTTCCTGATCTGTGGACACCGCCCCAATGTGTGACCACTCTTGTTGCAGAACAAACAAGAACTTTGAGAATTGGTAGTAGATACATTTCCTTTCATTCCATTTGTTGTCAAATTTTCTTGTACTGATGTTTTTACCGGTGTTACAGCTGTTGCAAAACTGCCTTCTCTAGGTCTTGACTTTTCTCTTGTTTTAGTAGAGCTTTTGACAGTTGCAGCTGGCTTAGCATCCTGAATGTTTCCAAAAAGTGGATCTGATAGTATCTTCACTTGTCTCTCTATGAAGTCTACCAGGTCAGGAAATCTAGCTCAATGTCCACGCTGCTCCTGTAACTGACATGCTCTACTTCTCCACTTGTCTCTGAGCCTGTAAGGCAGTTTCAGAAGGATGGTCTTCATATTGGAAGCAACATTCATTTCCTCCATATAGGTGAGATGTTCCATTGCAGTGCAACAACCTCTAAGGAACAGTGAGAATGCTTGCAATGCTTCCACATCCTCTGATTTGATCACTGACCAGGCAAATGCTTTGTCCATATATGCAGTGGCAATCTTATGTTCATTACCAAAATGTTCTTTGAGCAGATCTTTTGCTCTTTGATAGCCCTGGGCTGGGGGCAGATGTTGACAGCTGCGGACTAAGTCTTTTGGATGGCCTCTTGTATATTGCTCTAGGAAATGCAAGCAGTCACTGTAGTCATCACACTTTTTTTCCACTCCTCTCTCAAATGCCCTGCGGAAAACTTCGTACTGTAAAGGATCACCATCATAAACAGGAATGACTCTTGGTGGTAAAGTAGAAGAGAGACTTTGTTGAGCCAGGAGAGCAGTGATGTCATTTTGCCTCTGTATTAGGTTACACATATCACCTTGATTGCCATCATTCAATACAGGGGGTGTAGTGCGAACATACCCCTGCATACGACTCTGTACATTTTGCTTTTGAGGAGAATATTGTATTAGATGGGTTGTATCATGAGGTCGAACAGATGGTCCATGAGCTGTTTCTTTTGGTCTAACAACCTGTTGCTGGGAAGAAGAGTTAGTTTCAATCAACACATTCTGTCTTTGCTGCACTTGATCTGGTAAATATTCATTTGCGTGTGGATTTAATTTAGCTGATGTTTCATTTTGAGCAGTTCCTTTTCTCAAATAAGAGTTCATCCCATCAGAAACTCTAGAGCTGCTTCTTGATCCCAAGGCCTCAAGTATGTTGATTTTTGCATTGGTTGCTGCCAGTTCAGTTTCTAGTTCCAGTTGCTCTTTCTTTCTTTTCAATTGTTCTTCTTGTGCCTCAAGCTCATGTTTTTTCTTCAGGGCAGCAACACGTTCCATGAGAGCAGCCTTTTCTGCCTGAGCTTTAATGCGAGCAGAGGATGTTGAAGATGCACGTGATGAAGAACTGGATTTGTGCTTTGATTTAGGTTTTGAGGTATTTGAAACACTGTCATCAGGTCCAATGTCATCTGAATTTACTACACTTTGTAGTATGACACTTTAAGCAATGGAGTGTGCAATTTGCTGTCCAGCCTCATGTAACCACACCTTCACATCTTGTATAAACCCTTTAAAGATTTCCAATTTTCGTTGAAACCACTGATTTTGCTTTTCAAGTTCATCTTCAGGCAGTGGTAAATTCACCAGTGATTCATGGTTTTCCTTGGCTTCATCACAGAGCTTGATTAATTGAAACAAATTAGATTGTACTTCTCTTGCATTTTCCTTTAATTTCATGAGCTCTTTCAGCATTTCCATCAACTTGTTAGCTTGTTTACATTTCCTGTTTCTTGTCTTCTGACAATTTGCAATGAACAATTCCAAGCCTTTGGCAGTGTGTTTGATAACTCTTTTTTCCTTTTCAACATCGTCATCTTGTGACTGAGCATCAGACTTAACAACAGACATATTTGTTCACTGTCCCTTTAAGACTTGTTGACGAAAGCCGTATGCTGCCGGCACAATGTTTCAAACAGCTGATCGATGTGCGATCGTAGCTTTCAGTCTTCAGTCGACCAACTCCATTATAATAGCCGTCTTCCAATACGGCTTTGCATATAGCTTCTCCAATAAAGCTTAATGCTTGCATGTACTCACTCAGTTTGCGGTTTTCAATCACCGTCAGGTAAGCGCAGGTGACGAAGATGTCCACCTGGTTTGGTAATGGCGGCGTCCTCTTTGTTGTTCCGCGAGACAATGCTCAGTCCGTCTGAATGAATCACGAGCTCCAATTTCACTCGAAGAGCGAGTTCTTACTTAGGTGTAATGGCAATTTTCATTTTTTGATGTCCTTTCTTTTCCTGTTTTTCCAGTTTACCATTACTACACAGGTAGGTTAAGTTAGGAGTGATCTTACGCAGATTCAAGAACAGATTTTCCAGTCCGTTGGCTGCCGTTTAGTTTGTTGTTTTATTGAAGTCTTTGTACATGTCATGAACATACCGGGTTTCTATCCTGCCAGCTGTAGTGTACGTCTGTTCCCGATCTGTTGGCTGTATGTGCTCCACCTGCCTGTGCCTTCCGTTTCCTGTCACCTATGCCCCTAAATATACAACCCTGTGCATCTCATGACCGCCACCCAGTGTCCAAAATAATTCTGCAAGTTATAACTAAACAAATGACATGCCAACAATCAACATAAATGGCTCCTACAATTGTATTTTCCAAGCAGCAGTGAAGGGCTCAGTATGACAAGATCCCCAAATAACAAATCAATGAACCCCACTAGTCCCAGGTGATCGGCTGCAGTTCCGCTTCCTGTTATAACTTCCTGTTTTAAAAAACAATCTATGCTGGCTACCTCGAGTGCTGATGGGACATAGAGAAAATAAAATCTTTTGTCATCCGTTGGGTATGAACTAAAAATGATCTTCTGAACGAAGTAATATTAACTCTAGATGATGTTAAACAGCTGCTGACCGCCATACTGTTGCATTTAAGATTGTAAAGCAGCGTGAGAGGCCGGATGATTTTCGCGGGTCTGCCGAGGTGAAATGCTGTAAACCTCGTTCATACTTTGACTCAGCGGTGAGTGAAAACACTATAAAACCTGTTAAGATGACTGTAAGGCAGCTGATATTTATGTTAATTGGCGCTGATAGCCA
This sequence comes from Thunnus thynnus, assembly GCF_963924715.1. Taxonomy (NCBI): domain Eukaryota; kingdom Metazoa; phylum Chordata; class Actinopteri; order Scombriformes; family Scombridae; genus Thunnus; species Thunnus thynnus. Next base: position 38,475,870 of record NC_089518.1, read on the forward strand.
TTAAAAGGTGCTAATAGTGCTCTATCTGAGACTGTGTTTTGTGATGCTAATGGCGTGTTAACTTGAGCCTAGCCACTTAGCTGGCATGATTATTTGGTGTTACGTGCAATTTATGTTTATTTTATGTTTATGGTAATTAAAGAGGTTAATATTTAGTGCAATCTCTCACTGTTACCGGTGCAAGGAGAGACAATTAAGCACGTTAAGCCTTAATGCCTCACGTTACTATTAATGTTTACTGCATTTGATGCAATTTTGACCAAATTAAAGGGGTACTCCACAGTATTTTATATTATTTTTGTGAAATGTACTTTTGTCAGTTACTTGTGTAACCACATAATTTTGAGTATTTGTAGATGGTTATTAATGTGTATTTGAACATGATTATAAGAAGCACTTTGAATGTATTTATAGTTACACAACTACAAATGAACACTTGAAACTAAAGATATATTTTTGTTGTACAACTAAACCTTTTTGAGAACATGATTGAACTAATTAATACAAAATATTATTATTAATTGGTAATAATTCATGGGAGATTAGAAAATGAACATGATTTATGCAGACAGTATGAATGTAATGAGATATTTGGATCTCATCTGGCCTGTCTCTAGGTCAGGTTTTTGGTGATACCATAAAGAAAAAAGGGGACGCAGCCAGTACTTCCTGCTGGACTCCTGCAAGGCTTCAGATCCCTAGACCCAGAGATTCCCAGTGTGAACTGGGTGGCGAGCCGAACCGAACCACTGGTATTGAACCTGAGATGCGTGCAGGGTTCCTTGGTTTCGCCTTTCTCACAGACCGTGTGGTAGGACTAAAATAGACAGTGATACACTGATATTTGGTCGGAAAAAAGGGCCCCAACGCAATAAAGACTAACTTTGGGAACAAAGGGTATCTTCTGTTTTATTTTGCCGGCTTTATTATTTTAGTTTGTTATTTTTCATACATTGTTCTTTCCAAAAAAAGCTGTTGTATTACATGTTGACCTTCAGCTTGAAATAACAAGTGGCCACAAACATACAAACCATTGTAGTCTGTGTCATTATTGATGTTCAAAATATTGGCTCTTAAAAGCTTAGTGTCTTCCGTTACTGGTCCAGTTATTACTATTGACTATTACTTACCTGTGCTCTGTTATTACATCGTAACAAGGGTTACACAGGGTCTGGCCCTGCTTCGAAATTTGAGTGTGTAAACACGCACATGTCACCTTCCCCTTGAACTTCAATACCTGGCCTAGTTACACTAGTCGCTTCTCTCCGCAGTTCGGCAGTGATAGCTGCTGGGCCTTTTGTGACAGGGTCAATGCTATACCAAAACCGTGGCCTGTTCTTATCTTCAATCACGAAGATACAATCAGTCTGAGCTTTTCGGAAAACCACAACCCCTCTGTCAGTTGGCATGATTCCAAGTTGCAATGCTGCCATGCCATCTCGACCTAGGAGATTGACTGGGCAATAATCAGAGGCCACCATTTTCAACATTACTGAAAAACCAGTCACAGGATCAGTTAGTTTTGTTTTTTCTGTCAATCTCTCCGACACCTGATGTCCTGAAGCTGACACTACTGATAGTTCTTGTTTTGTCAACCGAATACTGTCAGGCAACTCTTTTTTCTTCATCACAGTCATGCAAGCTCCTGAATCACACAAAAAGGTACACTTTTCTCCCCTCACCAGCAGAGTCACAAAAGGTTTATCATCCCACTCAGCTAACATTACTTCAACAGATTCCAAATTTAGCACTTCTTCTTGCGATATAAACTCTGATCCCTCCACTTCCTCAGAATCATAGTCAGCATCTTCAGTTTTTGTTTTCTGTTCTGTATGTGTGTGTGTGATTGCATGACCTGATTCTGCAGGGGAAGCTAGTCAGAAGTCCTGCTCCTCATCCTTCTCTCTGTCATCTCATTCCCTTTTCTCCCTCCGACCGCCTCCACGGCCCCCGCGTCCTCTCTTGCCCCGTCCACCACCTCGACCTCCGCCCCGCCCGGTGTCCGCAGCTGGCATGAGACTTCTGCATTCTCTGGCGATGTGGCCTCTTTTCCCGCAGCGATAGCAAATAATTTCCTTCCTGCAGGACTCAGAAGAGGAAAAGCAACCATCATCATTCTCACCGTCATTATAAAACACCTCTACTTTTTTATGTTTCTTATCTACATTTTCCAGAACTTTTTCAGCGTGTTTAGCATTTGCGAGAATAACCCTTCTCTGCTCTCCTTCCCATCCGACCAGATGTTTTTTCACCCAATTTGCAATCGGTAGCCTTAAACCCCTCAGGAGGCAGGATGTTAGCTGCGCCTCGTAGCGTGGATTAACATTCTCTCCGATTTGCGGCTCCAGCCCACTGTGTCTATTAAACACTTCCGTGAGCCTGGCAGCATATTGTGCTACTGTCTCTTTTTCCTCCTGTACCACAGCATCAATTTCAGCCCAATCGTTTCTCCGGGCAAATGTTTCCCGAAGAATCTCTGCCATTCGGTTCAGCTGTGGACCAAGCCCGCGTGTTCTATCTCGGTCCCACAGGAGCGGCTCACCGTTTTCCCCCATAGGTCTCCAATCAACATTTACAGTCGCCCAATCAGTAGTCAAACTTTGCATGAGGCAGTTAGTCATTTCTTCCCCGTTTAGCCTATAGCTATTATACAGCCCATACATTTTATCGATGTATGCTTGCACATCTTTACGTGGATGAGGAATCCCATCTACTGCTTTTTCACGTCCTCCTTTGGCCAATTACGGAAGACCCAAACCGAATCTGGTTGCCCTTCCCCTTGTCTGGGATTCGGCAGTTCAATCAGTGGCGCTACTAAATCAGACAGTTTTTTCTGTGACAGATCACAATGTTGTCTGGTTCTGCTTGATATCGGAGGGTCTGTTACAGACCTCTCCTCCCCACTTAATTTGGTCAGATCAGGATAGAGAGATGGTGCTTTTTGAGATACAGGGCTATCCAGGCTCAATCTGTTTATACCCTCTGTGATTCCACTTATCTGTTCCCAAGCTGTGGCTCCTTCCTGGTACGGTGGCGGGGTGCGCTGTGTGGTCGGAGGCGAGGATGACGCGAGGCCGGGGATCGGAGCGGTGTCCTGTACCTGTTTAGCAACAACAGAGTGCAAGACAACAGAGCTTGCCACAGCATTAGTTCCATCATCATCTTGTTGTTTTACTTGGCCCATAGACAAAAGTTTCTTTCGTCTTCTGCACTCACTCCTTTTCTTTGCCTGTTCTAGCCACAAGTATGCCTGTAACAGCCCTTCCTTTTTCTCCCGTTTTTCATCCCCTTTGCACGCCTTGGTTATTTCTTCACACAGTTTTTTACAGTCCTCTGCATACAGTCCCCCTTTAAACTTATATTTCTTCTTCCATTTGTCAAGGTACTGCACGCTCTCTTCATTCATCGTGTACATAAATTTTGCATCCCCCGTCCACCCATTTTTCGGGGTTTTGCTTTGATTTGTACCCATACTTCACCCCTTTTTTTTTTCTTTTTTTTCTTTTTAGTGACTTTATCTCACTATTTTCCCTTAACAGCCAACCACTTTGTACGGAATTCACCCGAGCAACTGGTCCAATCAGTGAAATGTAGACTTTTGTTGTCACCGTTAGGTTTCAAGTCTCCAGACAATTTGTTGACACCGTAAGGTTACCCTTGTCTGGCTATTTCACTGAGACACTGTTAATAACTACCTCCTATACCAAGATCCCAATTTACGTGTTTGATATAAAAGGAAAATTTTGTAGTTTTTTTTTTTGTTTGTTTTTGTTTTTTTGTTTTTTTGTTATTTGTTTTTTGTTGTTTTTTGTTTTAATGTAAGACTACTACTTATTCCCCCCCTTTTTTTTTTTTTTTGAAGTTTATATTTTATATATGTCTTTAGGTTGACACTTTTCACACTTCTAACCTAGGTAGACACACCTATTCTCCCATCACTCTCTCAAGGGTTGCCAGTCTTATACAGCCGTTTAAAATCACCACTAAACTCTCTCCCACATAGCTTGAGGCTGGGCTTACAAATTCAGGCCTTTTACACAACTCAATTGTTGATTAAAGAGACAACTTCTCACCTCACAAAGGAATCCGTGGGGCTCCCGACCCTCTCCAGCCCGCAAGCGCCTTTATCTCTGAACGTAGCAGGAAAAGGATTTTGTAACCTAGGTCGTGCACTCTACTCCGCTCCGGCTTGGAAAGAGGGCCGAGAAGCACATCCAGGAATCCGGCTCGAAGGACCAAATGATAGGTAAAAATTACCAAATAGACTGAGGTTGGTTGAAGTCAAGCGTCTCTTTAATTCAAACCAAACATATGTTGTAGACACGGAGAGTACGTAGAGTCTCTGTGGAGAATTCTGACAAGAAAAAGGAAAGACACTAGTATATATTGACGGCCTTGATGCCCTGGGAGGCACCTCTAGTTGTTTACAGATTCCTTCTAACAGCCCCAGACAAAACTTTACAGAGCTCTCACTTTCACATGATGACCATGATGTCCATATGTCTATTATAGTGTTCCCCTCAAGGCCCTGCCGCCAAATACATACATACATATGACCATATCTACTTAACTAATACATGAATTTTTCTATCATCGTACAAATGTGAGACTTATAATTACAAGATAATTTGAGTTATGCTCACATTTGACATTGGTCTATTGATCTCTTCAAGAGTATAAAAGTACATATTCATTCTGTATGTCAGTGCTACGTCATGACATCTTCCAGTTCAATATGCAACCTGTGTGATTGTTGGGACTACATGTGGACCACAGTTTACCACATGTTTCAAGACTCCAAGAAACCTGAGCCCTGGGGGTTCGCACCCAAAGTGTGAAGCTCCACCCATGGATCCAGGTTATCAAAACTAGAGATTCCCCTCTTATCTCTCTTTTCTCCACGAGCTGCAGCAGGAGCAGCTCTCTGCTCTCTTGTGTGGCCTGCTCACAGCAGACACACACAGTCTTCTTTACGGCAGAAGACGCGAGAGCCTGCCTAAGACTCAGAAACTAAGTTTCCTTGTGCCAGCAGCTAACACACAAGTCTGCTGGTTTAACAAGTTTAACAAGTACAGGAGCCGCGAAATGGAGTTAGCTTGCCGCTAACTCTACACCAAGGAGTGACCTGGGCCCTCTGCACAACTGGAGTGCTGTCTGCCCAGCAACGCCTGCATCTTTCAGCTTCAGAGCCAAAGCCTTCTCAGCCTGACTCACCCACGGATTCACCGGCTACAAAGCAGGACACCACAAAGCATCTCTTCCTTCATGGACTGGTAACAACTGGGCATAGCCTAGCAACACAGTGAAGCATAGTACGGCTAAGCAAGAATGTTTAACTCAAACAATGTACTGTACGTGTATTGATTTGGTTAAGGTTATACATTGAACTGTTGTTGTGATGTCCTTGTTGCCTATAGTCAGGTTACTGCATAGCCACACCGCTAGGTTAATGTTAGCATGCTTAACACATGTTACGTCCAGTAACTAGGCCTTGCATGCAACTAACCTTGTTTTAACCTGGCACCTTTAGCATACACCAATTGGCCTTGAATAGAGAACCACACAGTTAAGAGGTTAAAACCTAGTTTGGCAAACTTTGGTTCAGGCAGCACATGTGGTTCAAGACACCACATGGTCTGGCCTTTTATCCCTGTAGTTCCCTTTATCAGCCAAAGTGTCGGCATGCCATGTGCTCAGTCACCAGGTGACTGCAGCCATCTTGCTATTGTCTTCCCTACACACACACACACACACACACACACACACACACACTCACACATTCACACTTGTATATAGATACACTTAGCTAGATTAGTATTGTGTGTTGCTTTTACCCTTTTGTTAAATAAATGCTTTTGGATATACCTGTTGTCTGTTTTAATGTTGCACAAGAATGAGTTTTGCCAACCTCTGCTCTGTAAAGAACTCCAAATCCTTTAACCTTTACTAGCTATTGATATGGTGATTTTGTTTATAGTTATTCAAGTAATTATTAATCAAAGTCCCAAATTCATAGATTAGTACACTTTGAGACTGAATTGGCTATCTTTTTCCCTGAGTCCAGGGTGGTGCCCCGTTATTATTAATTCTTATTAATAATTTTATTGATTTTAATAATTAACGATTATCTTTGATAATCGTTAATTGATAGCCAAACTTGTAGCCACTGCCCAACAAAATGGTGCCCCGTGTGAGGCAGAGTATTGTTGGCAATTATTCATAATTGTGCAATATTTATTTCAGCATAATTTTGGCCAGTACCAAAATTCTGGAATCTAAAACCTTTAGACTATCCAAAAGTCTTTATATTTAACACGACCAGTCTGCCACAGGAGAAGATATCTAGCTGTACTTACAAACAAGTGAAGTGTTGGGAGAATTGATTTTTTCAAATCAATTTTCGCTAAAGCAATTGGTAACCCAAATCTTGAGTTGTTGATAACTACCACTTTAAGCCCTCGTAGTGTTAAACTAAGAGATTGCTGTTGCTGCTAGCCACTCAGGTTAAACCTACTCTGTAGGAAGTGTAAGAATTTTGGTTCAGCATTCGAATAGTACACATTCAATGCCATCCAGTCAAGCTGTCAGAATTAGTTGTTAATTCAAGTGCTCCCCTTGTTAATTAAACCACAGTGTGCCACCGGCCCTGTGACACATAGAGAGCTTGTACCTGGCTGTTACTGCCATGCATTCCAGCCTGAGTAAGAAATAGAGCCTGTGAGATAGAGCCACAGTGTGCTACCAGCCCTGTGAAACTTAGAAGTTATCCTCTAGCTGTTACTGCCATGCATTCCAGCCTGAGTCAACTTTAAGAAACAATCCTCTAGCTGTTACTGCGCTGCATCTCAGTTAGTGCATGTTGAAATCTGTTGTGCCCACTAGAGCCACTAGACGGTGTCGTAGCTACCCCTCCTCCACAGGAAGCTACTCCCCATAGTGTAAGCCACAACATTGTTTGGTTAGGCTAGTGTACTGCCCAAACTACACTACAAAGTGTCTGCCACGCAACACCATAGCCAACCACATTGTTTTGTTGTACTAGTCAACTGTTAATCTAATCCTCCGTTCCGGATACAACAATGGAGAACCCCTGTGTAGAACAATTTATTTCTTCCCTAGCACAGAGCCTAGAACCTGGCTACCCAGAATTCATCAGCAGGTTGAATTTCAGTGAGTGCAGGAAAGAGATAGACTCACTACTCAAGGACAGGAATGATGCACAGACCGCATCCAAAGACCCATTGTTATGCTTGCTTCTGAACTTCCACAGGCAAACCAGCCTTGCCTGTCAGAGCAGAGCAGCCCTAGAAAAGGAGGTAGATTTCCTTAGAGCGCAAAATGCTTGCCTCCTCCATGAGGTTCAGACGGCCAATAAGAAAGCCATGCGCTATTTAGAAGACCTGTACTCAGCAGAGTTAAATCTCTGCTCACACAAGGAGGAATTGTTAAGGCTTAGGTCAGAATGTCCTGCCCCACTACAGTCATTCAGCCAATGTGATTCCGGTTATTCCGATTCACACTCCTCCCATAATGAAAGGTTAACTCCCTCTCCACTCAGAAGATTGGAACAATTCCCAACTGACCCTAAGTTCTTGGGAATGAAGTCAGCTTCTCAACCTCCACTGAGAGACAGAGCTAACAGCTACCTGAGTTCCCATCTCTCTAAAACAGACACTGAAGAGACATGTAGTTTATCCTCTAGAAGATATTCTGCCCAGTGTTTTCCTCAGCCACCGATACATGACCCATTCATCCGTGCTCATCCTTCCGAAGGGGGGACTAGATCATCCCAGAACTGTTCAGCCTCTCCTCAGCACTATCAGGAAAGTGATAACAATTGTTCAGCCCCTGCCCTTCAACCAGAGAGAACTGTAGTACGTGATGCACATGTCCATGATAGTGCTAGTTTAGTCTTGTCTTCACCAGAAATTACTTCACAGTGTCCCCGCCTTAAAGTGCTTGAGCTTATAGCTAAGGACATTGATCATTTTGACCCAGACAGCTGTAATCATCACATTGAAGATTACTTTAGAGAACTAGAATACAATCTAGTTGACCTGCCCCATGCAACCCAAAGTGAGAAAGTTAAACTTGTGTGGAAAACCAGCTCTAAAGCTGTACACAAGTTTATAGAATCACAACCTTCCAGAGTCAGAAATGACTACCAAGAGCTCCGTCAAGCACTAGTAAAAGAATTCTCTTCTACTGCTGACGAGACCACATCAATGGTTGCAGCCCTCCAAGTTAAACATTCCCGTCGTGAGCATCCCAGGGATTATTACCAACGTTTGAGGCATGCGTACTTCCAGGGCAAGAATGCACCAGGCTTAGAAGAAAACCCCACCTTCAAGTCCATATTCTTGCAGAACCTTCATCCATGCGTACGCACTCACGTTGTACTTATGACGCACCAAGGTAACCCTTCACTGCGTGAGATAAGAAAGATGACACAGGTGGCTTGGGAAACTGCTGTCACTTCCAAAGCAGGAGGGAAAACAATTGAGCCTGCCAGCTCAAACACTGAAGCGTCATACAGGTCTGCTGCCTCAAAAGATCACCCTCAGACCAGTCCAAAGGGGGGTGACAAAAGGCAGCATAGGGACACTGAGCGTAAGCGCCATGTCCACCAACTGCGTCGAGATAGGCATTCACACGGTAGAAGCTTTAGAAGGCCATACGCAGAGATTCTGGCCCAGAAGTGTGACCAGACAATGGACAGATCAGATGATGACCACAGCATCTCTGACCACAGTTCAGTACATGGTCACCATCTATCAGACAGTGACAGTGCCTCTGAATGTCTCTCTCCCTCTGGCTACACGGAGCGTTACAGCCCTGAGCCACAAGTTAGAAACTTAAGGCACAAGAGCTCTAGAGTTCGCTTCTCACAATTCTAGACAGCAACACAGTCCACCCCTGTACTGACAGTAAGACAGATACCAGTGCCTTACCTTTCCTGCAGTTACATAGGTAAACTTGGGTTCGTTAGCAACAGTAGCAACCTCAGTTATTCTAAACTCAGTAATAGCCAGACAGCCTGCTATTAGTTGAGGAAAGCCTAAATTCTGATTCAGCTCAGACACCACTGTCCTACTTTGCAAGTACAATTGGATCAACTCCTTGGTAGTATTTTGTCAATAGGATCACTTTGCAAAACACTAGCTTAGGACACTTGATTAGGTACTTTCAGAAGTAGTCATACACATGTCCTCACCCACCACATGTTTAGGACATAGTGCCAAACAAACAATGATACAGCCATTAGGACTTTGGGATTTTTGGAAATATGATGACATCCTTCTGCAGCTACACTTGCTTGAAGGACAAAATTGTAAAGTCTGCCAAGATCAGACTGAGTACTACATTGAGTAGTCAGTATTGTCATCAGATCCAATGAAACAACACTCTTGGACACTCCAGAATTGGCTTTATCATTTTAGGTGCCACTCTCTCTGCATCTCACCTTTACAAAGTTACACCACTAACATTCCTGTTCTCACTAACCCAAAGAGTAATGAGAAATCCAGGTTATGTTATTTAGGACTATGCCTTCGTTGTTGTCTATCATGCTGTTGTTTTGTAATTCTGACTGTTCTTGCTTAGCCAAGATAGATAGTGTTAACCACTGCCCAGATGTTACAAACTTGAATGAACTGACAAATGAACTCTTGAACTCAACTGTGGACCATACAGTACATGTATGTTTGTGCTCCCAGGATCACACATCAGGTGCAATCCTAGGACCAAAGGGGGGATGTTGGTAGCCAAACTTGTAGCCACGGCCCAACAGTGATAAACCCAGAAATTAGCAGTAATTTAATCATCTACTGTACACTGTTAGGGTTCATTCATGGGTTGGTTTTTCAGCTTTGGTCAATGATTTTTGATTTCTTGCAACTTGAGTTCAGCACAAGGATTTGTCACCAGTCAGACCTGTTGGTAGTGAGGTCGTGCAGGTTCAGTATAGTTATGTATGTGATGTGTTTGAGGTGTGCTGGTCACAAACCACAGAAAGAGTCTGTCACCTGCTGCTCTCCCTCTAACAGCTCACTGTGGCTGTTTCTGATTGTAATATTCCTCTCTGCAATATTCAAAACTGATCTGCCAACCAAACAGCATGAAGGGATTTACATGGGCTTTATATCTGCTGTTATATCTATGGTACATTTATTTAAAAAGGATGTAAACATTTTGCTGCAGTCTTTGTGGATTACCAGATTTATACTCAGTGATTGTCACTGAATTTCATAAATTCTATGTAAACATGACACCATGACTGAGGAAGTCCAGTTATAGGATGTCCAGAATTTATTGTTTGAAAGTAGTTCTTATAGGTGTTGTATAGTAGTCTATTAGTAGTTCTTATATTAGTTGTACAATCATTGTATTACCTGATTCCCACTGTTATATTGATATTTAGTGCCACCTTTTTGGTTGGCTATACATATTTAAGGAGCAAAATCCATGTGTTGTTGTGTGTTTTTGACTGTTAGTAGTTTCTTGTTTGTTCTTCTTTGGAGTGTTATTATTACTGTAAGTACTGATGTAGAGATCTGTTGTCCATTTTGTGTAATCCGTACTAGAGAGTACTGTGCTATGTGAATATGCAAATTATTAAGCCACATGCCTGGTGTTAGTTTGCCTCTTTTCTTGTCTTTGTTCATGTGCATTGAAATTTAACTTCACATAGGACATAATATTTGAAGTTAGGCTGGTGCCTCCTGTGGTAGGATTTCTGTTTTCAGCTCATGTTCAGTCTGACAGTGGTAGTTTCTTGGCTTTACTAATTAAGTACTGCGTCATCTGTGCTCAGCTACTATGTGTATTTAAAGCCAGCAGATGTCACTGTTTTTTCCTCATCACCACCCGTACGACCCAAGCTGTTAATAAATAAGCCAGAAGAGTTATCAGAGAGTTCAGTATTGTTTCCTGACTAACATTCAAATATCCACCAGCATAATGCAGAACTTTACAGACTCACAGAAACTCCTCAGCCCTCAGATGAAAGCAGTTGTCAGGTTTTCACATGACAGTAGCGATCTGTGACTTACAATGTGTAAAGGTATGTTAATAACTTGTGAAAAAATTCATCCAAGATAAAATATTCATCACTAAGTCCTGCTAGATTTCTCTACAGGCTGCAATGTTCATTACACCTCACAGTACTTAAATTATCTGACAGAACAAACATTGAGCTGTTCCTACAGTCTTATGAGTAGTGGACCTAAAAAAAGTTTTGTAGAAAAGGTCGGTTCAAGCAGAGTGTAGTATTTCCTGTGTGCTCAGGTGTTCTTCCAGTTTGCATTACAGGTGAGAGTGAAACCACTGTCATTGTTGCTTGTCATTTCCCATCTCTTGCCACTCATTTCCTACAACCTCTCTACTGTCCAAGCTTGAATGAAGGCAAGAATACTTTAAAATATACATCTATTCATATTTGACAGTGTTTTCTTATTCTTAAAAATCTCATATTTATATACAGTACAATACATTATGCTTTGCTGATACCAGTATTATCTTTTTTTTTTTTGTTTAATAATTGCTGTAGTGTTTTTTTATTGGGTAAATGAGGAAAAAAATAATAAAAAATTTTGTTTCACTGTTTCCCTCAGTGTCTTCTACGTTTAGTGATATTCAAAGAGCTTCTCAAAAAAGATCACTTCAAGTAAAACAGACCTCCCAGCTGTGTCTTCACTGTTTGATTACATCATAGACTGTATATAAAGATGTAAGTAGTGAAGTGTGACATCACCCGATGGTTTGCATTGGAGCCAGTTTGAAGCTGCTCACGGTCAGCGCCATCTTTTCTGTTTAGAGCCAGGACCGTTTGATTTGAACAACATGGTTGATTACAACAGTCCAAGAAGTGTGTTTTGTGTTTATTGCAACATGCAAAAAGAGATGAAGGCCAAAGTGTTTCTCACTCAGTGTCTGACCATTTTAACATCTTTAAAACATCTGTATCAGTTAAAAACAGGATGCATGCTTAACTCTCTTTCTCTGAACTAAAAAGTAACTAATATACTGTAAACAGTTTTATTACAAGAAGCAGTTGGAGTTTTATTAATGTTCTTGTCATCATGTCCTCATTTGTTTTTATTTTGGACTTTGGACTCTGGGATAAGAACTGATTTATTTGCCATCTATAAAACTGATAAAAGCATGAATAACACCACTAAAGACTAGAAACAGCTGCATTTTAAAGTGAATTCCAAATTAATTAAATGAAGAAGTCTTTGCACTTCACACCCAAAACAAACAAAATATATTAAATCACCTGAAAATGCTTCACCTACCTGAACTTGTTGCTGTTGTCACCAGTTGTACGTCGGTCATTGTGCTTTTTACAGCAGATAGTTTTCAGCTGTTGGAGTCACTGTGACAGTTATAATCTTTAACTCTGCTGCATCAAACCTGCACAGTCAGCACACAAACATGTAAAACTTGAAGTGATGATTAAATATTGTGGTCATTTCTTATCCTGTAGTTTGTGTCGTTGTGCTACGAGACAGAACTGTAATGTAAACTGTGTTTCTGATAACTGACCAGAACCATAAAGTTCAGTTATAGAAATTAAGTCAACACACAAACAAGTAAAGGAGTCATCTCAACAAAAGCTGAACATTTAGGTGCAGAACTATTGAATCAAACTGTTTTACACTGTATCTGTGATTCTGGTCGTTATTTTCTTTATTCTCATAATTGTAGTTTTTATAGTGGATATAAGGGTCATTTTGTAAGACAGTAACAACATGTGGTTGGTTTGTCCAATCAGGTTTATGAAGAGTTCATGTTGATGTCTGAGTGAAGGAGACAACTGTCAGTAGTGTTGACTGTTGTATCATTTTTAAATAATTTGAGCAATGAAATTGAAACACATTTTTAACACATTTTTTATTCTGCTTATCATTACGAATAACATAACTTAAACAAAAGAGAAGTTGGCTGGTGATTGTTATATAGTATAAATTAGCAGCTAGTTTCAAGTAGAAGAAAAGGAAGGAAGTGACTGCTTGGCATAGAAAATGGTTGGAAATAATGTAAACTGGCTAAAGGTCTGATCCTAATGAGAATCAGAAAATGTAGTAAAAAGTAATAGTAGTCAAATTAATATGAAAACTAATATGCAGGTAAATCTTGAGCCAGTTTTCCCTTCAGATGATGATCCACCCAAACTTTGCAGCAACACACAGTCACACTCCAATAAATCAGACCTTTGATCTGCTGTTTGACTGTAAAATTAAAGTTACTGTGTGGAAACTTGGATTGTAAATGTTCTTCATGTCTTTGGTTTAATGGTAAATATTAACATCTGGATAAATTCAGTTATTACAGCAGCCAAGAGAGCTGCTCACTGCGGAGAAATGGCTGCTCAGATTCACAAAGTTAAACTGGGGGTCAGATGTTTGGTTTATTGGTTAATGATAATCGCTGCAGATCAACCAACATCCTGGTCAGAGTTAATGTTTAATATCATTGACTGAATTCCTGTCAGATTAAAACAGAAGCAAAAGGTTTTCTCGGGTGAGTTGTTGTTACCTGTGTGAAGTTTTTACTTTCATTTACTTTAATGACAGAGAAGGTGCAAAAGCAAATTTAGTAAAAACATTTCAGATCTAAACAACATTTAAGCCTGTATCTCAGTGTCAGAGTTTTTGTTTTATAGCTTAAAGTCAGTGTGTGATCACATTTAGTTTCTTTCATCCTGTTCAAAGGTTTAATTTACTGATTAACTTCAGGCCAAAGGTCTGATTTATTAGAGTGACTGTGTTGTTTTTGCCAAGTTTGGCTGCATGTCCAGAATCAGTAACTGAAGGGATGTGAGGAAACCTTTGTAAAGCAGGACCATTTTTAAAAGAGAGGATATTTTGGAACAATTAGGACAATTTTGAAAGATTACAGTAATGAGCGTTTGTTTTCTGGTCAACTTAAAAACAGGAAACACAGTTGTACTGCCGATTATATAAAATGAAGGCATGTCTGACAGCCAATCAGAGTTGAAAATTCTCCAGTTCGCCAAATTAAAGATTATTTTATCTTAAATCTTAATTCACCAGCTGACATCAGAAACCAATATTTTTACTTTGAACTTGTATAACAATATTATATATATATATATATATATATTATATATATATATATATTATATATATACATATATATATATATTAAAACCACAAGGACATTTAACCAGACTTGATGTTTTGCATCAATATTAAAAAATACAAATAATAATGATAACAGCAACAATGATCAAGAGAACCTTGTACACAGGATGTATTTTATTATATTTCAAAACAAATTAAAGCAACTCTGAATGTAGTTTATGAAATCAATGAAAATCAATATATGTTCTGGTAAAATATACTCAGTGATTTCTTTCATTTATTCATTCAACTTCTATTTACACAGAAAGGTTCAATGAGAGCAGAAACACTGTCTTTAGCATAAAAAAGGAATATAAAAAACAATAACAAACATTAATACAAACATTAAAATATAGAAGGCAAATAAGAGATGGTGATACAGTGATAAATGATAAGAACAAGAGTTTCATCCAACAATAAGGGATAAAAACTGTGAGATCTACACTTCACTCTATCTGAACACAGCAGGTACACATGAAGTCAGACTAACAAAATTAAGTTGATTCAGTTTCAGATCTTGTTGCAGTTTGTTCAGTTTGAGTGGAGAAAAACATTTGAAGGTTTTTTGTTTTTTTTTCACTTTCAGAGACTGAATGCTGAGTTTGAGAAACTAAATGAAGTAGAATTTGAATAATCATATTCACACAATAACAAACTTGAGTAAATGTATTTAGTTACTTTCCACTACTAGTTACATTACTGCTTTACTGAAATCCAACCAACATGGCGCCTTTACAGTTGATAACTGTAACGATCGGAGATCCATCAATGAACAATGGCGTTTAGCAAAAGTTCAGTCAGGAAGATCTTTTTTGCATGTCTAGGCCTGTAGCTTTATTTCTCATACCATCATGTCATAGTCAGCTGTTCCAGAGTTCATAAACAGTTTGAAAAGCTGAATCTCCTTCACAGACCTGCTGATGAACAGATCAGGAGACAACAGACAAATATTGGATTTGGTTTCTTTCTTCCTAACAAGAAAAATGACCAGAGACTTTAAACAGAGGCTCTGACCCTGTAAACACACTAAAGTAATTATTAACATAACTTATTGTTGATATTCAAACTGTATATCAGTCTTTGGTCAATAAAACATATAAAGATATAAAACATACAGAACTGCTCAGTACTTCTGAACATATAAAAGGATAAAAAGGATCAAAAGTGATGCAGCAGAACCAGAGATATCATCCTTTATACTAAACACTTGTGTTTGTCAAAACCTGGCGCCTACATTACCCACAATGCAACTTGACTCTATTCACTTGACTGTACAGATTGTGGTGTGTTGTGATGCTAGTAGCGGCTAATGTAGCCTGCAGCTGTTAGCCTCCAGCAGAGAAGATAACATCACTGCTTTCTTACTTCACATCATCACATCTTTACTTTTCAAACTTGTAGTTTTCAGCCCCGACTGATGCTGTGACATCATCAGTGACATCATCAGCTCCCTCTGGAGACACAGATACATTAATACTACTGTTTTACACAGAGATCACGTGGAAACACCATTATGTATTTATAATTATTTCATATGTACAGTTATCCATTCCCATATTAGAGCTTTAAACACAAAACACCACAGTGACGCCGTAATTTACAAAATAAGAATATATCTCTTTCTAGGATGATTATGTTAAATTGTAGGTATGAAATGGGGAGAAAAAATAGATTAGAATTATGTTTAGGTTGAGTTTGTGGGCAGAATGGATTATGTCAGTGAGGATATACAGGTGTGTGATGATGATGATCATGATGATGATGAAGAATGTAGGCAGTGCTTCACATTCTCAGGTAATGATGCATTTATCAAGTTTTATTTCTTTTCTCTCAACTTCTTCCATTAGTTGTTTTTCTTTGTTTGACAGATGATGTCATAGTTGAAACTCTGAAGCTTCTCTTCTGTCTGTTGCTTTTGTCTCCATCACAGCTTCAAAGTCTTTGCTGTATTTATGTCTCAACTCAACATTCAGCTTCTTTCTGGTTTCCTCTTCATACTTTGTCTTCATTATATCAGATTTTTTCTTTTTCCTCTTGCTGTTTTCTGATTCTGTCCTCTTCTTTCATATTAAGCTCTTTCCTTCTTGTGCCTCTTTCTGTCGTCTTCTTCTCTCTTTTCTTGTTATTTTTTCTGTTTACACTCTTTAGTGCGGGACGTTCAGAGGATAATACAATTGTTTTTGTATTTCTGTTCCAGTTCATTGATTTCTTGATCATGTTTTTTCTTCAAGTTTTCAAGTTTTTCTTCTTTTTGTTCTAACTCTTTGCTGTACTTCTCTTCTGTCTCTTGCATTTGTCTCTCATACTTTTGCTTCAGTGCCTCCTTTTCCTCCATATACTCTGCCATCAGACCTGCAAAGTTATTGTTGTATTTCTGTCTGAATTCATTGGATTCTTCTGCTTGTTTTCTAGCCGCCTCTTCATGTTTCTTATTGATATCATCTGTTAGTTTCTTATATTTCTCCTCTATTGCCTTTCTTCCCTCTTCTTCCTGTTTTGTTCTGTTTTGAACATCTGATGATTCTCTCTCCTGTTCACTTTCTGCTCTTTGTTCTTCCATCCTTTTTCTCATCACTTTCATGTCTTCTTGTTTTGGTATTTCAAGCTCCTCCCTCTCTCTCTTCATCTCTTCTTCTTTCTCCTTCAGGATCTTCTCCACTTCCTTCTTTATTGCTGCCTCGGCCTCTTGCAGCATCTCATTGGTGTAGCAGCTGCCGCCATTTTTCTTCACCATGGAGTCAATCTTGTTTATCAGTTCACTGACTTGTGTTCGGTTTTGTTTATCATAGTTATTAAACACATGGTATCTTCCTCCACAGTCATCAATCAGCTTCTTAAAGGAATCATCACATTCTTCTTTAATGTATTCTTCAATGGACATCTCATCTTGTTCCAGTGAATCTCCTCTTGTGAAAAGAATGATGGTGAACTTTTCTGAATTCCTCCCAAAGACTTTCTCGATGAGTTTTAATGTCTTCTTCTCCTCTGGTGTGAATCTGCCAATCTGTAACACCAACAGGAAGACATGTGGTCCTGGAGCCAGAAGACTGATGCATTTCAACATCTCCTCATCAACCTTTTCACGGGACAAAGAGGGGTCAAACAGACCAGGAGTGTCGACCATAATGAGAGCACGACCGTCCACTTCACTCTTTGCTTTCTGACACCATTTGGTGACTGATGTTTTGCTAGTTTTGGCTTCAAACTCTTTTCTTCCCAGAATGGTGTTTGCTGAAGAGCTCTTTCCACAGCCAGTCTTCCCCAGCAGCACAATCCTGAGACTCTCTGATCTCTGATTCTCATCATCACCTGTGAAATAAGAAGAAGGAGTTCAATGGTGACAGTTGCTAAAGCTCAGGAGCCTTGTATACAACATGTTTAATGACCAGCGTTGGGTAGAAACACATTACTTTGTAACACATTATAGTAATATTATTACTTCTTTCAGTAACAGTAGTGTAGGGATTACAATTTGAAATTCAGTAATTACATTACAGTCACTAATCCCAGTAACACTCTGTTACTTTTACACTTGAGGTGTTTGCTGTCTTACTGGGATTATTAGGGTTGATATCAGTTTGGTTTGCAATCAGTTGACAGATAGAAATGCAACTTGCAGTTAATTTCAAAGTTCTCTTATTCACATGTGTATTTAGCGTGCTTGCTAACGTTAGCCACAGGTACGTCTACATTCAGGAGTCACCTGATGCTGGTTTAGTTCAGAGTTCAGGTGTGTGAATCCTGCAGCTGAGGTTGAGTCTTCTGCAGTGCTGCATCACTGAGGCTACACTAACGCTAGCTGTTGGATGGTCAGTAAATCCTTCCAAACTGTTTCCTGCCTGATTGTTAAACCACAAACGTCTCATTTCCTGTTTCTATATTTGATCAATACAGAATATGCAGTGTGTGTGTGTGTGTGTGTGTGTGTGTGTGTGTGTGTAGTTTAAAGGAAACTTTGACAGAACTGACAGCTGAGTAATAAAAGTACTGTAACATGTTAATAAAGTAATGTCATTACTTTTACAATGAGTAATATGTAATAAGTAATTAATTATAATTTTTGAGTAACTTGCTCAACATTGTTTATGACAGAACTGCAGATCATTGAAGTACTATACTCACAGCTGGTCTTTGTTTTCAGGTCTCTAAGTTCATCCTGTAACATGTTAATGTTTTTCTCTTGTTGCAAAACCTTGTTGTAAAGATCCGTTTGGACACGTGCAAATGTTTTTGTTGTATAGCAGCATTGTTCATCCCTGTGTCGTCTCATTTCATCCACAATATCCATCATCTCAGGGATCTGCTGCTTGTCCTTGATGTTGAGAACAACATGTCTTCCTCCACAGCTCTGAATGAGCTCCTGGATGTCTCTGTTCCTTCTTACAAAGTCAACAGTTGGAGCTGTAGGATCTGTCTCCACAGTGAACAGAATCATGGTGAAGTCATTGACTGGAGAGCTGAATGTGTTCTGGATGGTCTTTAACTCTCCCTTGTCTTCATCAGTGAGGGGACCCACAGGTAGGACCAGGATGAAGGCATGGATGCCCTCAGGATCACAGAGGGAGATACACCTGAATGATTCCTCCATCACTGCCTCCTGAGGTTTTCCATACAAGGCAGGCAGCTCCACCAGGGAAACCCAACGTCCACACACCTCTCCCTGATGTTTAACACACTCTGATGAGTTGGAGACTGAATGAAGCTCTGTCTGACCTAAAATGGCCTTGACTGCTGAAGTCTTCCCTGCTCCTCTCCTCCCACACAGAACCAGGTTTAAAACTGGTTTAATGAGTTCAGACTTTGGTCTTATGGTCTCTTCAGAGAAGGTGAGGAAGTTTCCTTTGTTTTCACGCACGATTCTCCTAACCTTCTTCACAAACAATCTGTGGTCATTTTCAAACATGTTGTAGTGTCTTTGTCCACATTTCTCAAGAAGCCGAGTCAAAGACAAATTTTCAGTCCCCTCATGATGTGTCATGATGACCATTGAGTGTTTAAAAGCATCTTCACTAAACAAACTCAGAATGGACTCCAGTTTTTCTCTCTTCTTCTCTGTAAATGTAGAAGGTTCGACTAACAGCAGCAGAACATTAGGTCCAGGCAAACAAGAAGCCACACATCTCTTCATCTCTTCTTCTAATGTTTTTGTAGACAGTCTGAACATGTTTGGAGTTTTAACTACTGTTATTCTTTTTCCTTTCCACTCCCCATGGGTGACCACACTTTGCTTGACTGGAGAAGTTTTCTGGAAATGATCCTCTTGGTCACCAATGATGAAGCTTCGAAGTCTTGTCTTTTTGTCCTCACTTTCCCCCAAAAGCACAATCCTGAATGCAGATTCTGTAATATCTTAGAGAGATAGACAAAAATAATTTATCAATTTTTGCAAGTGTATAAATCTGCACAAAATAACCAAAAAATTACCTGCTCACTGTTATATTGGTTCCAGTTCTTTAATTCCACATGGACATGACAATAGGCCTCAAGCAAGAACCATTTGTAGGAGCAGATTTGTTCTTAAGATGCACGTACAAGTAATTTAAGAACATTTGTGGCATTCATCAATTTTCTTGTACTTAGAATTTTCTCTGAGGTACACATGGACAAGAGGTCCAGACCTGTCGTGAGTGTCATGAATAGATCATCTCTGCCTTTCTTCACAAGAGGAGAAACACTGGTTTAACTCCCAATTATAATGTCCAGATCTGAATTAATTTGGTGTTTAAATATGATAGCAAATCAACAAAATACGTATCTAACTAAAACTGAAAAAATTAAAATTAATATTCTGTTTGCCATATTATCATCGTCATGGCTGCCAATTTACTGAAAAGTTTTTTATGATTTTTATTGGCATATTTTGGCACAGCAACATATACATTTCATTAGTTGCTCAGATACTCTGACAGCTGCCTCAGTGTCTCTCTGCAGGTCTCTTTACAGTATCATGTTGATCATGTCAACCTGTGGGCTGTAATATTCTCTCTTCTAATATCTCTCTGACTGTCACATGACCACCTCCTGTCAGACCCCATTGTTTTAGAAAGACATTTTTTATCTTCTAACTTCATGTTGAAGCATGCGCTGTTTATTTCTGTCACAGCAACTTCAAGCATAGCTCTGATGGATTCATATTTTCCAATAGTTTTTGGTCTCTGACTACTGACAATCCTAAATTTGTTATATTTTTGTAATAGTGATACCTGTACCAGAGTCACCATTTGCTTGATTTTAAAAGACAATCTTTAGAGCTAATCCCAGAACTGGATGTTGGCATAGGTAGAGTGAAAGCGTCCATCATGTTGTCAGTGGATTTTAGCTTTTATTTATTCAGGGAAGTTTCACTGAGAGGAACCCTGATCACATTCACACAGTAACACACATTCACACCTGGAAGCTGCCCAGTACAACCACAGCTTGACCTGCTGCCACTGAGCAGCTCCACTGGAGCAGTTGGGATTAAGGGCCTTGCTCAAGGGCAACTTGGTGGTGGTAGTGAGGGAAGCAATGCTTTCCACTTTCCTGCCGGTCTGGGGATTGAACCCATGACCCTCCAGTCACAAGCTCGATTCTCTAACCTTTAGGCCACCGCTGTCCTAATATAAGCCTTCAGCCATCAGCAGTAGGACTATGTGTGTTGCGTCTGTTGTCTCCAGTTTTTGATGTGCATTGTAAATTGTACATTACATTTGATGATTACACATCTTTTGAATATCACTCTTTTATTTTTAGCAGGCCCTCTTTACTATATGTGACAGTTTACAGACCATCCAAACAATACGCTTCTTTTATTTCAGACTTTTCAGAATTACTGTCAATTATCCACTCCAACTGCAACAAAATTATTATTTTAGGTGATTTTAACTTGCATGTGGACAATCAATCAGACTCTTTTGCTTCAGAATTTTTACATTTGCTGAACTGTATGAATTTTATACAACATGTTACTCAGCCTATTCATAACAGAGGACACATTTTAGACCTTTTAATAAGCCATAGCCTATCTGCTAATATCTTTTCAGTTGTGGATGTAGGCTTGTCAGATCACTTCTGTGTATTTTTTTCTGTAAATGGTTTTATACAACAGGATATTCCAGAACAAACTGTCAGGAAATCGATCTTACTACTGAAGTGGCTGCAAATTTCATTGATCTGTAAGGTGACATGATAGTTTTATTAGTAAACTAAGGTCAACCCTCGACACAGTAGCCCCACTAAGACTGAAAATGATCACCACTAATCCAACACCTCCCTGGAGAAACAAAGAAATTAAGCAATTAAAAAGAAACTGCCACACAGCAGAAAGAAGACAGAGAAATAATAAATTAACAGTCAATTACCTAATTTTCCGTGAACAGCTGAGTATTTACAATAAGGCAATCAAACTGGCAAGACAAGCTCACTTTTCAAAAGAAATAACCGACAACCAAAACAACCCCAAGATCCACTTCCAACCACTGACCCTCTAATCAACCCTGTTTTTATGCAGTCTGGCAGTATGTCTTCCAACTCCAAATGTGAGGATTTTGCAGTCGACTTCAGAAAACAAATAGACACTATTAGTTCAAATCTACCCAGAGCGGGTCCCTGGCATAAACACTCTATGCAGTTGTTTAGGGCCACAACCGCTAGGGGGGACCACGCGATCAGTGTGACTTTCTGTGTGGTTCACTCCTCACACTGCAATGCAGGACTTTTACATATAAACGAGCGTCCGTTACATTTAAGCCCTTGCTTAAATGTAACCTCGTTCACACAATGCTAATTAAGCCATTCACCTCCAGATAAATCTCTCTGTCGACCACATAAAGAGTTTTAAAATCTGAAATCTGTGGTGACTTTCCCGTACTGGCTGGATGAATGCATGCCAGAGATGTCCACCAGGCGAGCAGCTAACTTCAGGTTAGCCTTCTGCTAACTTGAACAGGGATAAAATAATTTAGTCATGCGGCTCTTCTAGACTTTCCAACTGTTATCGGAGTGAATGGATCAAATTCTGATGGTAAAACGAGTCGTTTCACAGGGTTGTGTGTCGCTGAAAACAATTTATCCACTGTTTTACAGCCGCAACAGTAGCAACAAACTCAGTGTGTAACCATGGCAACTTAGCTTTGGTCAACGGTTTGTTGTTATGTAGCAGCGCCATCTTGTTGAGTCTGCTGCTGGTTAATGCGGCAATAAATCTCCATTTGCAACTTATTTAGATGAACCAAGTAACATTACACAAATGGCTCCTAAAAGAAAATTTAGGAGTGGCGCTCAGGGGCAAAAGAAGAGAAAATTGGAGATGGACAAATACCACAGGATAAAGGTATGTTATGTTATTAATTATTGAATCTGATTGAATGAATTTGACATTTGTCGTTTTTCTTGCAACATTAAAGTCATGTTTTTGAACGAATTAAACTGAATATAGCCACAATAATTTTAACTTTGCAAGCTGGCTAGAAAGTAGTGAATATAGTAGTATTATTTATTTTAGCTGAAATGTTTTTCATTAGAAAAAGCTTGATTTCTTGCTATTTTTTTGCTAGTTAACATAAGTGGGATTGCAAGCACCATTTATAATTCATAATGGCTAGCTTTCCTTGTTAACTAGCAATGAATGTTTTCTTGCAACATTAAATTGGTGTTTTGACTTTTATTTTCATATGTAACATATCAAGTGTCCAAATTACCCCAAATTGTTTCAGGCTAACCACTAGCTTTCTAGCTATGTTAAATAGTAGATTGTAGATCATATTTTGACATACTTATAATAATTGGATAATTTGCATAATTGGATAAAATTGTGGTTGTTGTGTGGTTTAATAAATATGCCCGGAAGATACATATAACATACCTATATAATGTCTTACATCCTATATTTAAAAAGCCTTAATATCTAATATATAATCTTTTCAGGGGTGTTATTGAAATATTTTGGAGGATCTTCCACTGCACCAGGACCATCTACCTCATCAGCTGATAAACTGCTGCTGAGGGGACATCGACAGAGACTTAAGGGGCATCTACTCCCTCTTCTGATGTGACTGCAGCTACAGAGGCAAAAAAAGCAAGTTTGGGGTACTGCTAAACTTCCCAACCTTGGATGATGAAGCACTGGAGAAACAATGTGAGGAGCTTGAGAACACACTGAGGAGTGGAGAGGAAGCCAACATTTATGGGAGAGAGCTGGCCATGGAAATCAGAAACCCTCCTCAGTTACAAACAGGATGACTGCATTTGAACTGCTGGACTTTGTCCAGAAGAAGGAACTGACAGCATTGTATCCAAATCTTAATATATCCCTGAGGATTGCCTGTACCCTGCCAGTGACTTTTGTAGTGTTCACTTCATTCAGAATATTTTGCACTCTTACATTGATTTTTCATTGCTATTCATTTGGCAAAATATTTTTGGTTGTATTGTGTTCATTTGTCATTGTCTTTTTTTATAGACCTCATGTGCAAGTTTGCTGCTTTTTATAGTTTAAATATATCAACTTTATCATTTATTATTTTGAATGACTTGTAATTGTTAATTGTATCTTAACTTCTCAAATTTTAATATATTTTTATATATTTTAAT
This sequence comes from Thunnus thynnus, assembly GCF_963924715.1. Lineage (NCBI taxonomy): Eukaryota > Metazoa > Chordata > Actinopteri > Scombriformes > Scombridae > Thunnus > Thunnus thynnus. Next base: position 38,499,587 of record NC_089518.1, read on the forward strand.
ATAATATTTTTGATAGACATTGTTTTGTTCATGTTCATTCAGTTATGAGCAGTGTGTGTGATTTGGTGGTTGAGCTCGGAGTGTTTTGGGGCCACAAACAAAATTTCGTTTAGGGCCACCAAAAACCAAGGGCTGGCCCTGAATCTACCTCAGTGTCAGTGTATGAATTTTAACACCCCATAACCTTTGATTTTACATGAAGACACACTGGAGAAATTTGTCCTAGTTGATGCTGAGATGCTTGGCAAAGCTATTTCTCAATTAAAACCAGCAACCTGCTTTTATAGCTTTTTTTAATGAAGATTTTCTTAACATTGTAAATTATTCTCTTCAGATGGGTGTCTCCCCTACTGCTCTTAAGACCGTCATAGTTATTTGGATGTCTCCATACTTAATAACTACAGACTAGTATCCAATCTACCATTTTTTTAGTAAAATTTTAGAGAAGCTTGTTTTAACCAGTTAAATGATTTTATTAACACTCACAATATTTTTGAAAAAATAAAACAGTCTGGTTTTCGGACCAATCATAGCACTAAGACAGCACTAGTTAAGATTGTAAATGACCTCAGGTCCAATATGGATGTGAAAAATCCCTCCAAATTAGTATTACTTGACTTAAGTTCAGCCTTTCATACAGTAGATCACTCAATTCTTTAAGACAGACTTCACAGTTTAATTGGCCTCTGTGGTGCTGTTTTTAACTGGTTTTTAGTAAGCATTGATGATTGCTCATCTAAAAGCTATAAAATGAACTGTGGTGTTCCTCAAGGTTCAATTTTAGGTCCTACACTTTTTAACCTTTACGTGCTGCCACTCGGAAATGTCATCAGGAGCCACAGCATCAATTTCCATAGCTATGCTGATGACACACAGCTTTACATCGCCATGTTTCCTGATGACTCAGGGCCAATCAATGCCCTTTTTAACTGTATTCTAGATATCAAATTATGGATGGCAGAGAATTTTTGACAGCTCAGCCAGGACAAACCTGAAGTCTTGGTCATTGGTAGTGAAGCTCAGAGAGAGGAACTCAATGTGAATCTGCAAGCACTGGCATTAAAACCCTGTCAACAGGTGAAAAACTTAGGAGTCATCTTTGACTCAGATCTCAGTTTTGAACCCCACATTAGATAATAGATAATAGATAATAAAACTAAGAATGTATTTGATCATTTTGATCAAAACATTGCCAGGGTGCGATCGTTCCTCTCTAAAGCCAATACAGAGACACTACTGCACACTTTTATTACCTGCAAGACTGACTACTGTAATGCGCTGCTTTCTGGTCTCCCTAAGGAGAATTTATCACAACTACAGTTGCTTCATAACTCAGCTGCATGTGTGTTGACTTGGACCAGCAAGAGAGCACACATCACTTTTAAAGTCTCTGCACTGCTTCAGAATTGATTTCAAGATCCTTTTATTGGTTTATAAAGCTCTTAATTGTCTTAGTCCTACTTATTTATCAGATTTGCTTTCAGCCTATGAACCTCCTAGAACCCTCTAGCATCCTGTCATTACTATGGTCCTCATCTCTGGAACAGCTTCATGAAGACCTGCAGCAGAGAGTGTTGATATTTTTAAAAGCAAACTTAAGACCTATCTTTTTAATCTGGCTTTTGATCTAACTTTATTTATTTTATTTATTTATCTGTCTTTTATTTATATGTTTTAGCCTGTTTTACTACTTGGTATATCCTTTTATTCTATTCTTATTTTGTTTTTTTCTTTTTTGTTTGTTTTTTTAATTGTTTGTTTTTTATAACCTAATTTTTATTTCTGGCTTTACTTACTTCAACACATCTCCTTTCTTTTAGTATTTCATTGTCTTTTTTCACACTTCAATTTTGTATTATTATTTTATTTTGTGATTCAGACTTTTTACATGTTTATCCTACCTCTGGTGTTTCCTCACTGCAAATTCATGAGGGTTATGTTAGCGTTTCCTCAGTTCCTGTTTTTTTTCCCTTTATTTATTCATTTATTTATCTATTATTCCCCACAATGCTGACAGATGTCTTATGGAAATTAGATTATTTTGAATATGTGGCTCTTCAGTTGAATTCCTCCTCTCAAGCTATATTTCTAAATATCTACAGGCCACCGAAATACTGTGCAACCTTTTTTGATGACTTTACGGAACTGCTGTCTATTATCTGTATTGACTCTGACTGTGTAGTTATTGTTGGTGATTTTAACATCCATGCGGACAACCTCCAGGACAGAGAGACTAAAGAACTGTGTTTTGTTCTTGATAACTATGGACTGATCCAGCATGTAATGGAGCCCACACACAACAAGGGGCACACTCTGGACTTAATCATCTCTAAGGGTATTAACATTTCTAAGGTTGTGATGACTCTGATCATTCCTGTTTTGTCTTTGAGAGTGCTAAATCTGTGCAATCAAATGTTCAAACAGAAGTAATCACAAAACGGTATATCACTGAAAACACCAGTGAAATGTTTATTCAGACTTTCTCTTCCACACCTGCCCTCTCTTGGGTCTCAGTCAATGAGCTTGTAGATAATTTCAGTTCTAAAATTACAAATGTTATTGATTGCATTGTACCTACTAAGGTGAAGGTTGTCTATGGTAAGAAAAGATCTCCATGAGAGTGTGAAAAAGCTAAAAGCAGGTGGTGAAAAATAAATCTCCAGGTTCATTGTGACATCTGTAAAGAGGAAATTTCCTCGGTCCTTCTTCTCTCACATCATTTCCAAAAACAATAATAATGCGCGTGCCTTATTTGCTGCTGTTGACAGGCTAACAAACCCAGTGTCAGTGGCCCCTGAGCTTCTATCCACCAAGGCCTACAATAAATTTGCCTCCTTCTTCACTGACAAAATTCAGAAAATTAGACAAGCAGTCAGTGCCACCATATCAGGTGCAGGATATATGTTGTCCCTGTCCACTTAAAACCAATTTGAGTAGTATGACACAATTTTATCCGGTCAACCATAAAAACCTGGAGGATATTATACAACATCTGAAATCCTCGTCTTGCTTACAGGCTTTTTCAAAACTGTTTCAAACTGCATGGCCTCAGATCCTCTTCAGATTGTCAACACATCTCCTCTCTCAGGTGTCTTCCCACAGGCCCTGAAAACTGCCGTCATCAAGACACTCTTAAAAAAGAACAATCTCGACACTTCACTAATTAACAATTATAGGCCCATATCCAACCTCCCAATTTAAGTAAAATCATTGAAAAAGCTGTTTTTCAATAGCTGAACAACTCTGTGGCACTGAACAACCATTTTGATGTCTTCCAGTCAGGATTTTGACCACATCACAGCACTGAGACTGCTCTTGTTAAGGTCTTCGATGACATACATTTAAACACTGACAGTGGCAGAATTTCAATATTAGTATATATATACTGGATCTCAGTGCCTCATTTGACACGGTCGACCACATCATATTACTAGACAGACTGGAAAACTGGGTGGGACTTTCTGGCACAGTACTGAACTAGTTTGAATCCTACTTAAAGGACAGGGATTACTTTGTGTCTATAGGTAATTACACATCTGAGCGGACAAAAATGACTTCTGGAGTTCCCCAAGGCTCCATTCTGGGGCCTCTTCTGTTCAACATCTACATGCTTCCACTAGCTCAGATTATGAAAAACAACAAAATATTTAACCACAGTTATGCAGATGACAAATTTACATAACCGCATCACCAGGGGACTATGGTCCAATACAAGTAATGAGTAAGTGCATTGAACAAACCATCAATTGGATGTGCCGGAATTTTCTTCAATTAAACAAAGACAAAGCCGAAGTAATTGTTTTTGGAGCCAAGGAAGAACATTTAAAAATCAGCACTCAGCTTCAATCGATAATGTTAAAAACTACAAACCAAGCCAGAAATCTTGGTGTAGTCATGGACTCAGACCTGAATTTAAACAACCACATTAAGACAATTACAAAGTCAGCCTACTATCACCTGAAGAATATATCAAGAATTAAAGGACTTATGTCTCAGCAGGATTTGGAAAAACTTGTCCATGCATTTATCTTCAGTAGACTCGACTACTGTAACGCTGTCTTCACAGGTCTCCCTAAAAAATTGATCAGATAGCTGCAGCTGATTCAGAACGCTGCTGCTCGAGTCCTCACTAAGACCAAGAAAGTGGATCATATCACTCCAGTTCTCAGATCTTTACATTGGCTTCCTGTCTGTCAAAGAATTGGATTGTAAAATACTGTCAAAATACATTTCTGATCTGCTGCTACGTTATGAACCAGCAAGACCTCTCAGGTCATCTGGGACAGGTCTGCTTTCTGTCCCCAGAGTAAAAACTAAAAATGGAGAAGCAGCTTTCAGTTTTTATGTTCCACATATCTGAACAAACTCCCAGAAAACTGCAGGTCTGCAGTAACTCTCAGTTCTTTTAAATCACAGCTGAAGACTTTTCTGTTTGCCTTTTATTAAACCAAATTTGAGGGTTAATATCTTACACTGCACTGTAACTTTTATTCTCCTGTTTTATCTGTCTTATTCCTTTTTAGCTTCTTTTTATTTCCAAATTCAACACTTTTAATTGTTTTTAAATGTCTTTTTACATTGCTTTGTGTTGCTTTTATATTCTGTCTTGATGCCTTTTATGCTCTATGTAAAGCACTTTAAATTCCCTTGTTATTGAAATGTGCTATATAAATAAACTTGCCTTGCCTATAACATAGTCATTTATTGTGCCTTGCTGATATATCGGCATGGATGAAAGAACGCCACCTTCAACTCAACCTCTAAAAGACAGAGCTCCTTGTCATCCCAGACAATCCCTCTATACAACAAAACATCAGGTGTCATGATTGATGACCAACTAACCTTTAAGGTTCAGGTGGCCTCAATCACTCCATCGTGTCAGTTTGCCCTGTACAACATCAGGAAGATCAGACCCTACCTGTCTGAGCATGCAGCACAACTCCTAGTACAGGCTCTCATAATATCATAAATTGACTACTGCAACTCCTTACTGGCAGGCTTCCCTGAATGTACATTCAAACCTCTGCAGATGATCCAAAACGCGGGTTGTCTGTAGTCTGTAGTATATTAGTCAGTCAGCACTAAAAGTGTTTGGTTTGCTCACTTTAACCTGCAAGACTTTCTGAAGGCTCATGTAACATGTTTTTCTGCCATGGAGGAAATACATTCATGATGAGTGAAAACAAGTCAGAAGCATCTTCTGACGTTTCTACTGCAGAAACAGGCTGCAAACTGAATCTGTCAAGGTGCAAATCTGTCCTTTATTTAAGGCTCTGGAGATCCTAGATTCCTACAATCATATTCATATTTTAAAGTAATATGAATATCATATTTTGAACCTACCAGCCACTCTTCTGCCATGAGACTACAGTGAACATTCTTACAATAGTACATATTGCCTTTTATTAGTAATGGATTCTGTGATGAACTGGTTTTTATGCCAGTGATATCAGCCATTACACTCACTTACCAGTAACTTTAACATGGTCCAGGATAGTAGAGATTGTCTCCTGTTGTTTCAGCTTCGGATGATCATCAGGTAAAGCAGATGCAGACACTGAAAAGAAAACAATGAATTATTCAAGGCAACTAAATTCTAACAGACTTAATCCAAGGTCAGCATCTAAAATGATCAACCAGAGAAGAAATCACAGCAGTTTAAAGGCAGATTTGGAGATTTGTCAGCCATTATTCTTGTGTATTTCTTTAAATCAGACATTTTGTACCCATCTCTTATGTAACACTGTACATTCAGATCTCATTAAACACCACAATATTTCTGACTAAGGTCAGTTTGACTCACTGTTAGGTGGCAGGAATCGAAAGCTGCTGTCGCGCTTCAGTGGTTGCAGATCATCTGTAATATACAAACTCATTCATTTATTCAACACTTGATTCTTTCCCATGTATTCTGTAATAAGTATGCTGATGACAGTAACAGTGGTATCATTACAATGTTGCATCATTTTTATGGCCTGCTTTTTTGCTGCATTACCAACTATCACTGTAGTCAGTTGTCACATGTTCTAACTTTCTCCCTTATTAAATTCTCCCTAAATTCTTTTTCAGCCAACTAACAAAAAAAAGGCAAATAAACAAACATACAGGAGTGAAAACAAAACTTTCTTGACAGAGATAAAAAAAAAAACATCCTGTGGAGAAACTATAGTATTGCAGCGAGTCAAGAGAAGCTGAACATTTACAGGAAATATAGTGCATACATTTAGGCGACAAAACTGAAGTCTTGGTCATTGGTAGTGAAGCTCAGAGAGAGGAACTCTCTGCAAGCACTGGCATTAAAACCCTGTCAACAGATGAAAAACTTAGGAGTCATCTTTGACTCAGATCTCAGTTTTGAACCCCACATTAGAAATAAAACTAGTGATGCATTTGATCATTTGAAAAACATTGCCAGAGTGTGATCATTCCTCTCTCAAGCCAATACAGAGACACTACTGCACACTTTTATTACCTGCAGGATTGACTAATGTAATGCTCTACTTCCTGGTCTCCCTAAGAAGAAAATATCACAAATACAATTACTTCATAACTCAGCTGCACATGTGTTGACATGGACCAGAAAGAGAGCACACATTACATCACTTTTAAAGTCTCTGCACTGGCTACCCGTCTGCTTCAGAATTGATTTCAAGATCCTTTTATTGGTCTATAAAAGCTCTTAATTGTCTTGGTCCTACCTATTTATCAGATTTGCTTTTAATCTATGAACCCTCTAGGACCCTCAGGTCTTCTGGTAATAGCCTTTTAATTATCCCTAAAGTCAGAACAAAAACCCACGAAGAGGCATCCTTTTATTACTATGGTCTACGTCTCTGGAACAGCTTCCTTTGTTTATCCTTTTATTCTATTCTTATTTTGTTTTTTGGTTTTTGTTTGTTGGTTTTTTTGATTGTTCTCTCTTTTTATAACGTACTTTTTATTTCTAGTTTTACTTACTTCAACACATCTCCTTTTTTTTAGTATTTTATTATCTTATTTCACACTTCAATTTTATATCATTTTATTTGGATATTCTGAATTTGTACATTTTCATCCTACCTCTAGTGTTTCCTCACTGCAAATTCATGAGAGTTATGACAGTGTTTCCTCAGTTCCTGTTTTGTTTCTTTTTTGAGTCCTTTATTTATAATATAGCAATTTGTTGTTTGTGCGTGGATGGGGGATTTGGGGGTGGAGGGTGGGAGGGTGTGGGGGGATTTATTGTGTCAAGCACTTTGTGTTACATTGTATTTGTATGAAAAGTGCTATACAAATAAAGTCTGATTGATTGATTGATTGATTGATTGATTCTGTATTTTTATGAACAGGTCACACAGTGGGTACCTTAATCAGTTATTTAAATCTCATGTCATGGTACCAGAATTGACCTTCTGTGCTTTTCCTACGCAGTTACGAGATGTTTCACACATATTTCAAGTTTATACAGTCTGATTATTTGTAGAGCAGCAAATATTTGTACTTTTAGCAAATCTACAACCCCTTTCTCTTTGAGTAATCAAAATCTATTGTGTCAGCAAGATTGATTTCTCAGTTTAGTAAGTGGCTGGTTGCCTATATTATCAGTGGTGGACTGTGCACAAACCATACTGGCATATCGAATATAAGACAATGTTTTACTCTGGAAATTATGTTTTAAAAAGTGGGGTTGTCCTTTTTTTTAAATTGAGAAAGTACTGGTGTAACACTGGTTCTAGCGTTGTATTTTGGGTTGTCTGTAGTCTGTAGTCTGTTAGTCAGTCAGCACTAAAAGTGTTTGGTTTGCTCAGTTTAACCTGCAAGACTTTCTGAAGGCTTATGTAACATGTTTTTCTGCCATGGAGGAAATACATTCATGATGAGTGAAAACAAGTCAAAAGCATCTTCTGACGTTTCTACTGCAGAAACAGGCTGTAATGTCACAGATGATGAGGAGCTTAAAAAGACAGACAGTCTGAAAAATACTACACTGCTAATATTTGGGGTGCTGTATATATTTCACAGTTTTCTTCAGAAAGTCAGCCTGGACTCTCTGCTGAGTTCCTTAAACTGTCTGCTGCTTTTAAAGAATTAAAAAGGATGGTGGACTAAATAGACTCTGTCAGATCTTTAAGTCATCCTTCCCTTTTTAACTGGACTTTTAAGATTCCACAGTGCTTTGTGGACTTGATTATAATTTAGAGTTCTGCCCCTTTGTTTTACTTACATTAATATTTTAACTATGGCTGTCAAGGTTTTATTAAACCTGGTGCTTCACAACGGCCTTTTGGTTTTTATGCCAGCGATATCAACCATTACACTCACTTACCAGTAACTTTAACATGGTCCAGGATAGTAGAGATCGTCTTCTTTTGTTTCAGCCTTGGATGATCATCAGGGAAAGCAGATGCAGACACTGAAAAGAAAACAATCAATTATTCAAGGCAACTATGTGCAGATTTAATCCAAGGTCAGCAGTTAAAATGATCAACCAGAGAGAATCACAGCAGTTTAAAGGCAGATTTGGAGAAACTCTGTTTTTGTGTATTTCTTTAAACCAGACATTTTGTACCCATCTCTTATGTAACACTGTAAATTCAGATCTCATTAAACACCACAATATTTCTGACTAAGGTCAGTTTGACTCACTGTTAGGTGGCAGGAATCGAAAGCTGCTGTCACGCTTCAGTGGTTGCAGATCATCTGTAATATACAAACTCATTCATTTATTCAATACTTGATTCTTTCTCATATATTCTGTAATAAATATGCTGATGACAGTAACAGTGGTATCATTATAATGTTGCATCATTTTAGTGTTCTGCTTCTTTGCTGCATTACCAACTATTACTGTATTAAGTTATCACATGTTCTAACTTTCTCCCTTATTTCACTAAATTCTTTTTCAGACAACTAACAAACAAAAAGACAAATAAATAAATATACAGGAGTGAAAACAAAACTTTCTTGGCAAAGGTAAAAAAAAAAAAACATCCCGTGTTTAATCTCATAGAGGAAATTCTTGTTCCCTGCAACTTTGCTATTCTGTCAAACTGTAATTAAAATGAAGTATATTAATTAGAAACACGTCGTTAATCAGTGCATATCTGTGAGGTAAAGTCTGACTGGACTCACCAGAATCTGCAGCCATACTGTCACTCTGCTGGAAACCCACAAGACAGAAATTCAACTGGTGCTGCTGGTTGATAAAAACACAACGAAAAACACTAAATTAGAACAAAACTCTTTTTGAATTCACTTTAATTAGAATTGACAGGATGACTTTATAATTAGATCTATAAATGTATATGGTTCTATGAACGTAATGGCACTGATGTAACAGTAAATGTCTTTGTTATGGCTTTATCTGGAATTTATTTAATAAGCTCGAAATACTTCTTAATTTTGCAAAAAGTTTTCTCTCATATTTGACACATACTGCTGCTGCTCAGTTTCACAAACATTCAGGTTACATTGTTCACTAATCCTGTGTCTCTTAGGCAGACATGTTTTGTGATGCCTCGTTCTTTAAGTGGCTAATTTACAATCATTGATTCTGTACCTGATTAGTTTTCATATGTTTATTTATTTAAGTGATCAGGTCATTTTCCACTCTGTATTCCTTGTCAGGTAACTCCTCCTTTATTTTGATATTTTGTAGTGATTTTTTCTAACGTCTGATCACTCAGGAATTGTTCTGTATGTAGAGATCATTTAAGTTTCATTTGTTAATCTGTAATATCATATTGAATTTTATGAACTTGTTCAACAGTTTGATTTGAAAAACATGGTTGATTACAACAGTTAAAGAATTGTGTTTTGTGTTTATTGCAACATGCAAAAAGAGATGAAGGTCAAAGTGTTTCTCACTCAGTCTCTGATCATTTTAATATCTTTAAAACATCTGTATCGGTTCAAAACAGGACACATGCTCAGCTCTCTCTTTCTGAACTAAAAAGTAACTAATATACTGTAAACAGTTTTATTACAAGAAGCAGAAGCAGTTGTAGTTTTATTACTGCTCTTGCACCGTAACATTAATTTTGTCCTCGTTTGACTTTATTTTGGACTTTGGACTCTGGGATAAGAACTGATTTATTTGCCGTCTATAAAACTGATAAAAGCATGAATAACACCAGTAAAGACTAGAAACAGCTGCATTTTAAAGTGAATTCCAAATTAATTAAATGAAGAAGTCTTTGCACATCACATCAAAGACAAACAAAATATATTAAATCACCTGAAAATGCTTCACCTACCTGAACTTGTTGCTGTTGTCACCAGTTGTACGTCGTCATTGTGCTTTTTACAGCAGATAGTTTTCAGCTGTTGGAGTCACTGTGACAGTTATAATCTTTAACTCTGATCCATCAAACCTGAACAGTCAGCACACAAAATAAAAATCAGTTCTCAGTTAACAATGATAATGTAAATATACCATTAAAAAGAAGAAATACAGTGAGAAGAAAAACTAGAAATTCACGTACACTGTAAAGTGATTCAATAGTCTGTAAAATGAAAAGTTAAACTTGTAAAACCTGTTGATGATTAAAAATTGTGGAGAAGTTAATTATAGAAATTAAACACACAGTCAACAGAAACAAGTAACGTAGTCATCTCAACAAAAAAATAACATTTAGTAACACGGCTGTTGAATCAACCTGCATTACATTGTATCTATCAAGTCATGAAGTGCATATTTTCTTTATTCTCATATTTCTTTACTCACCTGAAGTTGTTACTGCAACATTTCACCTTCAAGCTCATAAAGGAAAGTACAGACTTCACAGTGATAACTGACTCACTGAGGGTGAACAAAAGGTGTGTCCGGAGCAAACGAGTAACCTGATTGGACAGAAAAACTGGACTTTGATCCGAACTCTAATCATACTTGAATCAAACATCCTCGTATTGCAAGATGGCCGTCCCTGTGGACATGTTAATAAAACAGGAAGGACAGAGTTGTTTAACATCCAGTGCTGAGATCATCAGGCGAGTTGTCTTATGACGCTGATATACAGATCTGTCCATGAATGACAAGTCTGGGTGAATCTATAAGATTCTCCAAACACTGAAAACAGGTTTCAGCTGAGTCACAGATCTACTGACCTGTCAGAGAAAGTTTAGATGAAATTAAATTTAGTGGCTAGTTCAGGGTGGATGGTTGGACGAATAAAATGTCTGACTTTTCTGTTTTTGACACCAGAAATTGTCATTTGCATCTTGTTTCTTACAAGCTTCTTTACTTGGGGCGGCTGTGACTCAGGAGGTAGAGCAGGTCGTCCACTAATCGGAAGATCGGCGGTTCAATTCCCGGCTCCTCCAGTCCACATGCTGATGTTTCCTTGGGCAAGATACTTAGCCCCAAATTGGCTGTGCCATCAGTGTATGAATGTGTGTGAATGGGTGAATGTGATTTGTAGTGTAAAAGTGCTTTGAGTGGTTGGAAGACTAGAAAGGTGCTATAGAATTACAGTCCATTTACTCACTGCCTAAATGTAATCAAACTTAAACCTTAGTGGTGGTAGATCATAAAATGTCATATGAATAATACTGTTATATGGGTCATTCTATTAGGCAGTAACAGATGACTTATTTTGTTGTTGAGGTATGAGGTAATGATTTTCCTGATTAAAAATCAAAATCTGACCTGTCTTTAAATATAAAGTGCACTCTACTCGATCTCTGTGTGCCCAACTTGATGAGATCAATTCCACAATTATTCCACTGGAAATAACTGTAAACTCAGGCCTCCTGTCTGTCAAACATCTCAATTATAGTTTGATTTACAGAGGTTCAATCATCTGGAACATTCAGTCATCTCATATTATAAACCTAAAACCTGCAAAATGTAAGAAAGCTGTAAAAGGTTGGTCACTTTCTCCACAATGGATTATGGATTATGTTTTTTTATTGTATTATAAATTACTATGTATACAAATGGATGTCTACTATTATGTGCACTCTTATCTGCTTTTTTCTCCCTTCCATCCTTTTAATATATTTTCTCCTTTTCTAATGAAGTATGGTTTGCATTGATGAGTGCCCCGATCAAACCCCTTTGACGGTTTTTTCCACCTTTCTGTTGTTTATGTGTTTATCAATTTGTATCTTTTGCATATCTGTAAAGGATTTTTTTTTTAAATCAAAAGCAACGACTAATGATCGCCCAACAAGTTGCAGGTTTGTCCAGTGAGTGAAGGAGAGAACTGTCAGTATAGTAAATATAATTTCTGCTTTTGTTTTTGCCTAAATTACATGATTTTGGCATAAATGAAGCAATGAAATTGAAACACATTTCAAACACATTTTTTAGTTCCACTTTGCATTATGAATAACATAATTTAAACAAAAGAAAAAAGTTGACTGTTGATTGTTATAATGTATAAATTTGCAGCTAGTTTAAAGTAGAATAGAAGGAAGGAAGTGATATCCTGGAAGAGAGAAAAAGATACAAAAACAAGAAAAATAGAAATAATGTGAACTGATTTAAAGTCTGATCTAAATCAGGATGTTAAGATGTCAAATCAATATGATGAATAAGATTTTCCTCCAGATGATGATCCATCCAAACTTGGCAGCAACACACAGTCACACTCCAATAAATCAAACCTTTGATCTGCTGTTTCACTATAAAATAGAAAACTGTGACAGAGATGAAGTTTCTGTGTGGAAACTTGATATTATGGCGACCAAAGAGAAACTCACACCAAATGAAGACATTGAATACTTTACCCATAGTTTCAGCATGTTTAATTTTTGTTAAATTGATTTTTAGTGATCATACACACATTGAAATCAATAGACATGGATTGTAAATGTTCTTCATGTCTTTGGTTTAATGGTAAATATTAACATCTGGATAAATTCAGTTACTATAGCAGCCAAGAGAGCTGCTCACTGAGGAGAAATGGCTGCTCAGATTCAGAAAGTTAAACTGCAGGTCAGATGTTTAGTTTGTTGGTTAATGATAATTGCTGCAGATCAACCAACGTTTTGGTCAGAGTTAATGTTTAATATCATTGACTGAATTCCTGCCAGATTAAAAGGAAGGTTTTCTCAGGTGAGCTGTTGTTACCTGTGTGAAGTTTTTACCTTAATTTACTTTGACAACAGTAAAGGTGCAAAAACAAATCTAGTAAAAACATGATCTAAACAACAATTAAGCCTGTATCTCAGTGTCAGTTTGTTTTATAGCTTAAAGTCAGTGTGTGATTACATTTAGTTTCTTTCATCCTGTTCAAAGGTTTAATTTACTGATTAACTTCAGGCCAAAGGTCTGATTTATTAGAGTGACTGTGTTGTTTTTGCCAAGTTTGGCTGCATGTCCAGAATCAGTAACTGAAGGGATGTGAGGACACGTCTGTACAGTAAAGCAGATATTTTGGAACAATTAGGACATTTTGAAAGATTACAGTAATGAGCGTTTGTTTTCTGGTGAATTTAAAAACAGGAAACACAGCTGTATTGTCCATCATATAAAATGAACACATGTCTGACAGCCAATCAGAGTAGAAAATTGTCAGTGGCCAAAATAAAGATTATTTTATCTTAAATCTTAATTCACCAGTTGACATCAGAAGCCAATATTTTTACTTTGAACTTGTATAACAACATTTATTAAAACCACAAGGACATTTAACCAGACTTGATGTTTTGCGTCAGTATTAAAAAATACAAATAATAATGATAACAGCAACAATGATCAAGAGAACCATGTACACAGGATGTATTTTATTATATTTCAAAAATGAATTAAAGCAACTCTGCATGTCGTTTATGAAATCAATGAAAATCAATATATGTTCTGGTAAAATATACTCAATGATTTCTTTCATTTATTCATTCAACTTGTATTTACACAGAAAGGTCCAACGAGAGCAGAAACACAGGAATATAAAAACAATAACAAACATTAATACAAATATTAAAATTTAGAAGGCAAGTAAGAGACAGTGATACAGTGATAAATGATAAGAACAAGAGTAATTCAACAGTTAATACATTTGAATCCAACAATAAGGGATCAAAACCAAATTGTGAGATCTACACTTCACTGATCTGAACACAGCAGGTACACATGAAGTCAGATTAACAAAATAATTTAGTTGATTCAGTTTCAAATCCTGTTGCAGTTTATTCAATCTGAGAGGAGAAAAACATTTAATGGCCTTTTTACTGATCTCTGTTTGAGAAAACGTCACTCCTGGGATCTGGTGAAGCACTTATCCACAATGGGCCTGCATGGGCATGTTTGCTGGGTTAATTGTTATTTAGATCAGAAATATTTTTGCTGAATTTGCTTTTGCACCTTCACCATTGTTAAAGTAAATGAAAGTTAAAAAATTCACACAGGTAACAACAGCTCACCTGAGAAAACTCAGAAAACTGTTTTAATCGGACAGAAATTTAGTCATTAATTATTTTGGTGGTATTAAACATTAACTCTGACCAGGATATTGTTGTTGTTGATCTGCACCGATTATTATAAACCAATAAAACAAACATCTGACCTGCAGTTTGACTTTGTGAATCTGAGCAGCCATTTCTCCTCAGTGAGCAGCTCTCTTAGCTGCTATAGTAACTGAATTTATCCAGATGTTAATATTTATCACTAAAAATCAATTTAACAAAAAATAAACATGCTGAAACTATGGGTAAAGTATTTCATGTCTTCATTTGGTTTGAGTTTCTCTTTGGTCGCCATAATATCAAGTTTCCACACAGTAACTTCATCTCTGTCACAGTTTTATTTTACAGTCAAACAGCAGATCAAAGGTCTGATTTATTGGAGTGTGACTGTGTGTTGCTGCCAAGTTTGGGTGGATCATCATCTGAAGGGGAAACTGGCTCAAGATTTATCTGCATGTTAATTTTCATATTAATTTGACATCTTCACATTTCAAGCCAGTTCACATTATTTCCATTTTTTCTTGTTTATGAATCTTTTTCTCTCTCCCAGGCAAATACTTCTTTCCTTTTATTCTACTTGAAACTAGCTTCAAATTTATACATTATAACAATCAACAGTCAACTTTTTTCTTTTGTTTAAATTATGTTATTCATAATGCAAAGCAGAATTTAAAAATGTGTTTTCAATTTCTTGTTTAAATTATGCAAAAATGATTAAATCTAATTTACACAAACACAACAGCAGAAATTTTATTTACTGTACGGACAGTTCTCTCCTTCACTCAGACATCAACATGAACTCTTCCTGAACATGAGTGGACAAACTCACCACTTGCTGAGCTGTTGAATAATTGTGGGATTGATGATTGTAGGAACACAAGTCATGAAATATGAGAGAAGTTTCCTGCTGAAGGAACAAATAAAGCAAATCTGTAGTTGGTTGATCTGATGAACACTGAGGATGCTTGACTGTAGAAACAAACATGAATGAGTTTGATGTACACAGTTGAGTCTTAATGATCGTTTCTGAAGACGGAAAATAGAGACAAGTTTAGTGGGATGAGTCCTCACCCAGACTGAGTTACATATTATATATACATATGATAAACCAGTTTTAGTTGAATTTTACTATCAACCATAGTTAGTAACCACAATTCCTGGTGTCAAAAACAGAAAAATCAGACATTTCATTCATCCAACCATCCACCCTGAACTAGCCACTAAATTCAGTTTCATCTAAACTTTCTCTGACAGGTCAGCAGATCTGTGACATGACTGAAACCTGTTTTCAGTATTTGGAGAATCCTAAAGATTCACCCATAACTGTCATTCATGGACAGATCTATATATCAGTATGTCACCCGATAATGTCAGCACTGGATGTTAAATTAACTCTGTCCTTGTTTTATTAACATGTCAACAGGGACGGCCATCTTGAAATACAAGGTTGTTTGATTCAAGTATGATTAGAGTTCAGATCAAAGTCCAGTTTTTCTGTCCAATCAGGTTCCTCGTTTGCTCCTGACACACCTTTAGTTCACTCTCAGTGAGTCAGTTATCACTGTGAAGTCTGTACTTTCCTTGATGAGCTTGAAGGTGAAATGTTGCAGTAACAACTTCAGGTGAGTAGATTTAACCAAAGAAATATGAGAATAAAGACAATATGAACTTAATGACTTAATAGACAAAGTGAAACAGTGTAATGCAGGTTGATTCTACAGTCCTGCATCTTACCTAAATGTTCATTTTTTGTTGAGATGACTACTTTTATAAGACAGATACTTCCGATCTTTGATTATGATTGGCTGAGCCGTGTTCAAAACCGCTGTAAAATAATGTATGAACACACACCTGTGACTGCATTACAATTTTAGTAGTGAACAGGAGTAATTCAACAGTTAATACATTTGAATCCAACAATAAGGGATAAAAACCAAACTGTGAGATCTGCACTTCACTATATCTGAACACAGCAGGTACACATGAAGCCAGATCAACAAAAGAATTTTGTTGATTCAGTTTCAAATCCTGTTGTAGTTTGTTCAGTCTGTTTAATGGCTTTTTTTACCATGTTCTGTTGAAGAAAACATCACTCCTGGGATCTGGTGAAACACTGCATTTGCCTAAAATTTCAGAACCTGCAATTAACTTAATTGTGTCATTAAATCACAAGCCATGTTTGAAAACTTAAACTCCTGACTTTAAAGGCAGTGCAACCTAAACTAATAATATATCTTTTCTAAATTATGTCTGTTTTGATCGAATTTTGTGTTTTTATCAGTCAGCAGCACCAGTTGAATTTCTCTCTTGTGGGTTTCCAGCAGAGTGACAGTATGGCTGCAGCTTCTGGTGAGTCCAGATAGACTTTCCAACCCAGTCACCAGAACAAAACGTTGTCATTGAACATTTCTGAAAACCACAGAAACGTTGAATATCTACGTTTCAACACATGTAATACGTATCAATATCAACATTTCTACAAACATAGCATATTAACATTTCTACCCGTTGAATAATGATGTTTTATGGTGTGACAACGCTGTGGTTCAGGTCTGGTTAGGTTTAGGCACAAAGACCACTTGGTTAGGGTTAGAGAAAGATCATAAAATAAAAATAAAAAAGAAAAGAAAAACGACTGATGTCTCACCAAAAACACCCGGTTTTCTCGCCAGAAAAACGGCTGCAAATGTCCTGACGTCTCGCTGAAAACACCTGCTTTTGTCAGTGGGAAGCGGACATTGGTTTCGAGGTGGTCTCGAACTGTGTTCTGCTGATTTCCAATTTACTAACCATCCACCTGCCCCTCTTCCTCCTGATAGGAAAGTCAGTTTATATAGATCACATATGAACTACGTCACTTGATGACATGATACATTTTGTTGAAAATTTGACATGATACGTTTTGTTGAAATGTTGATATGATACGTATTACATGTGTTGAAACATAGATATTCAACATTTCAGTGGTTTGCAGAAACGTACAATGCCAACGTTTTATTCTGGTGACCAGGCTGGACTTTACCTCACAGATATGCACTAATTAACATTGTGTTTCTAATTAATATACTTCATTTTAATTCACCCATATAGTTTGAAAGAATAGCAAAGTTGCAGGGAACAAGAATTTTCTGTGGGATTTAATTTATAATGTCTGTACTTTACTTTACTTAATGTGAGCACTTTATTTCCTGTATTTCAGCTTCTCTCTTTACTTGATGTAGTAATACAATTTTTCCACAGGATTTTTTTTACCTGCCAAGAAAGTTTTGTTTTTACTCCTGTATGTTTTTATTCGCCTTTTTGTTTTTTTAGTTGGCTATAAAATAATTTAGTGAAATAAGGGAGAAAGTTGGACCATGTGACAACTAAATACAGTAAGAGAGCTGACTGACTAACATACTACAGACTAGGGATGTGCAGAGGGCCCAGTATTTGTATTTGTATTTGTATTTGTTGAGGCAGCAAAATGATTAATCCTGTTTTTGTTTTATTACGCTTTTAATTTTAGAAAATTAAAGTGTTACAATGAGTGTTCATGAATAAACTACCTCCCAGATCATAGACTACTGAGCTAAAACTTTACTCATCACTCATTGCAGACAGACCTCTACTGATTTATACACCCATAACACAGAGACAGCACAGTGTGCAACATGTAAGGAAGAACTTCAAAGGCGATTATTACTTTGCACTTTTCATTTATTGCCTATTTTTTACAACCTAACATTGTGGAAAGGAGAAGGGGAACAACAGGTGATGGAGAGTCCCTTTGGGAGCACTTTGCTTGTGTCAGTAGCTCAGCTTTATCCCTGGGGAACACTCCCAACAAATCATTTTTTAAATATTTGTATGAAACAAATATACGTATAAAACCTACTATTTGTGCTTTGCCAAATAATTTATTTGTATTGGGGCACACCCCTACTACAAACAACCTAAAATGCAACACTAGAACCAGTTTTACACCAGTTTTAACTGCTTGAACTTGTAAAACGTTTGTTTCAGCCTGATGAATGCCACCTGTTCGTGATGAAGTGTGTGATCATTAGCATAATCCACACACCTAAAATTACTATATAATGCTCCATGTTTCGCTCCATTTGTGGGCAAGTTTCATTCACACAAAAGTTCACAAGGATTAAAAACATTGTGCAGTTTCAAGTCCTGCTGTCAGAAATCATAACAAATTTAGGATTGTCAGTAGTCAGAGACCCAAAACAATTAGAAAATATGAATCCATCAGAGCTATGCTTTAAGTTGCTGTGACAGAAATAAACAGGGAATGCTTCAACATTAAGTTGGAAGATAAAAAATGTCTTTCTAAAACAAAGGGGTCCTTGATGGGACGTGGTCATGTGACAGTCAGAGAGATATTAGATGAGAGAATATTGCAGCCTACAGGCTGACATGATCAACATGATACTTTACAGAGACGTTGTGACGACCCCTCCGCTCCACTATGTGCTCCTGCGTTCCGTTTGCTGGTTTCCTTTTGTCTTGCAGGCTCCGGGGCAGGGCAGAGGTTCGTCATTGCCATAATGAACCACACCCGGGCACGGTGTGGTCGTGACTATAAAGCTTGGCCTACTATAAAGTTTCTCTCTTCTCTTTCATCTCGCCTCTTCCACTCCGAGCGCGGCGCGACACGGCTGTTTTGGTTTTTTGTTTGCCAACACGCACACACACATCCAGACATGTCTACACTACTGATTACTGACTTCCACGTTTTTTCCGTTCTTACGTGTTATTTTGTAAATAAACACTTATCCTGAGTTGCAAAACTCGTTTGGTCTCCCATATTTTGTCGCAGCCTATGAGCCGGGCTGTGACAACGTGCAGAGAGACACTGAGGCAGCTGACGGAGTTTCTGAGCAACTACAGAACTGTAACTGCGGTCAAGCCAGCCACCACTACGGAAATCCCATTCAAGCGAACCGCCACGTAATTTCCTACTGCGCGTACACTTCCGTTATTACGATAATAACTTTTTTCTGCTTAGAAGACACGGATGGTCTGTCGACTAAATGTGGTTTGACATCGCTTTCATTTCCTGTACAGTCGACCGATAATTTTACAGTTTGATTGAAACAGTGAATTGAAAAAATGCACTATTTATTTCACTTATTCACCAAGACGGTTATGACTCGGGAGAATTCACTGTGGAATTAGAATCTACAGAGTCTTGACTTCACGTATACAGATTAACAATGTATCATATTCAGCATATTATGAAAAGGAAACTGTCTGTTTCCAATCACAAAAATATGTTCAAAAAATTATTAAAAAAAAATCTCTCTGTTTCCAATCAATGATTCCACTTCTCACACATCCTACAGGACCCCAACTAGCTACACAACAACTTCCAGAACATTTCACTGGCAAATTTAACAATAAAGACCCAGTGAAAACATTATACACAAAAATATATTCAAAATTTAAAAAAAAAGAAACTTCTTGTTTCCAATCAGTGATTACACTTCTCACACATCCAACAGGACCCCAGCTAGCTGCACAACAACTTCCAGAACATTTCACTGGCAAATTTCACAATAAAGTCTCATTGAAAATATTACACACAAAAATATGCTCAAAAATTATTTTAAAAAATCTCTGTTTCCAATCAGTGATTCCACTTCTCACACATCCTACAGGACCCCAGCTAGCTACACAAAAACTTTCAGAGCATTTCAGCAAATTTCACAATAAAGGCTTATTGAAAATATTATATACCAAAATATATTCAAAATTTTAAAAAAAGAAAGAAAGAAACTTCCTGTTTCCAATCAGTGATTCCACTTCTCACACATCCTACAGGACGCCAGCTAGCTGCACAAAAACTTCCAGAGCATTTCATGGGAAAATTTCACAATAAAGGCTCTTTCAAAATATTATACACATATTTTGGTGTATAATTTAATAATTCAAAAAAATTCTGGCACATTCAGGCAGTTATTTTCTGCTTCAAACACTGGAAAGGAAAATACCACATTTAAAACATATACTGCAAAAGGTGCTATAAAATCTATGTATTATGCATATGCATTATATATTTTGTTGTATATTTTCAATGGTCCTTCATTGTGAAATTCGACAGTGAAATTATCTGGAAATTTTTGTGTAGCTAGCTGGGGTCCTGTAGGATGTGTGAGAAGTGGAATCATTGATTGGAAACAGAGAGATTTTTTAAAATAATTTTTGAACATATTTTGGTATATAATATTTTCAATGGGCCCTTATTGTTTAGTTCGCCAGTGAAATGTTCTGGAAGTTGTTATGCAGCTAGCTGGGGTCCTGTAGGATGTGTGAGAAGTGTAATCACTGATTGGAAACAGGAAGTTTCTTTTTTCTTTTTTTTTAAATTTTGAACATATTTTGGTATAGAATATTTTCAATGAGCCTTTACTGTTAAAATTCGCCAGTGAAATGTTCTATAAGTTGTTGTGCATCTAGCTGGGGTCCTGTAGGATGTAGAGAAGTGGAATCACTGATTGGAAACAGTTTCCTTTTCATAATATGCTGAATGAGACATTGTTAATCTATATAAGTGAAGTCAAGACTCTGTAGATTTTAATTCCACAGTGAATTCTCCCGAGTTCTTGGTGAACAAATGAAACAAATAGTGCATTTTTTCAATTCACTGTTTCAATCAGACTGTAATATTATTGGCTGTAAAGTAAATGAAAGCGACATCAAACCACGTTTAGTTGATGGATCACTCATGTCCTCCCGGCAGAAAAGCCTCATTACCATAATAACGGAAGCGTACGCGCATTAGCGGCTAGTTTGACTATAATTTCCCGAGTGGCGGCTGACTTTATGCCAATAAAAATCCTAAAATCTAAAAAACCTGAACTAAGAGACCTGAAAACAAAGAACATGGCCAGCTGTTCATGCTCAGTTCTGTCAGTTTCCTTTAAACTACTCAGAATCCTCCACACACACACACACGCTGCATCTTCTGCATTGATCAAATATAGAAACAGGAAATGAGACGTTTGTGGTTTAACAATCAGGCAGGAAACAGTTTGGAAGGATTTACTGACCATCCAACAGCTAGCGTTAGCGTAGCCTCAGTGATGCAGCACTGCAGAAGACTCAACCTCAGCTGCAGGATTCACACACCTGAACTCTGAACTAAACCAGCATCAGGTGACTCCTGACTGTAGACGTACCTGTGGCTAACGTTAGCAAGCACGCTAAATACACATGTGAATAAGAGAACTTTGAAATTACTGCAAGTTGCATTTCTGTCTGTCAGCTGATTGCAGAAACCAAACTGATATCAACCCTCCATTAATCCCAGTAAGACAGCAAACCTCCAAGTGTAAAAGTAACAGAGTGTTACTGGAATTAATGACTGTAATGTAATCACTGAATTTCATATTGTAATCCCTTACACTACTGTTACTTAAAGAAGTAATAATATTACTATAATATGTTACAAAGTAATGTGTTTCTACCCAACGCTGGTCATTAAACATGTTGTATACAAGACTCTTGAGCTTTAGCAACTGTCACCATTGAACTCCTTCTTCTTATTTCACAGGTGATGATGAGAATCAGAGCTCAGAGAGTCTCAGGATTGTGCTGATTGGGAAGACTGGCTGTGGAAAGAGCTCTTCAGGAAACATCCTTCTGAGAAGAAAAGAGTTTAAAGCTGAATCAAGCCAAATATCAGTCACCAAACGTTGTCAGAAAGCAAAGAGTGAAGTAGACGGTCGTCCTGTCGTTGTGGTCGACACTCCTGGTCTGTTTGACTCCACTTTGTCCCATGAAGAGGTTAATGAGGAGATGGTGAAATGCATCAGTCTTCTGGCTCCAGGACCACATGTCTTCCTGTTGGTGTTACAGATTGGCAGATTCACATCAGAAGAGAAGGAGACAATAAAACTCATCAAGAAAGGTTTTGGAAAGAATTCAAAAAAGTTCACCATCATTCTTTTCACAAGAGGAGATTCACTGGAACAAGATGAGATGTCCATTGAGGATTACATTGAAGACGAATGTGATGATTCCTTTAAGAAGCTGATTGCTGACTGTGGAGGAAGATACCATGTGTTTAATAACTATGATAAACAAAACTGCACACAAGTCAGTGAACTGATAAACAAGATTGACTCCATGGTGAAGAAAAATGGCAGTAGCTGCTACACCAATGAGATACTGCAAGAGGCCGAGGCAGCAATAAAGAAGGAAGAGGAGAAGATCCTGAAGGAGAAGGAAGAAGAGATGAAGAGAGAGAGGGAGGAACTTGAAAGAAAAAAAGAAGAAGACATGAATGCAATGATAAAAAGGATGGAAGAACAAAGAGCAGAAAGTGAACAGGAATCGTCAGATGTTCAAATCAGAACAAAACAGGAAGAAGAGGGAAGAAAGGCGATAGAGGAGAAATATAAGAAACTAACAGATGATATCAAAAAGAAATATGAAGAGAAGGCGAGAAAACAAGCAGAAGAATCCAATGAATTCAGACAGAAATACAACAATAACTTTGCAGGTCTGATGGCAGAGTATATGGAGGAAAAGGAGGCACTGAAGCAAAAGTATGAGAGACAAATGCAAGAGACAGAAGAGAAGTACAGCAAAGAGTTAGAACAAAAAGAAGAAAAACTTGAAAACTTGAAGAAAAAACATGATCAAGAAATCAACGAACTGGAACAGAAATACAAAAACAATTGTATCATCCTCTGAACGTCCCGCACTGAAGAGTGTAAACAGAAAAAATAACAAGAAAAGAGAGAAGAAGACGACAGAAAGAGGCCTCAGCAGGTAGAGAATCAGCAACAGGAGTGAAAACAAAAACTTGCTGCTTTGGAGAGAAAAATCAAGTCAGAATCAGAGAAAAAATAACAATTGATAAAGATCTGGAACAAAGTAGAGAAGAGATGAGAAAAGAACGAGAGGCCTGAAAGAAGAAACAAGAAGAAATGTTCTCAACAAACGATGTTGAGAAGATGAACAGAAACAAAAGGAAGAACAAAAAAGACTGAAAAAACTCCAAGAAGAACACAAGAAGGAAAGAGAAAAATATGAAAGAAGAGGACAGAATCAGAAAACAACAAGAGGAAAAAGAAAAAATCTGATATAATGAAGACAAAGTATGAAGAGGAAACCAGAAAGAAGCTGAATGTTCAATGAGTTCAGACATAAATACAGCAAAGACTTTGAAGCTGTGATGGAGACAAAAGCAACAGACAGAAGAGAAGCTTCAGAGTTTCAACTATGACATCATCTGTCAAACAAAGAAAAGAGAGAAAAGAAATAAAACTTGATGAATGCATCATTACCTGAGAATGTGAAGCACTGGCTTCATTCTTCATCATCATCATCATCATCATCATCATCACACACCTGTATATCCTCACTGACATAATCCATTCTGCCCACAATCTCAACCTAAACATAATTTTAACTTTAACCCTAAAATCAAATCTTGACTTGAAACAGTCTGTTGACGAGGCAAGGACCTGACAAAATGTCTTTAAACTCCAAATGATCCTCACAAAGATACACACACACTGTAAATATGAAGGAATGAAGTCTGACAGATGATCTGTGAACTTGTTTTAGAGAAGAAATGTGAAGTGATGACATCACATGTTCCAGCTGTGAGGAACATTATAACAGGTGAAACAACCAGAGACTGAATGAAGACCAGAAACAGACATCAGCTGTCTGAGAACATCACACCAAACCCACTCACAGCATCCACTGGACAGAGGTCAAAGGTCATCCAGCAGGAGAGAAAGGTGAAGGACATTTATATCTGACATCAGAGACCTTCTTTGAACAGATGTAATGACATGATGACACTGAACAAATCTAACAAGTTGACCTTGAGTTCAGATTTTTTCAATTTATTGGAGCCATTTGCAGTTTTATGTATAAATACTTTGTATTTACACATCAAACAACCAGGTGAAGCTTTATTGCTTTGAGGTGAAACTAAAACTCTTTAAGTGAAGCAAATAGTCACTTTTTTTCTGCCTGTTTCATACCTGAAATTTAACATGATCATCCTAGAAAGAGATATAATCTTATTTTGTAAATTACGGTGTGACTGTGATGTTTTGTGTTTAAATCTCTAATATGGGAATGGATAACTGTACATATGAAATAATTATAAATACATAATTGTGTTTCCAGGTGATCTCTGTGTAAAACAGTAGTATTAATGTATCTGTGTCTCCAGAGGGAGCTGATGATGTCATTGATGATGTCACAGCATCAGTTGGGGCTGAAGACAAGTTTGAAAAGTAAAGATGTGATGATGTGAAGTTAGAAAGCAGTGATGTTATCAGACCTCTGTAGCTCCTCTTCTCTGCTGGAGGCTAACAGCTGCAGGCTACATTAGCCGCTACTAACATCACAACACACCACAATCTGTACAGTCAAGTGAATAGAGTCGAGTTGCATTGTGGGTAACGTAGGCACCAGATTTTGACAAACAAGAGTGTTTAATATAAAGGATGATATCTCTGGTTCTGCTGCATCACTTTTGATCCTTTTATATGTTCAGAAGTACTGAGCAGTTCTGCATGTTTTATATCTTTATATGTTTTATTAACCAAAGACTGATAAACAGTTTGAATATCAACAATAAGTTATGTTAATAACTTACTTTAGTGTGTTTACAGGGTCAGAGCCTCTGTTTAAAGTCACTGGTCATTTCTCTTGTTAGGAAGAAAGAAACTAAATCCAATATTTGTCTGTTGTCTCCTGATCTGTTCATCAGCAGGTCTGTGAAGGAGATTATTGTTTATGAACTCTGGAACAGCTGATTATGACATCATGGTTGAACAGCTGATTTTATTGATATTCTTAAAGACTTAAAGATTCTGTTAAAGACTCACTTGTAACTTGTGCTTTGACATTGTAATTTTTATTTACTGCCTCCTTCTGTTTTATTGTTTTTAACTGATGTTATTGTCTACTTGCTCTGTGTTTTTTCTTCATTCGTTACCAAACAATCTCAAACTAAAGGTCCATTTACTAGTTTTGGGGCTTTGGACCACCACCACTCATCAACAGATGGAGTTCAGCTCAGTTGTCATGGAGATGAATCTGTTGACATGTGAGCTCAGTAGCTGTTATTATCTTTTTAAATTTGTCCATGTTAACAGATCCATCATGACCACTGAGCAAACTGCATCCAAAACAAAACGGTAATAAATGGTATATATTAAATCTGTGTTTTCTATAACTTGCTCATTAAAAAGTTAAAAGCTGACATGTTAAACAGACTTATTGCTGATCATTTTACTAAACATATTACACATGTTTTACATTTCTGAATGGATTGTTCTGTCAGTTTATTAAATATCCGTGTCTGAATTTCATTAGATCATTTGATTGACATCTTGGCAGCAGGACAGAAGAAAACATGCAAACAATATGAAGGTTATTTCTGTATTTATTGAAAAGCTTCTGTACATGTTAATAATATTATATGTGGAAATAAACTACTGTAACACTACACTCATGCCTTTCACTGCTTATTGATAAAATAGTTTTAAATAATGTGAAAGAAAATTGAATAGTAGGTTATCATTTTATAAATCTTTTGTATATATGTTACAAATGTTTTCAAACTAAGGAGTCAATGTTTGTTATCAACTGAATGTGATGTAATGTCATTGTCATTTTGGGGACACATGTTGGTGAAGAAATCCTGCTCCTAGGCTAGTTGAACTCTTGAACCTGTTTCTATCTGAGGGTTGCTTGCTGACCTCTGGGGTTAGCTAGACATATCTTTGTCTTAAGCCTACTGTTTTAGAGACCATACTTGTTTGTAAGAAGGTGTAATGGTTTGTGGAAGTGTCCATTTAGGGACCAGACTGTTTTTAGCTTTGCTCCTGGAGAGGTATAAAGCTGTCTAGTTTGAGTTCACAATCTTTAGAGAAAGGGATGGCTTTAGGGAAAGGGCCAGCTGAACAACATGCTTTCTCTCCAAAAATACAAGATGATTGTATTTTTGTTTGTGTGTGGACATTTGTATAATTGTTATTGATGATGTGATGGATTGTACAGTGTTTACAACTGCTTCAACAAGTAACAATGTTTAATGCTTTCTTTATGTCTCCATGTGCCTTCTTTCTCGAGAGAAAATTTCCACAACAATAAACAGTCTATTTAGATTTTTTAATGACTTTTGAAATGATTTTTTATGTAATTATACAATGATAACTAGCTGTGATCATGTTATAAATAACCAGGCCTGTAAAGATCAGATCAATCAATAAACAATAGATCTATGCAGAAGTTCAGTCAGGAAGACTGACGATCTTTGTTGCATTTATTTTCTTTTGTATTTCAGTAAAGCAGTAATGTGACCAGTGTTGGAAAATAACTAAATACATTTACTCAAGTTTGTTATTGTGTGATTAAGATTATTCAGATTCTGTTTCCTTCAGATTCAAACTCAACATTCACAGTTTAGTCTCTGAAAGTGAAGAAATTTTAGGCAAATTCACTGTTTTACCAGAGTGACTTGTTGATGTTTTTCTCCTCTCAGATTGAATAAACTACAACAGGATTTGAAACTGAATCAACTAAATTCTTTTGTTGATCTGACTATTCTGTTGATCTCTACCTGCTGTGTTCAGATCAGTGAAGTGTAGATCTCAGTTTGGTTTTTATCCCTTATTGTTGGATTCAAATGTATTAACTACTGAATTACTCTTGTTCTTATCATTTATCACTGTATCACCGTCTCTTACTTGCCTTCTATATTTTAATGTTTGTTATTGTTTTTATATTCCTGTTTTTATGCTAAAGACAGTGTTTCTGCTCTCATTGGACCTTTCTGTAGAAATACAATTCCAACAAATAAATGAAGAAATCATTATATAGTATATTTTACCAAAACAAATATTTCATTAATTTCATAAACTACATTCAGAGTTGTTTTAATTCATTTTTGAAAAATAATAAAGTACATCCTGTGTACATAGCTCTCTTGATCATATTTGCTGTATTTTTTAATATTGATGTGAAACATATTAAGTTTGATTAAATGTCCTTGTGGTTTTAATAAATGTTGTTATACAATGTAAAAGAGTAAATTCTGGTTTCTGATGTCTACTGGTGTCTAAAACAATCTTTAACTTGACTGCTGACAATCTCAAATCTGATTGGCTGGCAGACTAAACAGTTGTATGGAATTAATGGACGGTTCAACTAGATGACTGTATTAACTGTTTGTCAAAAAGGCACACAAACACTACTGTCACTTTTCCAAAATATTCACTTCACTGCACAGATGTGTCCTCACATCCCTTCAGTTACTGATTCTGGACACACAACTTGGCAAAAACAACACAGTCACTCCAATAATTCAGACCTTTGACCTGAAGTTAATCAGTAAATTAAACCTTTGAACAAGATGAAAGAAACTCATCACACATCATCATCATCATCATCACACTGACTTTAAGCTATAAAACAAACACTCTAACACTGAGATACAGGCTTAAATGTTGTTCAGATCTGAAATGTTTTTTCTAAATTTGCTTTTGCACCTTCTCTGTCATTCAAGTACATGAAAGTAAAAACTTCACACAGGTAACAACAGCTCACCTGAGAAAACCTTTTGCTTCTGTTTTAATCTGACAGGAATTCAGTCAATGATATTAAACATTAACTCTGACCAGGATGTTGGTTGATCTGTACCGATTATCATTAACCAATAAAACAAACATCTGACCTGCAGTTTAATTTAGACAGACAGACAGACGAGTGGAGCAGGTGGACCCAAATGCAGAGACAGCAGGCAGGCAAGATCCGATGCAGAAATATTTAATGAAAATTAAAAATGAAAGTTTGAAAAGTTCCTGCCAGCGTTGATGCTGCTACTTCAGTAACATTAGTGGACATTTTCTAACAGAAAGCTACATTACTGTTCTATTCTGAGTACATAAAGCAGCCTTCCTGAACTTGAAATTATGCATTTGGACAACTGTGTTGCCTTACAATGACAGCGAACTAACACACACATTAAATGTTAACCATTAATATCTTCAGCGTCTTCAAGTACAGTTAAACCCACCTGGGTTGCAGGAGAGCTGCACCATCGTCCATCTTCAAGACCTGCAGGGAGATGAAAGCAAAGGAAACATGTCCCCTCTGATTGGACAGATTGACTCAAGGTTTGACCAATAGGGATTCACACATCAAAACAGGGTCAAAATTCGTACTATTGAACTTGTATTTTGTAACTTCAGTGTCACACACACAGGTAGGAAATGTGTGTGTCTGTCTCTCTGACAGAAACCTCACTGTTGAAAAAAATCCAGTGAAAGTAGAGAAAAGTAACATGGCAAGAAATTCACAGAAAAAGACAACATGTTACATGTCAGTACATATTATACTGTAATGTAATGTTTTATCACCACCAAGTGGAGGTCTGTTACCCTTACAGCATTTAAATGATAAACTTCACCTGTAAAAAAAATTAAGATAATGTTGTAAACTGTGTAACAGCAAAGACATTTTACTGATGAATAATGTTGAAGACATGATATTAACCTGTGCATTTGAGTTAGTGACTATGTAGTGTGTTGAAATAATTTCAAATATGAGCTCTGTTATTTAAAAATAAATAAATAAATTTGATAATCTAAACTGAAGAAAACAAAACATTCATATCTATAATATAAAAGTTGGATTAGACTCACCAGCTGCTGCAGTCGCCATGATGTCACTCAGCTGGAAACATCACAGACTGATTCAACTGGACACCAATGGTAATTTTTTAAGAATCTAAATAAAAGGCACAAGAAAGAAAAGTTAGATTATCTTCATACATTACCTGTCCTGTAACATCATAATCATAAGACAAGAAACAAACATCAAACTAGTGACAGGTGATAACTGTGATGTTGGACAGTTTGATGGACTTTACCTGCATGTCAGTGTTGAAGCTCTGCAAACATGTCAAAACTGTTCTGGAGGCAGAAAAAAACAACTCAGTAAACAGTGAAAAGAGGAAACAACAGAACTAATATCCTGTAAAGGGCAATCTGGATTTATTCATTCAGTAAATTTGTTGAGAGAAAACTTGCATCATAACCACATCTAACAACAACAAGAACACATGCAGTGACAGCTACTCATGGAAGGATTAATGAACGGGACTACCAGGCTCAGACCAGGGGCCCAAGTGGTCTCAATTTGAAGTGACTGTTAACATTTCTGACTGAAGAGTTCAGTTCAGTTAAAAGTAGAGAGTCGTAGTAGAGATGTCCTGGTCAGTTTTTTTGGCTCCTAATTCATATCAGAGACTTTTAATATTGAGTATCTGCCACCCAAATACAGTCTGATGTTTTTTTACTTCATACTACAGCTGCACATCACACTGAAGCTACGATAACATTTCATTAAACAATTAAGTTACTAAAAATGGAATTTAAAACGCAGTAAAATTAGTAAAGCAATTTAAATCAGTTTGACAGCAGAACTGTTCTGCTTTAAGAAAATGTAATCTTCCTGCATAGTGTGCTGTTGTATTTAGTATATTTATTATTAATTGATTAGTTGATCAACAGAAAATTAATCTCTATTAATCTCTAACTATTTTGATACTCACTTTGAGTCATTTTAAGGAAGAAAATGTCTAAATTCTCTGATTGCAGCTTTTTAAATGTATAAAATACATTTTCTGGTTTCTTTAGTCTCTATGACAGTAAACTGAATATCTTTGTGTTGTAGACAAAACAAGACATTTGAGGACGTCATCTTGGGTTTTGGGAAACAATGATTAACATTTTTCATAATTTTCTCACATTTCATAAACGAAACAACTAATCAATTAATCGACAGTGAAAATAATTGTTAGTTGCAGCCCTATTTATTTGTACAGAGGAGTGTCAGTGTGGATCTACTGTGACAGGAAGCTTTAAAGAGTCAGACAGCTTCTCTTCATCTCCAGTAAATAAAAACTGAAGTTCAGCTGCAGTTTTTCAACCAACAGCAGCACCTGAGAGTCTGATTGACCTGCAAATATCACTGATGGAGCAAAACAACTGAAAAACAACAACAAACGATGTGATTTATCTGTATTTAAGTTTGGGTGACTTGCTCCTCTGTAGGAGTGTGGGAGGCCTCTTACATGTCTGTGCCCAGGGGCCCGGTGCCTCATAATCTGCCCATGTAGCTATTTGACTAACATAGTAATTATCTAGCAGGAATGTTACACATTTATCATATGTGTGAAATATTTTCCAGCTTTACAATGTGATCAATGCTAATGATCACATGCAGGCAGCTGACATGCTACAAAGACATTTAACTTTGAGGAAATAAAACTAATCTTCTTCTCATAAGAGTTACCGCTCAGACACACAGCCATCAATAATAAAATGTTTCATATCATTTCATTATAAATTTCATTTATATTTCGTTTAGACAGAAAAAGGTTAAGGAGTGTGTGCTCAATTGTGAAAAATAAATAACATGAGGTGAAAGCAGCTTTCTTTCTGACGGACATGGTGGGGTCTGGGAGGAGCTACTTCTGTGTCAGTCACACACACTCCTCACACAGGACAGTGTTTTATTAATTATACTGATTATTCCACCAGTTAAACCCCCGCGGTCACCGCTGCAAGTGAAGAAAGACCCTCCAATCAAAAGATCATTTTCTATTTTTGCTGAGACGCTCAATCTGCAGATGACGGCCGCAGGCTGTGTCCCAGCCGCAGGCCTGGACTGACCTAACGAACATGGCGGCTTGACAGCTATAACTAGGCCTGTCTGTGATCCTGAATCAATAAACAATAACTTGACGGAGTGGAACAGAAATGACATTAATTCAGACACATTTCTGTAATGAAATCTGACGGAAAATACTTTCTCAGTTGAGATCAAAAAATACAGAAAACCATCAGTTGTCTTACCGACTGTTTGATACCTGCCGTCTGTTTCCGCCTCAAAGAGCTGAACCAACCTTTAACCTTTAACTAACCATTAACAACCATTAGCTAACCATTAACCTGAGGTCATTAATCTAAAACTGTCCCTGCTTCTTCTGTCTTCAGTATAATATGAGAGCAGAAAGCTGTTTCCAGCTCAGTTAACCGTGATAACAACAAGCTTCAATCTGACTCACCTGATGATGATCAATGATCGATCTATTGTGATCTCGTGCGGTAAAACGATCGGTTTAAACAGTGAACATCAGTGAATCAGATTAATCGATCTATTTGCAGCAGGTTGACCACATGTAGAAACTTTAACTGTTCGGTTTTAAACGCGTTTACTCATCAGATGAACTTCTGTCGGTCCACGAAGAAACTGAAAGTAAAAAGCTGAAAACCAACAAGGAAACGTTTCAGTCCCATCCGCCAAAACACTCAGATTAAAAACTAACTGAGTGATTTTGAACACACACCTGGTAGAATAATAATAATAATAATAAGAAGAAGAAGAAGAAGAAGAAGAAGAAGAAGAAGAAGAATAGTAAACACCTAGAGGCCTAGTAGCCTAGTTATACTGGTCATAAACAGCCAGTGATAATTTTGATAGTTAAATAAATAAATATTTTTTAATTCACTGACAAGTTCAACAAACAGGCTACACAGGTCACTGTTTTCCTTTTAAAACCATTTTATCATTTGAGTTTCGTGACACAGCAGCTCTGTCATGTGTTTTATCAGTTTTTCTTACATTCTTGTCTCCAAAACAGAAATATTTTCAAATTTGTGTTAACCTTAACATACTAAATGTCCATGTATGATCTGTGCCTACGAACATCTAACTTTTGTGTTTAAAAGTCACGTCACTGTACAACATTTTAGAAATGGGTTAATGAAAGATTTTTTGCATAAACATCTACAAACTAAAGAAACAAAGTGTTCACTGCTACTGTTATCTTCTATAATGTGAAACCGATATAACCAATGAATACAACCCAAATACAGGATATAACAAATTATAATTTATTCAAATATGCATTCATATTTCACAAACATTTGATTAAACATCTGATACAGTATTGGTATTTTTCAGTTAGTCTCTTTTTCTTTTTTCTCTACACCAAGTCAAACATCATGTTCTACCAGATTTCTGAAAGAAATCAAGTGAACTGAATCTACTGAACATTACAGCCAACACACTGAAGTAAAGAGCCTGCATGTTATAGCTTAATAATATCATTAGATACAGTCACATAGGACACAAAATTCATATACTTTACATGACAAGTCAGTGATGATTTAAAGTAGCAGCTCTTCAGTCCAGTTTCAATCTCTGCTGTTTCAGTCATGGTCAAGGAAGACGTGTTGATTCAGGTCTTATTTGCCGTATAGTGAAAATAACTATGAAACCAACAAAGACAGAAACTTGCTTCCAAATGTCATGGGATGTTAGCCGGGTCCGGACATCAGTTTCCAAATAACTCAGTAAAAGAAATTATGTGTTTTACTGTAACAGCAAGTTGGAGGATTTAATGAGGGTTCTTTTGTCAGTTTTTTTTTGAAAATTATGCCTTTTACATGCATTTTCATCGCAACCAGTTACTTCAGGGATGTCATCTGGTTTATTGAGCTTAACAGATCCTAGACCAATCTTTGTACCAGACACAAAGAGATGAATCCATTTCTAATCTGACTCTGGGGCAGACAGAGGATTTCCCAAACTGTCACTGTTCCTTGTTGGTCCACCTGAAATTTAACATTTTGCCGAAAAATATAGAGAAATATATTGATGAGAGCCACAAACTGATGAGTGGGCTCATGGGGAGCAGGTGTGCAATACTGCCTCCATGTTGCTGAGATTGTTGGGTTACGAGCACCCTGTGTTTTTTAAATTATAAAGTGGGTTTGCCGTAACATGAGCAAGCTGAGCAAACTAGCTTCCATTTTCTGGGTGAAATACAAAGTGAACAGCATAATGGGTCCTCCCAAATGCTGA
This sequence comes from Thunnus thynnus, assembly GCF_963924715.1. NCBI lineage: Eukaryota > Metazoa > Chordata > Actinopteri > Scombriformes > Scombridae > Thunnus > Thunnus thynnus. Next base: position 38,532,881 of record NC_089518.1, read on the forward strand.
ATCTTGTAAAGGGACATCCATCTTAAGTTGCTAATTGTAAAAACTTAACACTATATGGATTTAAAAAGGTAAAAAAAAAAGGGCCTGTATCAAGATTCATAGAATATACAGAACAAAGTTCTCCAGTTAGTAGCTGCACCCACTCAGAGGCTCCAGGCTACAGATGTTTCCACACATATGTCCAAAACTTGTTTTATCTATATTTTCCATTTTTTGAAGAACAGATACCTGCAGTTAGGGCTGTGCGATATGACGATATATATCGTTTGATGATAGAAAAACGTATATTGTTTCATTTTATGTTCTATCGTTTATATCGTGGTGTTGCAAATCACTCTCTTTACAGCAATATCTTTCGTCATTTGACGACACTTTGCGTTCTTCCGCACAGTCGGATGTAAGTCAAAGGACGAAGGCAAGACGACATAAACAAACATGGAGGAGTGTGCACAGGAGTCCAACGAGGAGCTCGTACCTAAGAAAGGGGCTACTTCTGTCGTACGGATGTGGTTTGGGTATGAAAAGTCTGACACGGACCAGAAAACTGTATTTTGCAAATTATGCGGCAGACCGGTCCCCTCATCAAACTCAAACACCACTGACCTCTTTTACCACCTGTGGAAAAGTCATGTCAAAGAGTACAGGGAGAGTCTACGGATGAGAAAGTACAGCAGAGTGTTCAAAAGAAACCCCAGACTGAGACACTGCAAGAAGCTTTTGCCCGCGGCACACCATATAGCAATGATTCACGGTCAGCAGGAGGATTCATGTAAAATGTAATAAGAAACAGGCCTTTCTATGTGGTCATTTTACATAAAATATTTATTCATTGAATTTACAGAAAATGTGCTATATCGTGATATGAGATTTTGGTCATATCACCCAGCCCTACCTGCAGTATCATTACAGTTTATATTTCCTTATAGACAAAAAGTGAAAAAGGAATCGAGACAGGAGGAAACTTGTCATATGTGGTATGAATCACCAAAACAGTTATAATCTGACTCAGTTCAGATTGACTTACTGGTGGGAGGAAGAAATTCTTTGCTGCTTGTGCGTTCCTGGGACTTAACATCATCTCCCTCTGTGAAAATGCACACAAATAACATTTATAGACAAACCTTAACACCTCGATGCTGTGATAGACCTGCCCATGAACACTAAATGTCCTGAGGTTGTTAACATGGGAGTAGAAAGAGGAGGACACAACTTAGTCCAACATTTAACCAAGTACATGTTAAAACTGACATAAATTCTCACATGTGGTTTTCCAGCTCTGATTCAGAACTGACATCTGACATCTAGTCCGTCTAAAGACGCCAGTTCAAAGTCTAACATTAAGAAAACATTCTCATTTATTAAGTTATTCTACTTGTTTGATCTTGTCCTCTCAACTCATCTCTCATCATTACTTTCAGTCTGACAAGTCTGTTATGTTGAATATGAAATGAAAAACTCTTTTTGTGCATCAGTCTTCATGTTCCCAGAACGTTCTTGAGTTAAAAAACATGATCTAAATGACATCCCATCTATAATTATTCATGCTCCCATTGTTGTAGTCATTCTATTCATTGCTGCATCATATTTGAATTGTTATATTTTTGAGTGAAAATTTGAATCTGCAACATAACCAGTAACATTTATCTGTCAGTTAAATGTAGTGGTACAATGTTTCCTCTGAAGTAGAAGTACACAGTTGCATATTTTATTTTTTTTAATTGCTTAATTGAGGCCATTTGTGAGTTAATTCTGGATACAATGACTTAGAATAGTAACATAATTTAATATTTTCCATATCTAAACATAATAAATCTATATCTGTCCAAATATAAAAATGTTATAATTAGTAGCAGAACAAACCATTACCACTGTTCATTTCATGTGTCATCAGTCACTGCCGTATTTTACCATTATGCTCAACAATCATCTTGTTTATAGGCTGTAATATCAAAGAGTGTAGAATCACAATCAATGTCAGTTCTTTGGTAATATTACTTTTCTCTCTGGGGTTTGGTTTCATCAGGTTTTATTTTTGTGACATGGGCGCCATCTTGTGGATTCTCTGCAAACGGCTTCAGGAAACACTGATCGACATTTATCATTATTTTCTGACATTGTATGGCTCAAACTAATTGATTAATAGAGAAAACAATCAGATTAATTAATAATGAAAATAATTGTTAGTTGCAGTGCTGTATTGGTGCTTAAAAATTCACTGAAAAACATTACAATTTCAGGGGGAAAAATTCACATCAAACAACTTTTAACTGGCCTCTGGAGTCACTCTTTAATCTCGAGACAATCTTGGTAACCAGAAACATGAATTATTGCAGTAAGTCGTACAATTTGAGACTAATAATTACAAGATAATTTGAGTTATGCTCAAATTTGACATTGGTCTATTGATCTCTTCAAGAGAATGAAAGTACATGTTCATTCTGTATGTCAGTGCTACGTCGTGACATCTTCCAGTTCAATATGCAACCTGTGTGATAAACCCAGAAATTAGCAGTAATTTAATCATCTACTGTACACTGTTAGGGTTCAGTCATGGGTTGGTTTTTCAGCTTTGGTCAATGATTTTTGATTTCTTGCAACTTGAGTTCAGCTCAAGGATTTGTCACCAGGTTGACCTGTTGGTAGTGAGGTCGTGCAGGTTCAGTAAAGTTGTGTATGTGATGTGTTTGAGGTGTGCTGGTCACAAACCACAGTGAGAGTCTGTCTCCTGCTGCTCTCCATCTAACAGCTCACTGTGGCTGTTTCTGATTGTAATATTCTTCTCTGCAATATTCAAAACTGATCTGCCAACCAAACAGCATGAAGGGGTTTACATGGGCCTTATATCTGCTGTTATATCTATGGTACATTTATTTAAAAAGGATGTAAACATTTTGTTACAGTCTACATTTGGAGAAGGGTACATCATTTTTGTGGATTATTAGATTTATACTCAGTGATTGTCATTGAGTTTCATAAATTCTTTGTAAACTTGACACCATGACTGAGGAAGTCCTGTAGTAGTAGTATAAGAAGTTCTTATAGTTGTTGTATAGTAGTCTATTGGTAGTTCTTATATTAGTTGTACAATCATTGTATTACCTGATTCTGTTATACTGATATATTACTGTTATATTGATATTTAGTGCCACCTATTGGCTGGCTATACATATTTAAGGGGCAAAATCCATGTGTTGTTGTGTGTTTTTGACTGTTAGTAGTTTCTTGTTTGTTCTTCTTTGGAGTGTTATTATTACTGTAAGTACTGATGTAGAGATCTGTTGTCCATTTTGTCTAATCCGTACTAGAGAGTACTGTGCTGTGTGAATACGCAAATTATTAAGCCACATGCCTGGTGTTAGTTTGCCTCTTTTCTTGTCTTTGTTCATGTGCATTGAAATTTAACTTCACATAGGACATAATATTTGAAGTTAGGCTGTTGCCTCCTGTGGTAGGATTTCTGTTTTCAGCTCATGTTCTGTCTGACAGTGGTAGTTTCTTGGCTTTACTAATTAAGTACTGCGTCATCTGTGCTCAGCTGATATGTGTATTTAAAGCCAGCAGATGTCACTGTTTTTTCCTCATCACCACCTGTACAACCCAAGCTGTTAATGAATAAGACAGAAGAGTTATCAGAGAGTTCAGTATTGTTTCCTGACTGACACTCAAATATCCACCAGCATAATGCAGAACTTCGATCACCCACCCACAGAAATCATGGAGACACATTTTGAGAGATTTTTACAGGGACCCACAGAAATTCCTCAGCCCTCAGATGAAAGCAGTTGTCAGGTTTTCACATGACAGTAGCAATCTGTAACTTACAATGTACATTAATAACTTGTGAAAAAATTAATCCAAGATAACATATTCATCACTAAGTCCTGCTAGATTTCTCTACAGGCTGCAATGTTCGTTACACCTCACAGTACTTAAATTATCTGACAGAACAAACATTGAGCTGTTCCTACAGTGTTAGGAGTAGTGGACCTAAAAAAAGTTTTGTGGAAAAGGTCAGTTCAAGCAGAGTGTAGTATTTCCTGTGTGCTCAGGTGTTCTTCCAGTTTGCATTACAGGTGAGAGTGAAACCATTGTCATTGTTGCTTGTCATTTCCCATCTCTTGCCACTCATTTCCTACAACCTCTCTACTGTCCACGCTTGAATGAAGGCAAGAATACTTTAAAATATACATCCATTCATATTTGAAAGTGTTTTCTTATTCTTAAAAATCTCATATTTATATACAGTACAATACATTATGCTTTGCTGATACCAGTATTATCATTTTTTTTGTTTAATAATTGCTGTAGTGTTTTTATTGGGTAAATGAGGAAAAAAATAATAAAAATTTTTGTTTCACTGTTTCCCTCAATGTCTTCTACATCTAGTGATATTCAAAGAGCTTCTCAAAAAAGATCACTTCAAGTAAAGCAGACCTCCCAGCTGTGTCTTCACTGTTTACATCATAGACTGTATATAAAGATGTAAGTAGTGAAGTGTGACATCACCCGATGGTTTGCATTGGAGCCAGTTTGAAGCTGCTCACAGTCAGCGCCATCTTTTCTGTTTACAGCCAGGACCTTCTAAATAAGGAGTGCGGGGTGTTGCCTTTCACACTCAAGATACACTCCCAGCTACCTCGGACCCAAGCTAACACTAGCTTACTGGGAACACCAAGCACTTCAGCCCTGTGCTAACATTAGTTAAATAAAACAATAGGTATCGTTATCAAGTATCATTAAACTTACTGAAATATTGAGACGATAGTCCAACTCAGTGTGTATCCCAGAGGTACCTGTCAATCAACGCCCACACGGCCGACATCAAAGCTACTATAAGTCTTCAAAGTCTTATTAACGGAGCAGTAATTTTCAAAATGACCACCAGCACACTTATTAAGGGCTTGAATTTAGAGATTGAGACCAGAATGACTTGTTGAAAAAATTAATTGACTTAGTATTTCTAGAGAGAAGTTGAGGTTTTTTGAATGGGAGTCAGTTGGAGCGTCTAGTAGCCGTCAGTGGTATTGCACTTTAAGGTACTTCCACAGTTTTAATTACTTATTCTAATCATAAATCAAATACATAAATCAAATAATGTGAAATCATGAAAATCTTGAACTTGGCATGGCCTTAATGGCCCGTCTGACTGATGTACAATCCTTGAGTGTCTATGCTGACTATGTAACAGAACCAACAAGTGGTTTGACAGCAGTCATTTTTTGTTAAATGTGTTTAAAACCAAAGAGATTTGCATAGACAGCAATGAGAACCCTTTATTTAAGCCTGTAATGGTCAACGGCCAGGAAGTGGAGCAAGTGAGCTTCTTTAAATACCTTCCATATAAGACCAGAATCATTTATGTCACACCTGAAAATGCTGAAAATGCTTCATGTACCTGAATTTGTTGCTGTTGTCACCAGTTGTATGTTGGTCATTGTGCTTATTATTGTTCTGTTTGCAGAGATCATTGAAGTTAGTTTCATCTGTTAATCTGTAATTTCATATTTAATTTTATGAACTTGTTCAACAGTTTGATTTGAACAACATGGTTGATTACAACAGAATTGTGTTTTGTGTTTATTGCAACATGCAAAAAGAGATGAAGGCCAAAGTGTTTCTCACTCAGCGTCTGACCAATAATTTAACATCTTTAAAACATCTGTATCGGTTAAAAACAGGATGCATGCTTAACTCTCTTTCTCTGAACTAAAAAGTAACTAATATACTGTAAACAGTTTTATTACAAGAAACAGCTGTAGTTTTATTAATGTTCTTGTCGTCATGTCCTCATTTGATTTTATTTTGGACTTTGGACTCTGGGATAAGAACTGATTTATTTGCCGTCTATAAAACTGATAAAAGCATGAATAACACCAGTAAAGACTAGAAACAGCTGCATTTTAAAGTGAATTCCAAATTAATTAAATGAAGAAGTCTTTGCACTTCACACCCAAAACAAACAAAATATATTAAATCACCTGAAAATGCTTCATCTACCTGAACTTGTTGCTGTTGTCACCAGTTGTACGTCGGTCATTGTGTTTTTTACAGCAGATAGTTTTCAGCTGTTGGAGTCACTGTGACAGTTATGATCTTTAACTCTGCTGCATCAGACCTGAACAGTCAGCACACAAACATGTAAAACTTGAAGTGATGATTAAATATTGTGGTCATTTCTTATTCTGTAGTTTGTGTCTTTGTCCTATGAGACAGAGCTGTAATGTAAACTGTGTTTCTGATAACTGACCACAACCATAAAGTTCAGTTATAGAAATGAAGTCAACACACAAACAAGTAAAGGAGTCATCTCAACAAAAGCTGAACATTTAGGTGCAGGACTGTTGAATCAAACTGTTTTACACTGTATCTGTTAGTCTGATCATTATTTTCTTTATTCTCATAATTGTAGTTTTTATAATGGATATAAGGGTCATTTTGTAAGACAGTAACAACATGTGGTTGGTTTGTCCAATCAGGTTTATGAAGAGTTCATGTTGATGTCTGAGTGAAGGAGACAACTGTCAGTAGTGTTGACTGTTGTATCATTTTTTTGCAGAATTTAAGCAATGAAATTGAAACACATTTTTAACACATTTTTTATTCTGCTTATCATTACGAATAACATAACTTAAACAAAAGAAAAGTTGGCTGGTGATTCTTATATAGTATAAATTAGCAGCTAGTTTCAAGTAGAAGAGAAGGAAGGAAGTGACTGCCTGGCATAGTAAAATGGTTGGAAATAATGTAAACTGGCTAAAGGTCTGATCCTAATGAGAATCAGAAAATGTAGTAAAAAGTAATAGTAGTCAAATTAATATGAAAACTAACATGCAGGTAAATCTTGAGCCAGTTTTCCCTTCAGATGATGATCCATCCAAACTTGGCGGCAACATACAGTCACACTTCAATAAATCAGACCTTTGATCTGCTGTTTCACTAAAGTTACTGTGTGGAAACTTGATATTTTGCCAACCAAAGAGAAATTCAATTCAAATTCAATTGTTTGTTATCTTACATATGTTGAAATCAAGAAACATGGATTATAAATGTTCTTCATGTCTTTGGTTTAGTGATAAATATTAACATCTGGATACATTCAGTTACTACAGCTGCCAAGAGAGCTGCTCACTGAGGAGAAATGGCTGCTCAGATTGTGAAAGTTAAACTGCAGGTCAGATGTTTATTTTATTGGTTTATGATAATCGGTGCAGATCAACCAACATCCTGGTCAGAGTTCATGTTTAATATCATTGACTGAATTCCTGTCAGATTAAAACAGAAGCAAAAGGTTTTCCCAGGTGAGCTGTTGTTACCTGTGTGCAGTTTTTACTTGCATTTACTTTAATGACAGTAAAGATGCAAAAACAAATTTAGAAAAAACATGATCTGAACAACATTTAAACCTGTATCTCAGTGTTAGAGTGTTTGTTTTATAGCTTAAAGTCAGTGTGTGATTACATTTAGTTTCTTTCATCCTGTTCAAAGGTTTAATTTACTGATTAACTTCAGGCTAAAGGTCTGAATTATTAGAGTGACTGTGTTGTTTTTGCCAAGTTTGGCTGCATGTCCAGAATCAGTAACTGAAGGGATGTGAGGACACGTCTGTAAAGCAAGAACATTGTTAAAAGAGATATTTTGGAACAATTAGGACATTTTGAAAGATTACAGTAATGAGCGTTTGTTTTCTGGTGAACTTAAAAACAGGAAACACAGTTGTACTGTCCATCATATAAAATGAACACATGTCTGACAGCCAATCAGAGTCGAAAATTGTCAGTTGTCAAGTTACAATTATTTTATCTTAAATCTTAATTCACCAGTTGACATCAGAAACCAATATTTTTAATTTGAACTTGCATAACAACATTTATTAAAACCACAAGGACATTTAACCAGACTTGATGTTTTGCGTCAGTATTAAAAAATACAAATAATAATGATAACAGCAACAATGATCAAGAGAACCATGTACACAGGATGTATTTTATTATATTTCAAAACAAATTAAAGCAACTCTGCATGTAGTTTATGAAATCAATGAAAATCAATATATGTTCTGGTAAAATATACTCAATGATATCTTCATTTATTCATTCAACTTGTATTTCTACAGAAAGGTCCAATGAGAGCAGAAACACAGGAATATAAAAACAATAACAATCATTAATAGAAATATTAAGATATAGAAGGCAACTAAGAGACAGTGATACAGTGATAAATGATAAGAACAAGAGTTTAATGCAACAATAAGGGATAAAAATCAAACTGAGATCTGCACTTCACTCTATCTGAACACAGCAGGTACACATGAAGTCAGCTCAAAAAATTAAGTTGATTCAGTTTCAGATCTTGTTGCAGTTTGTTCAGTTTGAGTGGAGAAAAACATTTGAAGGTTTGTTTTTTTTCACTTTCAGAGACTGAATACTGAGTTTGAGAAACTAAATGAAGTAGAATTTGAATATTCATTCATTCATAATCACATAATAACAAACTTGAGTAAATGTATTTAGTTATTTTCCACCACTGGTTACATTACTGCTTTACTGAAATCCAACCAACATGGCGCCTTTACAGTTGATAACTGTAGCGATCGGAGATCAATCAATGAATAATGGCGTTTAGCAAAAGTTCAGCCAGGAAGATCTTTTTTGCATGTCTAGGCCAGTAGCTTTATATGTCATACCATGATGTCATAATCAGCTGCTCCAGAGTTCATAAACAATAATCTCCTTCACAGACCTGCTGATGAACAGATCAGGAGACAACAGACAAATATTGGATTTAGTTTCTTTCTTCCTGACAAGAAAAATGACCAGTGACTTTAAACAGAGGCTCTGACCCTGTAAACACACTAAAGTAAGTTATTAACATAACTTATTGTTGATATTCAAACTGTTTATCAGTCTTTGGTTAATAAAATATATAAAGATATAAAACATACAGAACTGTTCAGTACTTCTGAACATATAAAAGGATCAAAAGTGATGCAGCAGAACCAGAGATATCATCCTTTATATTAAACACCCTTGTTTGTCAAAACCTGGCGCCTACATTACCCACAATGCAACTTGACTCTATTCACTTGACTGTACAGATTGTGGTGTGTTGTGATGTTAGTAGCGGCTAATGTAGCCTGCAGCTGTTAGCCTCCAGCAGAGAAGAGGAGCTACAGAGGTCTGATAACATCACTGCTTTCTAACTTCACATCATCACATCTTTACTTTTCAAACTTGTCTTCAGCCCCAACTGATGCTGTGACATCATCAGTGACATCATCAGCTCCCTCTGGAGACACAGATACATTAATACTACTGTTTTACACAGAGATCACCTGGAAACACAATTATGTATTTATAATTATTTCATATGTACAGTTATCCATTCCCATATTAGAGATTTAAACACAAAACATCACAGTCACACCGTAATTTACAAAATAAGATTATATCTCTTTCTAGGATGATCATGTTAAATTTCAGGTATGAAACAGGCAGAAAAAAAGTGACTATTTGCTTCACTTAAAGAGTTTTAGTTTCACCTCAAAGCAATAAAGCTTCACCTGGTTGTTTGATGTGTAAATACAAAGTATTTATACATAAAACTGCAAATGGCTCCAATAAATTGAAAAAATCTGAACTCAAGGTCAACTTGTTAGATTTGTTCAGTGTCATCATGTCATTACATCTGTTCAAAGAAGGTCTCTGATGTCAGATATAAATGTCCTTCACCTTTCTCTCCTGCTGGATGACCTTTGACCTCTGTCCAGTGGATGCTGTGAGTGGGTTTGGTGTGATGTTCTCAGACAGCTGATGTCTGTTTCTGGTCTTCATTCAGTCTCTGGTTGTTTCACCTGTTATAATGTTCCTCACAGCTGGAACATGTGATGTCATCACTTCACATTTCTTCTCTAAAACAAGTTCACAGATCATCTGTCAGACTTCATTCCTTCATATTTACAGTGTGTGTGTGTGAGTGTGTGTGTGTGTGTGTGTGTGTGTGTGTGTGTGTGTGTGTGTGCACGCGTGTGTGTGTGTGTGTGTTTCTGTGTGTGTGTGTGTGTGTGTGTGTGTGTGTGTGAGTGTATTTAGTCAAGTATTTGCCTCGTCAACAATGTTTGATTTTAGGTTTAAAGTAATAATTATGTTTAGGTTGAGATTGTGGGCAGAATGGATTATGTCAGTGAGGATATACAGGTGTGTGATGATGATGATGATGATGAAGAATGTAGGCAGTGCTTCACATTGTCAGGTAATGATGCAATTATCTGTTTTTTTCCTTTTCATGTCTTGTTCATAATCTTTCATCAAGTTTTATTTCTTTTCTCTCTTTTCTTTGTTTGACAGATGATGTCATAGTTGAAACTCTGAAGCTTCTCTTCTGTCTGTTGCTTTTGTCTCCATCACAGCTTCAAAGTCTTTGCTGTATTTATGTCTGAACTCAACATTCAGCTTCTTTCTGGTTTCCTCTTCATACTTTGTCTTCATTATAATCCAGATTTTTAGTTTTACTTTTCTCTCTTTTTCCTCTTGTTGTTTTCTGATTCTGTCCTCTTCTTTCATATTTTTCTCTTTCCTTCTTGTGTTCTTCTTGGAGTTTTTTCAGTCTTTTTTGTTCTTCCTTTTGTTTCTGTTCATCTTCTCAACATCGTTTGTTGAGAACATTTCTTCTTGTTTCTTCTTTCAGGCCTCTCGTTCTTTTCTCATCTCTTCTCTACTTTGTTCCAGATCTTTATCAATTGTTATTTTTTCTCTGATTCTGACTTGATTTTTCTCTCCAAAGCAACAAGTTTTTGTTTTCACTCCTGTTGCTGATTCTCTACCTGCTGAGGCCTCTTTCTGTCGTCTTCTTCTCTCTTTTCTTGTTATTTTTTCTGTTTACACTCTTCAGTGCGGGACGTTCAGAGGATGATACAATTGTTTTTGTATTTCTGTTCCAGTTCATTGATTTCTTGATCATGTTTTTTCTTCAAGTTTTCAATTTCTTCTTCTTTTTGTTCTAACTCTTTGCTGTACTTCCCATCTGTCTCTTGTATTTGTCTCTCATACTTTTGCTTCAGTGCCTCCTTTTCCTCCATATACTCTGCCATCAGACCTGCAAAGTTATTGTTGTATTTCTGTCTGAATTCATTGGATTCTTCTGCTTGTTTTCTCGCCTTCTCTTCATGTTTCTTTTTGATATCATCTGTTAGTTTCTTATATTTCTCGTCTATCGCCTTTCTTCCCTCTTCTTCCTGTTTTGTTCTGTTTTGAACATCTGACGATTCCTGTTCACTTTCTGCTCTTTGTTCTTCCATCCTTTTTATCATTGCATTCATGTCTTCCTCATGTTTTCTTTCAAGTTCCTCCCTCTCTCTCTTCATCTCTTCTTCCTTCTCCTTCAGGATCTTCTCCTCTTCCTTCTTTATTGCTGCTTCGGCCTCTTGCAGTATCTCATTGGTGTAGCAGCTGCCGCCATTTTTCTTCACCATGGAGTCAATCTTGTTTATTAGTTCACTGACTTGTGTTCGGTTTTGTTTATCATAGTTATTAAACACATGGTATCTTCCTCCACAGTCATCAATCAGCTTCTTAAAGGAATCATCACATTCGTCTTCAATGTAATCCTCAATGGACATCTCATCTTGTTCCAGTGAATCTCCTCTTGTGAAAAGAATGATGGTGAACTTTCCAGAATTCTTCCCAAAGACTTTCTTGATGAGTTTTATTGTCTCCTTCTCTTCTGGTGTTAATCTGCCAATCTGTAACACCAACAGGAAGACATGTGGTCCTGGAGCCAGAAGACTGATGCATTTCACCATCTCCTCATTAACCTCTTCATGGGACAAAGTTGTGTCAAACAGTCCAGGAGTGTCGACCACAACGACAGGACGACCGTCTACTTCACTCTGTGCTTTCTGACAAAGTTTGGTGACTGATATTTGACTTGATTCAGCTTTAAACTCTTTTCTTCCCAGAATGGTGTTTCCTGAAGAGCTCTTTCCACTGCCAGTCTTCCCCAGCAGCACAATCCTGAGACTCTCTGAGCTCTGATTCTCATCATCACCTGTGAAATAAGAAGAAGGAGTTCAATGGTGACAGTTGCTAAAGCTCAAGAGTCTTGTATACAACATGTTTAATGACCAGCGTTGGGTAGAAACACATTACTTTGTAACATGTTATAGTAATATTATTACTTCTTTCAGTAACAGTAGTGTAGGGATTACAATATGAAATTCAGTGATTACATTACAGTCACTAATCCCAGTAACACTCTTACTTTTGCACTTGGACGTTCACTGTCTTACTGGGATTAATGGAGGGTTGATATCAGTTTGGCTTCTGCAGTCAGCTGACAGACAGAAATGCAACTTGCAGTAATTTCAAAGTTCTCTTATTCACATGTGTATTTAGCGTGCTTGCTAACGTTAGCCACAGGTACGTCTACATTCAGGAGTCACCTGATGCTGGTTTAGTTCAGAGTTCAGGTGTGTGAATCCTGCAGCTGAGGTTGAGTCTTCTGCAGTGCTGCATCACTGAGGCTACGCTAACGCTAGCTGTTGGATGGTCAGTAAATCCTTCCAAACTGTTTCCTGCCTGATTGTTAAACCACAAACGTCTCATTTCCTGTTTCTATATTTTATCAATACAGAAGATGCAGCGTGTGTGTAGTTTAAATGGAAACTTTGACAGAACTGACAGCTGAGTAACAAAAGTACTGTGACATGTTTATAAAGTAATGTCATTACTTTTACAATGAGTAATATGTAATAAGTAATTAATCATAATTTTTGAGTAACTTGCTCAACATTGTTTATGACAGAACTGCAGATCAATGTACAATACTCACAGCTGGTCTTTGTTTTCAGGTCTCTAAGTTCAGCCTGTAACATGTTAATGTTTTTCTCTTGTTGCAAGACCTTGTTGTAAAGATCCGTTTAGACATGTGCAAATGTTTTTGTTGTATAGCAGCATTGTTTATCCCTGTGTCGTCTCATTTCATCCACAATATCCAACATCTCAGAGATCTGCTGCTTGTCCTTGATGTTGAGAACAACATGTCTTCCTCCACAGCTCTGAATGAGCTCCTGGATGTCTCTGTTCCTTCTTACAAAGTCATCAACAGCTGGAGCTGTAGGATCTGACTCCACAGTGAACAGAATCATGGTGAAGTCATTGACTGGAGAGCTGAATGTGTCCTGGATGATCTTTAACTCTCCCTTGTCTTCATCAGTGAGGGGACCCACAGGTAGGACCAGGATGAAGGCATGGACGCCCTCAGGATCACAGAGGGAGATACACCTGAATGATTCCTCCATCACTGCCTCCTGAGGTTTTCCATACAAGGCAGGCAGCTCCACCAGGGAAACCCGACGTCCACACACCTCTCCCTGATGTTTAACACACTCTGATGAGTTGGAGACTGAATGAAGCTCTGTCTGACCTAAAATGTCCTTGACTGCTGAAGTCTTCCCTGCTCCTCTCCTCCCACACAGAACCAGGTTTAAAACTGGTTTGATGGTCTCTTCAGAGAAGGTGAGGAAGTTTCCTTTGTTTTCACGCACGATTCTCCTAACCTTCCTCACTAACAAACTGTGGTCATTTTCAAACATGTTGTAGTGTCTTTGTCCACATTTCTCAAGAAACCGAGTCAAAGACAAATTTTCAGTCCCCTCATGATGTGTCATGATGACCATTGAGTGTTTAAAAGCATCTTCACTAAACAAACTCAGAATGGACTCCAGTTTTTCTCTCTTCTTCTCTGTAAATGTAGGAGGATCAACTAACAGCAGCAGAACATTAGGTCCTGGCAAACAAGAAGCCACACATCTCTTCATCTCTTCTTCTACTGTTTTTGTAGACAGTCTGAACATGTTTGGAGTTTTAACTACTGTTATTCTTTTTCCTTTCCACTCCCCATGGGTGACCACACTTTGCTTGACTGGAGAAGGTTTCTGGAAATGATCCTCTTGGTCACCAATGATGAAGCTTTCAAGTCTTGCCTTTTTGTCCTCACTTTCCCCCAAACGCACAATCCTGAATGCAGATTCTGTAATATCTTAGAGAGATAGACAAAAATAATTTATCAATTTTTGCAGGTGTATAAATCTGCACAAAATAACAAAAAAAGTACCTGCTCACTGCTATATTGGTTCCAGTTCTTTAATTCCACATGGACATGACAATAGGCCTCAAGCAAGAACAATTTGTAGGAGCAGATTTGTCCTTAAGATACATGTACGAGTAATTTAAGAACATTTGTGGCATTCATCAATTTTCTTGTACTTAGAATTTTCTCTGAGTTACGCATGGACGAGAGGTCCAGACCTGTCGTGAGTGTCGTGAATAGATCGTCTCTGCCTTTCTTCACAAGAGGAGAAACACTGGTTTAACTCACGATTATAATGTCCAGATCTGAATTAATTTGGTGTTTAAATATGATAGCAAATCAACAAAATACGTATCTAACTAAAACTTAAAAAATTAAAATTAATATTCTTTTTGCCATATTATCATCGTCATTGCTGCCAATTTACTGAAAAGTTTTTTATGATTTTTTTTGGCATATTTTGGCGCAGCAACATATACATTTCAGTAGTTGCTCAGATACTCCGACAGCTGCCTCAGTGTCTCTCTGGAGGTCTCTGTCCAGTATCATGTTGATCATGTCAACTTGTAGGCTGTAATATTCTCTCTTCTAATATCTCTCTGACTGTCACATGACCACCTCCCGACACAGACCCCTTTGTTTTAGAAAGACATTTTTTATCTTCTAACTTCATGTTGAAGCATGTGCTGTTTATTTCTGTCACAGCAACTTTAAGCATGGCTCTGATGGATTCATATTTTCCAATAGTTTTTGGTCTCTGACTATCCTAAATTTGTTATATTTTTGTAATAGTAATACCTGTATCAGAGTCACCATTTGCTTGATTTTAAAAGACAATCTTTAGAGCTAATCCCAGAACTGGATGTTGGCATAGGTAGAGTGAAAGCCATCATGTTGTCAGTAGATTTAAACTTTTATTTATTCAGGGAAGTTTCACTGAGAGGAACCCTGATCACATTCACACAGTAACACACATTCACACCTGGAAGCTGCCCAGTACAACCACAGCTTGACCTGCTGCCACTGAGCAGCTCCACTGGAGCAGTTGGGATTAAGGGCCTTGCTCAAAGGCAACTTGGTGGTGGTAGTGAGAGAAGCAATGCTTTTCACTTTCCTGCCGGTCTGGGGATTGAGCCCATGACCCTCCAGTCAGTTACTCAGCCTACTCAGCCTACACAAGCTCGCTTCTCTAACCTTTAGGCCACCGCTGTCCTAATATAAGCCTTTAGCCATCAGCAGTGGGACTATGTGTGTTGCGTCTGTGGTCTCCAGTTTTTGATGTACATTGTAAATTGTACATTACATTTGATGATTACACATCTTTTGAATATCACTCTTTTATTTTTACTATATGTGACTGTTTACAGACCATCCAAATGATGCGCTTCTTTTATTTCAGACTTTTCAGAAATACTGTCAATTATCCACTCCAACTGCAACAAAATTATTATTTTAGGTGATTTTAACTTGCATGTGGACAATCAATCAGACTCTTTTGCTTCAGAATTTTTACATTTGCTGAACTGTATGAATTTTATACAACATGTTACTCAGCCTACTCATAACAGAGGACACATTTTAGACCTTGTAATAACCCATAGCCTATCTGCTAATATCTTTTCAGTTGTGGATGTAGGCTTGTCAGATCACTTCTGTTTATTTTTTTCTGTAAATGGTTTTATATAACAGGATATTCCAGAACAAACTGTCAGGAAATCGATCTTACTACTGAAGTGGCTGCCAATTTCATTGATCTGTAAGGTGACATGATAGTTTTATTAGTAAACTAAGGTCAACCCTCGACACAGTAGCCCCACTAAGACTGAAAATGATCACCACTAATCCAACACCTCCCTGGAGAAACAAAGAAATTAAGCAATTAAAAAGAAACTGCCACACAGCAGAAAGAAGACAGAGAAATAATAAATTAACAGTCAATTACCTAATTTTCCGTGAACAGCTGACTATTTACAATAAGGCAATCAACCTTGCTTAAATGTAACCTCGTTCACACAATGCTAATTAAGCCATTCACCTCCAGATAAATCTCTCTGTCGACCACATAAAGAGTTTTAAAATCTGAAATCTGTGGTGACTTTCCCGTACTGGCTGGATGAATGCATGCCAGAGATGTCCACCAGGCGAGCAGCTAACTTCAGGTTAGCCTTCTGCTAACTTGAACAGGGATAAAATAATTTAGTCATGTGGCTCTTCTAGACTTTCCAACTGTTATCGGAACGAATGGATCAAATTCTGATAGTAAAACGAGTTGTTTCACGGGGTTGTGTGTCGCTGAAAACAATTTATTCACCGTTTTACAGCCGCAACAGTAGCAACAAACTCAGTGTGTAACCATGGCAACTTAGCTTTGGTCAACGATTTGTTGTTATGTAGCAGCGCCATCTTGTTGAGTCTGCTGCTGGTTAATGCAGCAATAAATCTCCATTTGCAACTTATTTAGATGAACCGAGTAACATTACACAAATGGCTCCTAAAAGAAAATTTAGGAGTGGCGCTCAGGGGCGAAAGAAGAGAAAATTGGAGATGGACAAATACCACAGGATAAAGGTATGTTATGTTATTAATTATTGAATCCGATTGAATGAATTTGACATTTGTCGTTTTTCTTGCAACATTAAAGTCATGTTTTTGAATGAATTAAACTGAACATGGCCACAATAATTTTAACTTTGCAAGCTGGCTAGAAAGTAGTGAATATAGTAGTATTATTTATTTTAGCTGAAATGTTTTTCATTAGAACAAGCTTGATTTCTTGCTATTTGTTTGCTAGGTAACATGAGTAGGATTGCAAGCACCATTTATAATTCATAAAGGCCAGCTTTCCTTGTTAACTAGCAACCAATATTTTCTTGCAACATTAAATTGGTGTTTTGACTTATTATTTTAATATGTAACATATCAAGTGTCCAAATTACCCCAAATTGTTTCAGGCTAACCACTAGCTTTCTAGCTATGTTAAATTGTATCTTTGTAGACCATATTTGGACATATTTATAATAATTGGATAATTTGCATAATTGGATAAAATTGCGTTTGGTGTGTGGTTAATAAATAGGCCTGGAAGATACATATAACATACCTATATAATGTCTTACATCCTATATTTAAAAAGTCTTAATATCTAACATATAATCTTTTCAGGGGCATTATTGAAATATTTTGGAGGATCTTCCACTGCACCAGGACCATCTACTTCATCAGCTGATAAACTGCTGCTGAGGGGACATCATCAGAGACTTCAGGGGCATCTACTCCCTCTCCTGATGTGACTGCAGCTACAGAGGTCTACATCCACCTCCGACATGACTGCGTCTGCAGTGTTTGAAACGCTTGGAAAAGTTAAAAGTAAGTTTGGGGTACTGCTAAACTTCCCAACCTTGGATGATGAAGCACTGGAGAAACAATGTGAGGAGCTTGAGAACACACTGAGGAGTGGAGAGGAAGCCAACATTTATGGAAGAGAGCTGGCCATGGAAATCAGAAACCTTCCTCAGTTACAAACAGGATGACTGCATTTGAACTGCTGGACTTTGTCCAGAAGAAGGAACTGACAGCATTGTATCCAAATCTTAGTATATCCCTGAGGATTGCCTGTACCCTGCCAGTGACTTTTGCAGTGTTCACTTCATTCAGAATATTTTGCAATCTTACATTGATTTTTCATTGCTATTCATTTGGCAAAATATTTTTGGTTGTATTGTGTTCATTTGTCATTGTCTTTTTTTATAGACCTCATGTGCAGGTTTGCTGCTTTTTATAGTTTAAATATATCAACTTTATCATTTATTATTTTGAATGACTTGTAATTGTTAATTGTATCTTAACTTCTCAAATTTTAATATATTTTTATATATTTTAATATAATATTTTTGATAGACATTGTTTTGTTCATGTTCATTCAGTTATGAGCAGTGTGTGTGATTTGGTGGTTGAGCTCGGAGTGTTTTGGGGCCACAAACAAAATTTCGTTTAGGGCCACCAAAAACCAAGGGCTGGCCCTGAATCTACCTCAGTGTCAGTGTATGAATTTTAACACCCCAGAACCTTTGATTTTACATGAAGACACACTGGAGAAATTTGTCCTAGTTGATGCTGAGATGCTTGGCAAAGCTATTTCTCAATTAAAACCAGCGACCTGCTTTTTGATCCCATTCCCAAATCCTTTTCTAAAACATTTTATAGCTTTTTTAATGAAGATTTTCTTAACATTGTAAATTATTCTCTTCAGATGGGTGTCTCCCCTACTGCTCTTAAGACCGTCATAGTTATTTGGATGTCTCCATACTTAATAACTACAGACTAGTATCCAATCTACCATTTTTTTAGTAAAATTTTAGAGAAGCTTGTTTTTAACCAGTTAAATGATTTTATTAACACTCACGATATTTTTGAAAAAATAAAACAGTCTGGTTTTTGGACCAATCATAGCACTAAGACAGCACTAGTTAAGATTGTAAATGACCTCAGGTCCAATATGGATGTGAAAAATCCCTCCAAATTAGTATTACTTGACTTTAGTGCAGCCTTTGATACAGTAGATCACTCAATTCTTTAAGACAGACTTCACAGTTTAATTGGCCTCTGTGGTGCTGTTTTTAACTGGTTTTTAGTAAGCATTGATGATTGCTCATCTAAAAGCTATAGAATGAACTGTGGTGTTCCTCAAGGTTCAATTTTAGGTCCTACACTTTTTAACCTTTACGTGCTGCCACTTGGAAATGTCATCAGGAGCAACAGCATCAATTTCTATAGCTATGCTGATGACACACAGCTTTACATCGCCATGTTTCCTGATGACTCAGGGCCAATCAATGCCCTTTTTAACTGTATTCTAGATATCAAATTATGGATGGCAGAGAATTTTTGACAGCTCAGCCAGGACAAACCTGAAGTCTTGGCCATTGGTAGTGAAGCTCAGAGAGAGGAACTCAATGTGAATCTGCAAGCACTGGCATTAAAACCCTGTCAACAGGTGAAAAACTTAGGAGTCATCTTTGACTCAGATCTCAGTTTTGAACCCCACATTAGAAATAAAACTAAGAATGCATTTGATCATTTTGATCAAAACATTGCCAGAGTGTGATCATTCCTCTCGAAAGCCAATACAGAGACACTACTGCACACTTTCATTACCTGCAAGACTGACTACTATAATGCGCTGCTTTCTGGTCTCCCTAAGGAGAATTTATCACAACTACAGTTGCTTCATAACTCAGCTGCATGTGTGTTGACTTGGACCAGCAAGAGAGCACACATTACATCACTTTTAAAGTCTCTGCACTGCTTCAGAATTGATTTCAAGATCCTTTTATTGGTTTATAAAGCTCTTAATTGTCTTAGTCCTACTTATTTATCAGATTTGCTTTCAGCCTATGAACCTCCTAGAACCCTCTAGCATCCTGTCATTACTATGATCCTCATCTCTGGAACAGCTTCATGAAGACCTGCAGCAGAAAGTGTTGATATTTTTAAAAGCACCTACCTTTTTAATCTGACTTTTGATCTAACTTTATTTATTTTATTTATTTATCTGTCTTTTATTTATATGTTTTAGCCTGTTTTACTACTTGGTATATCCTTTTATTCTATTCTTATTTTGTTTTTTTCTTTTTTGTTTGTTTTTTTAATTGTTTGTTTGTTTTTTATAACCTACCTTTTATTTCTGGCTTTACTTACTTCAACACATCTCCTTTCTTTTAGTATTTCATTGTCTTTTTTCACACTTCAATTTTGTATTATTATTTTATTTTGTGATTCAGACTTTTTACATGTTTATCCTACCTCTGGTGTTTCCTCACTGCAAATTCATGAGGGTTATGATAGCGTTTCCTCAGTTCCTGTTTTTTTTTCCTTTATTTATTCATTTATTTATCTATTATTCCCCACAATGCAGACAGATGTCTTATGGAAATTTAGATTATTTTGAATATGTGGCTCTTCAGTTGAATTCCTCCTCTCAAGCTATATTTCTAAATATCTACAGGCCACCGAAATACTGTGCAACCTTTTTTGATGACTTTACTGAACTGCTGTCTATTATCTGTATTGACTCTGACTGTGTAGTTATTGTTGGTGATTTTAACATCCATGTGGACAACCTCCAGGACAGAGAGACTAAAGAACTGTGTTATTTTCTTGATAACTATGGACTGATCCAGCATGTAATGGAGCCCACACACAACAAGGGGCACACTCTGGACTTAATCATCTCTAAGGGTCTTAACATTTCTAAGGTTGTGATGACTCTGATCATTCCTGTTTTGTCTTTGAGAATGCTATATCTGTGCAAACAAATGTTCAAACAGAAGTAATCACAAAACGGTATATCACTGAAAACACCAGTGAAATGTTTATTCAGACTTTCTCTTCCACATCCACCCTCTCTTGGGTCTCAGTCAATGAGCTTGTAGATAATTTCAGTTCTAAAATTACAAATGTTATTGATTGCATTGTACCTACTAAGGTGAAGGTTGTCTCTGGTAAGAAAAGATCTCCATGAGAGTGTGAAAAAGCTAAAAGCAGGTGGTGAAAAATAAATCTCCAGGTTCATTATGATGTCCATAAAGAGGAAATTTCCTCGGTCCTTCTTCTCTCACATCATTTCCAAAAACTAGTTTGAATCCTACTTAAAGGACAGGGACTACTTTGTGTCTATAGGTAATTACACATCTGAGCGGACAAAAATGACTTCTGGAGTTCCCTAAGGCTCCATTCTGGGGCCTCTTCTGTTCAACATCTACATGCTTCCACTAGCTCAGATTATGAAAAACAACAAAATATTTAACCACAGTTATGCAGATGACAAATTTACATAACCACATCACCAGGGGACTATGGTCCAATACAAGCAATGAGTAAGTGCATTGAACAAACCATCAATTGGATGTGCCGGAATTTTCTTCAATTAAACAAAGACAAAGCCGAAGTAATTGTTTTTGGAGCCAAGGAAGAACGTTTAAAAGTCAGCACTCAGCTTCAATCGATAATGTTAAAAACTACAAACCAAGCCAGAAATCTTGGTGTAGTCATGGACTCAGACCTGAATTTCAACAGCCACATTAAGACAATTACAAAGTCAGCCTACTATCACCTGAAGAATATATCAAGAATTAAAGGACTTATGTCTCAGCAGGATTTGGAAAAACTTGTCCATGTATTTATCTTCAGTAGACTCGACTACTGTAACGCTGTCTTTACAGGTCTCCCTAAAAAATTGATCAGATAGCTGCAGCTGATTCAGAACGCTGCTGCTCGAGTCCTCACTAAGACGAAGAAAGTGGATCATATCACTCCAGTTCTCAGATCTTTACATTGGCTTCCTGTCTGTCAAAGAATTGGATTGTAAAATACTGTCAAAATACATTTCTGATCTGCTGCTACGTTATGAACCAGCAAGACCTCTCAGGTCATCTGGGACAGGTCTGCTTTCTGTCCCCAGAGTAAAAACTAAAAATGGAGAAGCAGCGTTCAGTTTTTATGCTCCACATATCTGAACAAACTCCCAGAAAACTGCAGGTCTGCAGTAACTCTCAGTTCTTTTAAATCACAGCTGAAGACTTTTCTGTTTGCCTTTTATTAAACCAAATTTGAGGGTTAATATCTTACACTGCACTGTAAGTTTTATTCTCCTGTTTTATCTGTCTTATTCCTTTTTAGCTTCTTTTTATTTCCAAATTCAACACTTTTAATTGTTTTTAAATGTCTTTTTACATTGCTTTGTGTTGCTTTTATATTCTGTCTTGATGCCTTTTATGCTCTATGTAAAGCACTTTAAATTCCCTTGTTATTGAAATGTGCTATATAAATAAACTTGCCTTGCCTATAACATAGTCATTTATTGTGCCTTGCTGATATATCGGCATGGATGAAAGAACGCCAC
This sequence comes from Thunnus thynnus, assembly GCF_963924715.1. Lineage (NCBI taxonomy): Eukaryota > Metazoa > Chordata > Actinopteri > Scombriformes > Scombridae > Thunnus > Thunnus thynnus. Next base: position 38,554,866 of record NC_089518.1, read on the forward strand.
CTTCAACTCAACCTCTAAAAGACAGAGCTCCTTGTCATCCCAGACAATCCCTCTATACAACAAAACATCAGGTGTCATGATTGATGACCAACTAACCTTTAAGGTTCAGGTGGCCTCAATCACTCCATCGTGTCAGTTTGCCCTGTACAACACCAGGAAGATCAGACCCTACCTGTCTGAGCATGCAGCACAACTCGTAGTACAGGCTCTCATAATATCATAAATTGACTACTGCAACTCCTTACTGGCAGGCTTCCCTGAATGTACATTCAAACCTCTGCAGATGATCCAAAACGCGGGTTGTCTGTAGTCTGTAGTATATTAGTCAGTCAGCACTAAAAGTGTTTGGTTTACTCACTTTAACCTGCAAAACTTTCTGAAGGCTCATGTAACATGTTTTTCTGCCATGGAGGAAATACATTCATGATGAGTGAAAACGAGTCAGAAGCATCTTCTGACGTTTCTACTGCAGCAACAGGCTGCAAACTGAATCTGTCAAGGTGCAAATCTGTCCTTGATTTAAGGCTCTGGAGATCCTAGATTCCTACAATCATATTCATATTTTAAAGTAATATGAATATCATATTTTAAACCTACCAGCCACTCTTCTGCCATGAGACTACAGTGAACATTCTTACAATAGTACATATTGCCTTTTATTAGTAATGGATTCTGTGATGAACTGGTTTTTATGCCAGTGATATCAGCCATTACACTCACTTACCAGTAACTTTAACATGGTCCAGGATAGTAGAGATTGTCTCCTGTTGTTTCAGCTTCAGATGATCATCAGGTAAAGCAGATGCAGACACTGAAAAGAAAACAATCAATTATTCAAGGCAACTAAATTCTAACAGACTTAATCCAAGGTCAGCAGCTAAAATGATCAACCAGATAAGAAATCACAGCAGTTTAAAGGCAGATTTGGAGATTTGTCAGCCATTATTCTTGTGTATTTCTTTAAATCAGACATTTTGTACCCATCTCTTATGTAACACTGTACATTCAGATCTCATTAAACACCACAATTTTTCTGACTAAGGTCAGTTTGACTCACTGTTAGGTGGCAGGAATCGAAAGCTGCTGTCGCGCTTCAGTGGTTGCTGTAATATACAAACTCATTCATTTATTCAACACTTGATTCTTTCCCATGTATTCTGTAATAAGTATGCTGATGACAGTAACAGTGGTATCATTACAATGTTGCATCATTTTTATGGCCTGCTTTTTTGCTGCATTACCAACTATCACTGTATTCAGTTGTCACATGTTCTAACTTTCTCCCTTATTTCACTAAATTCTTTTTCAGCCAACTAACAAACAAAAAGGCAAATAAACAAACAGGAGTGAAAACAAAACTTTCTTGACAGAGATAAAAAAAAAAAACCATCCTGTGGAGAAACTATAGTATTGCAGCGAGTCAAGAGAAGCTGAACATTTACAGGAAATATAGTGCATACATTTAGGCGACAAAACTGAAGTCTTGGTCATTGGTAGTGAAGCTCAGAGAGAGGAACTCTCTGCAAGCACTGGCATTAAAACCCTGTCAACAGATGAAAAACTTAGGAGTCATCTTTGACTCAGATCTCAGTTTTGAACCCCACATTAGAAATAAAACTAGTGATGCATTTGATCATTTGAAAAACATTGCCAGAGTGTGACCATTCCTCTCTCAAGCCAATACAGAGACACTACTGCACACTTTTATTACCTGCAGGATTGACTAATGTAATGCTCTGCTTCCTGGTCTCCCTAAGAAGAAAATATCACAAATACAATTACTTCATAACTCAGCTGCACATGTGTTGACTTGGACCAGAAAGAGAGCACACATTACATCACTTTTAAAGTCTCTGCACTGGCTACCCGTCTGCTTCAGAATTGATTTCAAGATCCTTTTATTGGTCTATAAAAGCTCTTAATTGTCTTGGTCCTACCTATTTATCAGATTTGCTTTTAATCTATGAACCCTCTAGGACCCTCAGGTCTTCTGGTAATGGCCTTTTAATTATCCCTAAAGTCAGAACAAAAACCCACGAAGAGGCATCCTTTTATTACTATGGTCTACGTCTCTGGAACAGCTTCCTTTGTTTATCCTTTTATTCTATTCTTATTTTGTTTTTTGTTTTTTGTTTGTTGGTTTTTTTGATTGTTCTCTCTTTTTATAACGTACTTTTTATTTCTAGTTTTACTTACTTCAACACATCTCCTTTTTTTAGTATTTTATTATCTTATTTCACACTTCAATTTTATATCATTTTATTTGGATATTCTGAATTTGTACATTTTCATTCTACCTCTAGTGTTTCCTCACTGCAAATTCATGAGAGTTATGACAGTGTTTCCTCAGTTCCTGTTTTGTTTCTTTTTTGAGTCCTTTATTTATAATATAGCAATTTGTTGTTTGTGCGTGGATAGGGGATTTGGGGGTGGAGGGTGGGAGGGTGTGGGGGGATTTATTGTGTCAAGCACTTTGCGTTACATTGTATTTGTATGAAAAGTGCTATACAAATAAGGTCTGATTGATTGATTGATTGATTCTGTATTTTTATGAACAGGTCACACAGTGGGTACCTTAATCAGTTATTTAACTCTCATGTCATGGTACCAGAATTGACCTTCTGTGCTTTTCCTACGCAGTTACGAGATGTTTCACACATATTTCAAGTTTATAGAGCAGCAAATATTTGTACTTTTAGCAAATCTACAACCCCTGTCTCTTTGAGTAATCAAAATCTGTTGTGTCAGCAAGATTGATTTCTCAGTTTAGTAAGTGGCTGGTTGCCTATATTATCAGTGCTGGACTGTGCACAAACCATACTGGCATATCGAATATAAGACAATGTTTTACTCTGGAAATGATGTTTTAAAAAGTGGGGTTGTCCTTTTTTTTAAATTGAGAAAGTACTGGTGTAACACTGGTTCTAGCGTTGTATTTTGGGTTGTCTGTAGTCTGTAGTCTGTTAGTCAGTCAGCACTAAAAGTGTTTGGTTTGCTCAGTTTAACCTGCAAGACTTTCTGAAGGCTCATGTAACATGTTTTTCTGCCATGGAGGAAATACATTCATGATGAGTGAAAACAAGTCAAAAGCATCTTCTGACGTTTCTACTGCAGAAACAGGCTGCAATGTCACAGATGATGAGGAGCTTAAAAAGACAGACAGTCTGAAAAACACTACACTGCTAATATTTGAGGTGCTGTATATGTTTCACAGTTTTCTTCAGAAAGTCAGCCTGGACTCTCTGCTGAGTTCCTTAAACTGTCTGCTGCTTTTAAAGAATTAAAGAGGATGGTGGACTAAATAGACTCTGTCAGATCTTTAAGTCATCCTTCCCTTTTTAACTGGACTTTTAAGATTCCACAGTGCTTTGTGGATTTGATTATAATTTAGAGTTCTGCCCCTTTGTTTTACTTACGTTAATATTTTAACTATGGCTGTCAAGGTTTTATTAAACCTGGTGCTTCACAATGGCCTTTTGTAATAATTATTTATAAAATGACTGACAGATGATGACTGGTGTCCTTGAGTGTAAGGCTCTGGAGATCCTAGATTAATTAATTGAATTCACATCTTTACCTACCAGCCACTCTTCTGCCATGACACTACAGTAAACATTCTTATAAAGGTAGATATTGCTTTATATTAGCAATGGATTCTGTGATGAACTGGTTTTTATGCCAGCAATATCAACCATTACACTCACTTACCAGTAACTTTAACATGGTCCAGGATAGTAGAGATCGTCTTCTTTTGTTTCAGCCTTGGATGATCATCAGGTAAAGCAGATGCAGACACTGAAAAGAAAACAATCAATTATTCAAGGCAACTATGTGCAGATGTAATCCAAGGTCAGCAGTTAAAATGATCAACCAGAGAGAATCACAGCAGTTTAAAGGCAGATTTGGAGAAACTCTGTTTTTGTGTATTTCTTTAAACCAGACATTTTGTACCCATCTCTTATGTAACACTGTAAATTCAGATCTCATTAAACACCAGAATATTTCTGACTAAGGTCAGTTTGACTCACTGTCAGGTCGCAGGAATCGAAAGCTGCTGTCACGCATCAGTGGTTACAGATCATCTGTAATATACAAACTCATTCATTTATTCAATACTTGATTCTTTCTCATGTATTCTGTAATAAATATGCTGATGACAGTAACAGTAGTATCATTATAATGTTGCATCATTTTAGTGTTCTGCTTCTTTGCTGCATTACCAACTATCACTGTATTCAGTTATCACATGTTCACAAAAAGACAAATAAATAAATATACAGGAGTGAAAACAAAACTTTCTTGGCAAAGGTAAAAAAACAAAAAAACATCCCGTGTTTAATCTCATAGAAGAAATTCTTGTTCCCTGCAACTTTGCTATTCTGTCAAACTGTAATTAAAATGAAGTATATTAATTAGAAACACATTATTAATTAGTGCAAATCTGTGAGGTAAAGTCTGACTGGACTCACCAGAATCTGCAGCCATACTGTCACTCTGCTGGAAACCCACAAGACAGAAATTCAACTGGTGCTGCTGGCTGATAAAAACACAACGAAAAACACTTCGAACAAAACTCTTTTTGAATTCACTTTAATTAGAATTGACAGGATGACTTTATAATTAGATCTATAAATGTATATGGTTTTATGAACGTAATGGCACTGATGTAACAGTAAATGTCTTTGTTATGGCTTTATCTGGAGTTTATTTAATTTTGCAAAAAGTTTTCTCTCATATTTGACACATACTGCTGCTGCTCAGTTTCACAAACATTCAGGTTACATTGTTCACTAATCCTGTGTCTCTTAGGCAGACATGTTTTGTGATGCCTCGTTCTTTAAGTGGCTAATTTACAATCATTGATTCTGTACCTGATTAGTTTTCATATGTTTATTTATTTAAGTGATCAGGTCATTTTCCACTCTGTATTCCTTGTCAGGTAACTCCTCCTTTATTTTGATATTTTGTAGTGATTTTTTCTAACGTCTGATCACTCAGGAATTGTTCTGTATGTAGAGATCATTTAAGTTTCATTTGTTAATCTGTAATATCATATTGAATTTTATGAACTTGTTCAACAGTCTGATTTGAAAAACATGGTTGATTACAACAGTCAAAGAATTGTGTTTTGTGTTTATTGCAACATGCAAAAAGAGATGAAGGTCAAAGTGTTTCTCACTCAGTGTCTGACCATTTTAATATCTTTAAAACATCTGTATCGGTTCAAAACAGGACACATGCTCAGCTCTCTCTTTCTGAACTAAAAAGTAACTAATATACTGTAAACAGTTTTATTACAAGAAGCAGAAGCAGTTGTAGTTTTATTACTGTTCTTGCACCGTAACATTAATTTTGTCCTCGTTTGACTTTATTTTGGACTTTGGACTCTGGGATAAGAACTGATTTATTTGCCGTCTATAAAACTGATAAAAGCATGAATAACACCAGTAAAGACTAGAAACAGCTGCATTTTAAAGTGAATTCCAAATTAATTAAATGAAGAAGTCTTTGCACATCACATCAAAGACAAACAAAATATATTAAATCACCTGAAAATGCTTCACCTACCTGAACTTGTTGCTGTTGTCACCAGTTGTACGTCGTCATTGTGCTTTTTACAGCAGATAGTTTTCAGCTGTTGGAGTCACTGTGACAGTTATGATCTTTAACTCTGATCCATCAAACCTGAACAGTCAGCACACAAAATAAAAATCAGTTCTCAGTTAACAATGATAATGTAAATATACCATTAAAAAGAAGAAATACAGTGAGAAGAAAGACTAAAAATTCACGTACACTGTAAAGTGATTCAATAGTCTGTAAAATGAAAAGTTAAACTTGTAAAACCTGTTGATGATTAAAAATTGTGGAGAAGTTAATTATAGAAATTAAACACACAGTCAACAGAAACAAGTAACGTAGTCATCTCAACAAAAAAATAACATTTAGTAACACGGCTGTTGAATCAACCTGCATTACATTGTATCTATCAAGTCATGAAGTGCATATTTTCTTTATTCTCATATTTCTTTACTCACCTGAAGTTGTTACTGCAACATTTCACCTTCAAGCTCATAAAGGAAAGTACAGACTTCACAGTGATAACTGACTCACTGAGGGTGAACAAAAGGTGTGTCAGGAGCAAACGAGGAACCTGATTGGACAGAAAAACTGGACTTTGATCCGAACTCTAATCATACTTGAATCAAACATCCTCGTATTGCAAGATGGCCGTCCCTGTAGACATGTTAATAAAACAGGAAGGACAGAGTTGTTTAACATCCAGTGCTGAGATCATCAGGCGAGTTGTCTTATGACGCTGATATACAGATCTGTCCATGAATGACAAGTCTTTAGGATTCTCCAAACACGGAAAACAGGTTTCAGCTGAGTCACAGATCTGTTGACCTGTCAGAGAAAGTTTAGATGAAACTAAATTTAGTGGCTAGTTCAGGGTGGATGGTTGGACGAATAAAATGTCTGACTTTTCTGTTTTTGACACCAGAAATTGTCATTTGCATCTTGTTTCTTATAAGCTTTTTTACTTGGGGCGGCTGTGACTCAATTCCCGGCTCCTCCAGTCCACATGCTGATGTTTCCTTGGGCAAGATACTTAGCCCCAAATTGGCTGTGCCATCAGTGTATAAATGTGTGTGAATGGGTGAATGTGATTTGTAGTGTAAAAGTGCTTTGAGTGGTTGGAAGACTAGAAAGGTGCTATAGAATTACAGTCCATTTACTCACTGCCTAAATGTAACCAAACTTAAACCTTAGTGGTGGTAGATCATAAAATGTCATATGAATAATACTGTTATATGGGTCATTCTATTAGGCAGTAACAGATGACTTATTTTGTTGTTGAGGTATGAGGTAATGATTTTCCTGAATAAAAATAAAAATCTGACTTGTCTTTAAATATAAAGTGCACTTTACTCGATCTCTGTGTGTCCAACTTGATGAGTCTCTATCTTGGAGAAAATAAATTAGCACAGTTACAACAAAGTGTTGGAATTCTGGAAAAAGTCTAAACCATGATAAACACTGAGGTTGCTGCTCTTTATACTAATCTCTGGTTTATCATATGTATATAATATGTAACTCAGTCTGGGTGAGGACTCATCCCACTAAACTTGTCTCTATTTTCAGTCTTCAGAAACGATCATTAAGAATCAACTGTGTGCATCAAACTCATTCATGTTTGTTTCTGCAGTCAGGCATCCTCAGTGTTCATCACATCAACCAACTACAGATTTGCTTTATTTGTTCCTTCAGCAGGAAACCTCTCTCATATTTCATGACTTGTATTCCTACAATGATCAATTCCACAATTATTCCACTGGAAATAACTGTAAACTCAGGCCTCCTGTCTGTCAAACATCTCAATTATAGTTTGATTTACAGAGGTTCAATCATCTGGAACATTCAGTCATCTCATATTATAAACCTAAAACCTGCAAAATGTAAGAAAGCTGTAAAAGGTTGGTTTCTTTCTCCACAATGGATTATGGATTATGTTTTTTTATTGTATTATAAATTACTGTGTATACAAATGGATGTCTACTATTATGTGCACTCTTATCTGCTTTTTTCTCCCTTCCATCCTTTTAATATATTTTCTCCTTTTCTAATGAAGTATGGTTTGCATTGATGAGTGCCCCGATCAAACCCCTTTGAGGGTTTTTTCCACCTTTCTGTTGTTTATGTGTTTATCAATTTGTATCTTTTGCATATCTGTAAAGGAGTTTTTTTTTAAATCAAAAGCAACGACTAATGATCGCCCAACAAGTTGCAGGTTTGTCCAGTGAGTGAAGGAGAGAACTGTCAGTATAGTAAATATAATTTCTGCTTTTGTTTTTGCCTAAATTACATGATTTTGGCATAAATGAAGCAATGAAATTGAAACACATTTCAAACACATTTTTTTGTTCCACTTTGCATTATGAATAACATAATTTAAACAAAAGAAAAAAGTTGACTGTTGATTGTTATAATGTATAAATTTGCAGCTAGTTTAAAGTAGAATAGAAGGAAGGAAGTGATATCCTGGAAGAGAGAAAAAGATACAAAAACAAGAAAAATAGAAATAATGTGAACTGATTTAAAGTCTGATCTAAATCAGGATGTTAAGATGTCAAATTAATATGATGAATAAGATTTTCCTCCAGATGATGATCCATCCAAACTTGGCAGCAACACACAGTCACACTCCAATAAATCAAACCTTTGATCTGCTGTTTCACTATAAAATAAAAAACTGTGACAGAGATGAAGTTTCTGTGTGGAAACTTGATATTATGGCGACCAAAGAGAAACTCAAACCAAATGAAGACATTGAATACTTTACCCATAGTTTCAGCATGATTAATTTTGGTTAAATTGATTTTTAGTTATCATACACACATTGAAATCAAGAAACATGGATTGTAAATGTTCTTCATGTCTTTGGTTTAATGGTAAATATTAACATCTGGATAAATTCAGTTACTATAGCAGCCAAGAGAGCTGCTCACTGAGGAGAAATGGCTGCTCAGATTCACAAAGTAAAACTGCAGGTCAGATGTTTAGTTTGTTGGTTAATGATAATCGGTACAGATCAACCAACGTTCTGGTCAGAGTTAATGTTTAATATCATTGACTGAATTCCTGTCAGATTAAAAGGAAGGTTTTCTCAGGTGAGCTGTTGTTACCTGTGTGAAGTTTTTACCTTCATTTACTTTGACAACAGTAAAGGTGCAAAAACAAATTTAGTAAAAACATGATCTGAACAACAATTAAGCCTGTATCTCAGTGTCAGTTTGTTTTATAGCTTAAAGTCAGTGTGATGATGATGATGTGTGATGAGTTTCTTTCATCTTGTTCAAATGTTTAATTTACTGATTAACTTCAGGCCAAAGGTCTGATTTATTAGAGTGACTGTGTGTTGCTGCCAAGTTTGGCTGCATGTCCAGAATCAGTAGCTGAAGGGATGTGAGGACACGTCTGTACAGTAAAGTGGATATTTTGGAACAATTAGGACATTTTGAAAGATTACAGTAATGAGCGTTTGTTTTCTGGTGAATTTAAAAACAGGAAACACAGCTGTATTGTCCATCATATAAAATGAACACATGTCTGACAGCCAATCAGAGTAGAAAATTGTCAGTGGCCAAGTTAGAGATTATTTTATCTTAAATCTTAATTCACCAGTTGACATCAGAAGCCAATATTTTTAATTTGAACTTGCATAACAACATTTATTAAAACCACAAGGACATTTAACCAGACTTGATGTTTTGCGTCAGTATTAAAAAATACAAATAATAATGATAACAGCAACAATGATCAAGAGAACCATGTACACAGGATGTATTTTATTATATTTCAAAACAAATTAAAGCAACTCTGCATGTAGTTTATGAAATTAATGAAAATCAATATATGTTCTGGTAAAATATACTCAATGATTTCTTTCATTTATTCATTCAACTTGTATTTACACAGAAAGGTCCAACGAGAGCAGAAACACAGGAATATAAAAACAATAACAAACATTAATACAAATATTAAAATTTAGAAGGCAAGTAAGAGACAGTGATACAGTGATAAATGATAAGAACAAGAGTAATTCAACAGTTAATACATTTGAATCCAACAATAAGGGATCAAAACCAAATTGTGAGATCTACACTTCACTGATCTGAACACAGCAGGTACACATGAAGTCAGATTAACAAAATAATTTAGTTGATTCAGTTTCAAATCCTGTTGCAGTTTATTCAATCTGAGAGGAGAAAAACATTTAATGGCCTTTTTACTGATCTCTGTTTGAGAAAACGTCACTCCTGGGATCTGGTGAAGCACTTATCCACAATGGGCCTGCATGGGCATGTTTGCTGGGTTAATTGTTATTTAGATCAGGAATATTTTTGCTGAATTTGCTTTTGCACCTTCACCATTGTTAAAGTAAATGAAAGTTAAAAAATTCACACAGGTAACAACAGCTCACCTGAGAAAACTCAGAAAACTGTTTTAATCGGACAGAAATTTAGTCATTAATTATTTTGGTGGTATTAAACATTAACTCTGACCAGGATATTGTTGTTGTTGATCTGCACCGATTATTATAAACCAATAAAACAAACATCTGACCTGCAGTTTGACTTTGTGAATCTGAGCAGCCATTTCTCCTCAGTGAGCAGCTCTCTTAGCTGCTATAGTAACTGAATTTATCCAGATGTTAATATTTATCACTAAAAATCAATTTAACAAAAAATAAACATGCTGAAACTATGGGTAAAGTATTTCATGTCTTCATTTGGTTTGAGTTTCTCTTTGGTCGCCATAATATCAAGTTTCCACACAGTAACTTCATCTCTGTCACAGTTTTATTTTACAGTCAAACAGCAGATCAAAGGTCTGATTTATTGGAGTGTGACTGTGTGTTGCTGCCAAGTTTGGGTGGATCATCATCTGAAGGGGAAACTGGCTCAAGATTTATCTGCATGTTAATTTTCATATTAATTTGACATCTTCACATTTCAAGCCAGTTCACATTATTTCCATTTTTTCTTGTTTATGAATCTTTTTCTCTCTCCCAGGCAAATACTTCTTTCCTTTTATTCTACTTGAAACTAGCTTCAAATTTATACATTATAACAATCAACAGTCAACTTTTTTCTTTTGTTTAAATTATGTTATTCATAATGCAAAGCAGAATTTAAAAATGTGTTTTCAATTTCTTGTTTAAATTATGCAAAAATGATTAAATCTAATTTACGCAAACACAACAGCAGAAATTATATTTACTGTACGGACAGTTCTCTCCTTCACTCAGACATCAACATGAACTCTTCCTGAACATGAGTGGACAAACTCACCACTTGCTGAGCTGTTGAATAATTGTGGGATTGATGATTGTAGGAACACAAGTCATGAAATATGAGAGAAGTTTCCTGCTGAAGGAACAAATAAAGCAAATCTGTAGTTGGTTGATCTGATGAACACTGAGGATGCTTGACTGTAGAAACAAACATGAATGAGTTTGATGTACACAGTTGAGTCTTAATGATCGTTTCTGAAGACGGAAAATAGAGACAAGTTTAGTGGGATGAGTCCTCACCCAGACTGAGTTACATATTATATATACATATGATAAACCAGTTTTAGTTGAATTATACTATCAACCATAGTTAGTAACCACAATTCCTGGTGTCAAAAACAGAAAAATCAGACATTTCATTCATCCAACCATCCACCCTGAACTAGCCACTAAATTCAGTTTCATCTAAACTTTCTCTGACAGGTCAGTAGATCTGTGACATGACTGAAACCTGTTTTCAGTGTTTGGAGAATCCTTTAGATTCACCCATAACTGTCATTCATGGACAGATCTGTATATCAGTATGTCACCCGATAATGTCAGCACTGGATGTTAAATTAACTCTGTCCTTGTTTTATTAACATGTCAACAGGGACGGCCATCTTGAAATACAAGGTTGTTTGATTCAAGTATGATTAGAGTTCAGATCAAAGTCCAGTTTTTCTGTCCAATCAGGTTCCTCGTTTGCTCCTGACACACCTTTAGTTCACTCTCAGTGAGTCAGTTATCACTGTGAAGTCTGTACTTTCCTTGATGAGCTTGAAGGTGAAATGTTGCAGTAACAACTTCAGGTGAGTAGATTTAACCAAAGAAATATGAGAATAAAGACAATATGAACTTAATGACTTAATAGACAAAGTGAAACAGTGTAATGCAGGTTGATTCTACAGTCCTGCATCTTACCTAAATGTTCATTTTTTGTTGAGATGACTACTTTTATAAGACAGATACTTCCGATCTTTGATTATGATTGGCTGAGCCGTGTTCAAAACCGCTGTAAAATAATGTATGAACACACACCTGTGACTGCATTATAATTTTAGTAGTGAACAGGAGTAATTCAACAGTTAATACATTTGAATCCAACAATAAGGGATAAAAACCAAACTGTGAGATCTGCACTTCACTATATCTGAACACAGCAGGTACACATGAAGCCAGATCAACAAAAGAATTTTGTTGATTCAGTTTCAAATCCTGTTGTAGTTTGTTCAGTCTGTTTAATGGCTTTTTTTACCATGTTCTGTTGAAGAAAACATCACTCCTGGGATCTGGTGAAACACTGCATTTGCCTAAAATTTCAGAACCTGCAATTAACTTAATTGTGTCATTAAATCACAAGCCATGTTTGAAAACTTAAACTCCTGACTTTAAAGGCAGTGCAACCTAAACTAATAATATATCTTTTCTAAATTATGTCTGTTTTGATCGAATTTTGTGTTTTTATCAGTCAGCAGCACCAGTTGAATTTCTCTCTTGTGGGTTTCCAGCAGAGTGACAGTATGGCTGCAGCTTCTGGTGAGTCCAGATAGACTTTCCAACCCAGTCACCAGAACAAAACGTTGTCATTGAACATTTCTGAAAACCACAGAAACGTTGAATATCTACGTTTCAACACATGTAATACGTATCAATATCAACATTTCTACAAACATAGCATATTAACATTTCTACCCGTTGAATAATGATGTTTTATGGTGTGACAACGCTGTGGTTCAGGTCTGGTTAGGTTTAGGCACAAAGACCACTTGGTTAGGGTTAGAGAAAGATCATAAAATAAAAATAAAAAAGAAAAGAAAAACGACTGATGTCTCACCAAAAACACCCGGTTTTCTCGCCAGAAAAACGGCTGCAAATGTCCTGACGTCTCGCTGAAAACACCTGCTTTTGTCAGTGGGAAGCGGACATTGGTTTCGAGGTGGTCTCGAACTGTGTTCTGCTGATTTCCAATTTACTAACCATCCACCTGCCCCTCTTCCTCCTGATAGGAAAGTCAGTTTATATAGATCACATATGAACTACGTCACTTGATGACATGATACATTTTGTTGAAAATTTGACATGATACGTTTTGTTGAAATGTTGATATGATACGTATTACATGTGTTGAAACATAGATATTCAACATTTCAGTGGTTTGCAGAAACGTACAATGCCAACGTTTTATTCTGGTGACCAGGCTGGACTTTACCTCACAGATATGCACTAATTAACATTGTGTTTCTAATTAATATACTTCATTTTAATTCACCCATATAGTTTGAAAGAATAGCAAAGTTGCAGGGAACAAGAATTTTCTGTGGGATTTAATTTATAATGTCTGTACTTTACTTTACTTAATGTGAGCACTTTATTTCCTGTATTTCAGCTTCTCTCTTTACTTGATGTAGTAATACAATTTTTCCACAGGATTTTTTTTACCTGCCAAGAAAGTTTTGTTTTTACTCCTGTATGTTTTTATTCGCCTTTTTGTTTTTTTAGTTGGCTATAAAATAATTTAGTGAAATAAGGGAGAAAGTTGGACCATGTGACAACTAAATACAGTAAGAGAGCTGACTGACTAACATACTACAGACTAGGGATGTGCAGAGGGCCCAGTATTTGTATTTGTATTTGTATTTGTTGAGGCAGCAAAATGATTAATCCTGTTTTTGTTTTATTACGCTTTTAATTTTAGAAAATTAAAGTGTTACAATGAGTGTTCATGAATAAACTACCTCCCAGATCATAGACTACTGAGCTAAAACTTTACTCATCACTCATTGCAGACAGACCTCTACTGATTTATACACCCATAACACAGAGACAGCACAGTGTGCAACATGTAAGGAAGAACTTCAAAGGCGATTATTACTTTGCACTTTTCATTTATTGCCTATTTTTTACAACCTAACATTGTGGAAAGGAGAAGGGGAACAACAGGTGATGGAGAGTCCCTTTGGGAGCACTTTGCTTGTGTCAGTAGCTCAGCTTTATCCCTGGGGAACACTCCCAACAAATCATTTTTTAAATATTTGTATGAAACAAATATACGTATAAAACCTACTATTTGTGCTTTGCCAAATAATTTATTTGTATTGGGGCACACCCCTACTACAAACAACCTAAAATGCAACACTAGAACCAGTTTTACACCAGTTTTAACTGCTTGAACTTGTAAAACGTTTGTTTCAGCCTGATGAATGCCACCTGTTCGTGATGAAGTGTGTGATCATTAGCATAATCCACACACCTAAAATTACTATATAATGCTCCATGTTTCGCTCCATTTGTGGGCAAGTTTCATTCACACAAAAGTTCACAAGGATTAAAAACATTGTGCAGTTTCAAGTCCTGCTGTCAGAAATCATAACAAATTTAGGATTGTCAGTAGTCAGAGACCCAAAACAATTAGAAAATATGAATCCATCAGAGCTATGCTTTAAGTTGCTGTGACAGAAATAAACAGGGAATGCTTCAACATTAAGTTGGAAGATAAAAAATGTCTTTCTAAAACAAAGGGGTCCTTGATGGGACGTGGTCATGTGACAGTCAGAGAGATATTAGATGAGAGAATATTGCAGCCTACAGGCTGACATGATCAACATGATACTTTACAGAGACGTTGTGACGACCCCTCCGCTCCACTATGTGCTCCTGCGATCCGTTTGCTGGTTTCCTTTTGTCTTGCAGGCTCCGGGGCAGGGCAGAGGTTCGTCATTGCCATAATGAACCACACCCGGGCACGGTGTGGTCGTGACTATAAAGCTTGGCCTACTATAAAGTTTCTCTCTTCTCTTTCATCTCGCCTCTTCCACTCCGAGCGCGGCGCGACACGGCTGTTTTGGTTTTTTGTTTGCCAACACGCACACACACATCCAGACATGTCTACACTACTGATTACTGACTTCCACGTTTTTTCCGTTCTTACGTGTTATTTTGTAAATAAACACTTATCCTGAGTTGCAAAACTCGTTTGGTCTCCCATATTTTGTCGCAGCCTATGAGCCGGGCTGTGACAACGTGCAGAGAGACACTGAGGCAGCTGACGGAGTTTCTGAGCAACTACAGAACTGTAACTGCGGTCAAGCCAGCCACCACTACGGAAATCCCATTCAAGCGAACCGCCACGTAATTTCCTACTGCGCGTACACTTCCGTTATTACGATAATAACTTTTTTCTGCTTAGAAGACACGGATGGTCTGTCGACTAAATGTGGTTTGACATCGCTTTCATTTCCTGTACAGTCGACCGATAATTTTACAGTTTGATTGAAACAGTGAATTGAAAAAATGCACTATTTATTTCACTTATTCACCAAGACGGTTATGACTCGGGAGAATTCACTGTGGAATTAGAATCTACAGAGTCTTGACTTCACGTATACAGATTAACAATGTATCATATTCAGCATATTATGAAAAGGAAACTGTCTGTTTCCAATCACAAAAATATGTTCAAAAAATTATTTAAAAAAAATCTCTCTGTTTCCAATCAATGATTCCACTTCTCACACATCCTACAGGACCCCAACTAGCTACACAACAACTTCCAGAACATTTCACTGGCAAATTTAACAATAAAGACCCAGTGAAAACATTATACACAAAAATATATTCAAAATTTAAAAAAAAAGAAACTTCTTGTTTCCAATCAGTGATTACACTTCTCACACATCCAACAGGACCCCAGCTAGCTGCACAACAACTTCCAGAACATTTCACTGGCAAATTTCACAATAAAGTCTCATTGAAAATATTACACACAAAAATATGCTCAAAAATTATTTTAAAAAATCTCTGTTTCCAATCAGTGATTCCACTTCTCACACATCCTACAGGACCCCAGCTAGCTACACAAAAACTTTCAGAGCATTTCAGCAAATTTCACAATAAAGGCTTATTGAAAATATTATATACCAAAATATATTCAAAATTTTAAAAAAAGAAAGAAAGAAACTTCCTGTTTCCAATCAGTGATTCCACTTCTCACACATCCTACAGGACGCCAGCTAGCTGCACAAAAACTTCCAGAGCATTTCATGGGAAAATTTCACAATAAAGGCTCTTTCAAAATATTATACACATATTTTGGTGTATAATTTAATAATTCAAAAAAATTCTGGCACATTCAGGCAGTTATTTTCTGCTTCAAACACTGGAAAGGAAAATACCACATTTAAAACATATACTGCAAAAGGTGCTATAAAATCTATGTATTATGCATATGCATTATATATTTTGTTGTATATTTTCAATGGTCCTTCATTGTGAAATTCGACAGTGAAATTATCTGGAAATTTTTGTGTAGCTAGCTGGGGTCCTGTAGGATGTGTGAGAAGTGGAATCATTGATTGGAAACAGAGAGATTTTTTAAAATAATTTTTGAACATATTTTGGTATATAATATTTTCAATGGGCCCTTATTGTTTAGTTCGCCAGTGAAATGTTCTGGAAGTTGTTATGCAGCTAGCTGGGGTCCTGTAGGATGTGTGAGAAGTGTAATCACTGATTGGAAACAGGAAGTTTCTTTTTTCTTTTTTTTTAAATTTTGAACATATTTTGGTATAGAATATTTTCAATGAGCCTTTACTGTTAAAATTCGCCAGTGAAATGTTCTATAAGTTGTTGTGCATCTAGCTGGGGTCCTGTAGGATGTAGAGAAGTGGAATCACTGATTGGAAACAGTTTCCTTTTCATAATATGCTGAATGAGACATTGTTAATCTATATAAGTGAAGTCAAGACTCTGTAGATTTTAATTCCACAGTGAATTCTCCCGAGTTCTTGGTGAACAAATGAAACAAATAGTGCATTTTTTCAATTCACTGTTTCAATCAGACTGTAATATTATTGGCTGTAAAGTAAATGAAAGCGACGTCAAACCACGTTTAGTTGATGGATCACTCATGTCCTCCCGGCAGAAAAGCCTCATTACCATAATAACGGAAGCGTACGCGCATTAGCGGCTAGTTTGACTATAATTTCCCGAGTGGCGGCTGACTTTATGCCAATAAAAATCCTAAAATCTAAAAAACCTGAACTAAGAGACCTGAAAACAAAGAACATGGCCAGCTGTTCATGCTCAGTTCTGTCAGTTTCCTTTAAACTACTCAGAATCCTCCACACACACACACACGCTGCATCTTCTGCATTGATCAAATATAGAAACAGGAAATGAGACGTTTGTGGTTTAACAATCAGGCAGGAAACAGTTTGGAAGGATTTACTGACCATCCAACAGCTAGCGTTAGCGTAGCCTCAGTGATGCAGCACTGCAGAAGACTCAACCTCAGCTGCAGGATTCACACACCTGAACTCTGAACTAAACCAGCATCAGGTGACTCCTGACTGTAGACGTACCTGTGGCTAACGTTAGCAAGCACGCTAAATACACATGTGAATAAGAGAACTTTGAAATTAATGCAAGTTGCATTTCTGTCTGTCAGCTGATTGCAGAAACCAAACTGATATCAACCCTCCATTAATCCCAGTAAGACAGCAAACCTCCAAGTGTAAAAGTAACAGAGTGTTACTGGGATTAATGACTGTAATGTAATCACTGAATTTCATATTGTAATCCCTACACTACTGTTACTTAAAGAAGTAATAATATTACTATAATATGTTACAAAGTAATGTGTTTCTACCCAACGCTGGTCATTAAACATGTTGTATACAAGACTCTTGAGCTTTAGCAACTGTCACCATTGAACTCCTTCTTCTTATTTCACAGGTGATGATGAGAATCAGAGCTCAGAGAGTCTCAGGATTGTGCTGATAGGGAAGACTGGCAATGGAAAGAGCTCTTCAGGAAACACCATTCTGAGAAGAAAAGAGTTTAAAGCTGAATCAAGCCAAATATCAGTCACCAAACGTTGTCAGAAAGCAAAGAGTGAAGTAGACGGTCGTCCTGTCGTTGTGGTCGACACTCCTGGTCTGTTTGACTCCACATTGTCCCATAAAGAGGTTAATGAGGAGATGGTGAAATGCATCAGTCTTCTGGCTCCAGGACCACATGTCTTCCTGTTGGTGTTACAGATTGGCAGATTCACATCAGAAGAGAAGGAGACATTAAAACTCATCAAGAAAGTCTTTGGGAAGAATTCTGAAAAGTTCACCATCATTCTTTTCACAAGAGGAGATTCACTGGAACAAGATGAGATGTCCATTGAGGATTACATTGAAGACGAATGTGATGATTCCTTTAAGAAGCTGATTGCTGACTGTGGAGGAAGATACCATGTGTTTAATAACAGTGATAAACAAAACTGCACACAAGTCAGTGAGCTGATAAACAAGATTGACTCCATGGTGAAGAAAAATGACGGCAGCTGCTACACCAATGAGATACTGCAAGAGGCCGAGGCAGCAATAAAGAAGGAAGTGGAGAAGATCCTGAAGGAGAAGGAAGAAGAGATGAAGAGAGAGAGGGAGGAACTTGAAAGAAAACATGAGGAAGACATGAATGCGATGATAAAAAGGATGGAAGAACAAAGAGCAGAAAGTGAACAGGAATCGTCAGATGTTCAAAACAGAACAAAACAGGAAGAAGAGGGAAGAAAGGCGATAGAGGAGAAAGATAAGAAACTAACAGATGATATCAAAAAGAAATATGAAGAGAAGGCGAGAAAACAAGCAGAAGAATCCAATGAATTCAGACAGAAATACAACAATAACTTTGCAGGTCTGATGGCAGAGTATATGGAGGAAAAGGAGGCACTGAAGCAAAAGTATGAGAGACAAATGCAAGAGACAGATGGGAAGTACAGCAAAGAGTTAGAACAAAAAGAAGAAGAAATTGAAAACTTGAAGAAAAAACATGATCAAGAAATCAATGAAAAGGAGGCACTGAAGCAAAAGTATGAGAGACAAATTCAAGAGACAGAAGAGACGCACAGCAAAGAGTTAGAACAAAAAAAAGAAGAAATTGAAAACTTGAAGAAACAACATGATCAAGAAATCAATGAACTGGAACAGAAATACAAAATCAATTGTATCATCCTCTGAACGTCCCGCACTAAAGAGTGTAAACAGAAAAAATAACAAGAAAAGAGAGAAGAAGACGACAGAAAGAGGCCTCAGCAGGTAGAGAATCAGCAACAGGAGTGAAAACAAAAACTTGCTGCTTTGGAGAGAAAAATCAAGTCAGAATCAGAGAAAAAATAACAATTGATAAAGATCTGGAACAAAGTAGAGAAGACATGAGAAAAGAACGAGAGGCCTGAAAGAAGAAACAAGAAGAAATGTTCTCAACAAACGATGTTGAGAAGATGAACAGAAACAAAAGGAAGAACAAAAAAGACTGAAAAAACTCCAAGAAGAACACAAGAAGGAAAGAGAAAAATATGAAAGAAGAGGACAGAATCAGAAAACAACAAGAGGAAAAAGAAAAAATCTGATATAATGAAGACAAAGTATGAAGAGGAAACCAGAAAGAAGCTGAATGTTCAATGAGTTCAGACATAAATACAGCAAAGACTTTGAAGCTGTGATGGAGACAAAAGCAACAGACAGAAGAGAAGCTTCAGAGTTTCAACTATGACATCATCTGTCAAACAAAGAAAAACAACTAATGGAAGAAGTTGAGAGAAAAGAAATAAAACTTGATAAATGCATCATTACCTGAGAATGTGAAGCACTGCCTACATTCTTCATCATCATCATCATCATCATCATCACACACCTGTATATCCTCACTGACATAATCCATTCTGCCCACAATCTCAACCTAAACATAATTTTAACTTTAACCCTAAAATCAAACATTGTTGACGAGGCAAAGACTTGACTAAATACACTCACACACACACACACACACACACACACAGATGATCTGTGAACTTGTGTTAGAGAAGAAATGTGAAGTGATGACATCACATGTTCCAGCTGTGAGGAACATTATAACAGGTGAAACAACCAGAGACTGAATGAAGACCAGAAACAGACATCAGCTGTCTGAGAACATCACACCAAACCCACTCACAGCATCCACTGGACAGAGGTCAAAGGTCATCCAGCAGGAGAGAAAGGTGAAGGACATTTATATCTGACATCAGAGACCTTCTTTGAACAGATTTAATGACATGATGACACTGAACAAATCTAACAAGTTGACCTTGAGTTCAGATTTTTTCAATTTATTGGAGCCATTTGCAGTTTTATGTATAAATACTTTGTATTTACACATCAAACAACCAGGTGAAGCTTTATTGCTTTGAGGTGAAACTAAAACTCTTTAAGTGAAGCAAATAGTCACTTTTTTTCTGCCTGTTTCATACCTGAAATTTAACATGATCATCCTAGAAAGAGATATAATCTTATTTTGTAAATTACGGTGTGACTGTGATGTTTTGTGTTTAAATCTCTAATATGGGAATGGATAACTGTACATATGAAATCATTATAAATACATAATTGTGTTTCCAGGTGATCTCTGTGTAAAACAGTAGTATTAATGTATCTGTGTCTCCAGAGGGAGCTGATGATGTCACTGATGATGTCACTGATGATGTCACAGCATCAGTTGGGGCTGAAAACTACAAGTTTGAAAAGTAAAGATGTGATGATGTGAAGTTAGAAAGCAGTGATGTTATCAGACCTCTGTAGCTCCTCTTCTCTGCTGGAGGCTAACAGCTGCAGGCTACATTAGCCGCTACTAACATCACAACACACCACAATCTGTACAGTCAAGTGAATAGAGTCGAGTTGCATTGTGGGTAACGTAGGCACCAGATTTTGACAAACAAGAGTGTTTAATATAAAGGATGATATCTCTGGTTCTGCTGCATCACTTTTGATCCTTTTATATGTTCAGAAGTACTGAACAGTTCTGTATGTTTTATATCTTTATATGTTTTATTAACCAAAGACTGATAAACAGTTTGAATATCAACAATAAGTTATGTTAATAACTTACTTTAGTGTGTTTACAGGGTCAGAGCCTCTGTTTAAAGTCACTGGTCATTTTTCTTGTTAGGAAGAAAGAAACTAAATCCAATATTTGTCTGTTGTCTCCTGATCTGTTCATCAGCAGGTCTGTGAAGGAGATTATTGTTTATGAACTCTGGAACAGCTGATTATGACATCATGGTTGAACAGCTGATTTTATTGATATTCTTAAAGACTTAAAGATTCTGTTAAAGACTCACTTGTAACTTGTGCTTTGACATTGTAATTTTTATTTACTGCCTCCTTCTGTTTTATTGTTTTTAACTGATGTTATTGTCTACTTGCTCTGTGTTTTTTCTTCATTCGTTACCAAACAATCTCAAACTAAAGGTCCATTTACTAGTTTTGGGGCTTTGGACCACCACCACTCATCAACAGATGGAGTTCAGCTCAGTTGTCATGGAGATGAATCTGTTGACATGTGAGCTCAGTAGCTGTTATTA
This sequence comes from Thunnus thynnus, assembly GCF_963924715.1. Taxonomy (NCBI): domain Eukaryota; kingdom Metazoa; phylum Chordata; class Actinopteri; order Scombriformes; family Scombridae; genus Thunnus; species Thunnus thynnus. Next base: position 38,576,096 of record NC_089518.1, read on the forward strand.
TCTTTTTAAATTTGTCCATGTTAACAGATCCATCATGACCACTGAGCAAACTGCATCCAAAACAAAACGGTAATAAATGGTATATATTAAATCTGTGTTTTCTATAACTTGCTCATTAAAAAGTTAAAAGCTGACATGTTAAACAGACTTATTGCTGATCATTTTACTAAACATATTACACGTTTTACATTTCTGAATGGATTGTTCTGTCAGTTTATTAAATATCCGTGTCTGAATTTCATTTGATCATTTGATTGACATCTTGGCAGCAGGACAGAAGAAAACATGCAAACAATATGAAGGTTATTTCTGTATTTATTGAAAAGCTTCTGTACATGTTAATAATATTATATGTGGAAATAAACTACTGTAACACTACACTCATGCCTTTCACTGCTTATTGATAAAATAGTTTTAAATAAACAGTCTATTTAGATTTTTTAATGACTTTTGAAATTATTTTTTATGTAATTATACAATGATAACTAGCTGTGATCATGTTATAAATAACCAGGCCTGTAAAGATCAGATCAATCAATAAACAATAGATCTATGCAGAAGTTCAGTCAGGAAGACTGACGATCTTTGTTGCATTTATTTTCTTTTGTATTTCAGTAAAGCAGTAATGTGACCAGTGTTGGAAAATAACTAAATACATTTACTCAAGTTTGTTATTGTGTGATTAAGATTATTCAGATTCTGTTTCCTTCAGATTCAAACTCAACATTCACAGTTTAGTCTCTGAAAGTGAAGAAATTTTAGGCAAATTCACTGTTTTACCAGAGTGACTTGTTGATGTTTTTCTCCTCTCAGATTGAATAAACTACAACAGGATTTGAAACTGAATCAACTAAATTCTTTTGTTGATCTGACTATTCTGTTGATCTCTACCTGCTGTGTTCAGATCAGTGAAGTGTAGATCTCAGTTTGGTTTTTATCCCTTATTGTTGGATTCAAATGTATTAACTACTGAATTACTCTTGTTCTTATCATTTATCACTGTATCACCGTCTCTTACTTGCCTTCTATATTTTAATGTTTGTTATTGTTTTTATATTCCTGTTTTTATGCTAAAGACAGTGTTTCTGCTCTCATTGGACCTTTCTGTAGAAATACAATTCCAACAAATAAATGAAGAAATCATTATATAGTATATTTTACCAAAACAAATATTTCATTAATTTCATAAACTACATTCAGAGTTGTTTTAATTCATTTTTGAAAAATAATAAAGTACATCCTGTGTACATAGCTCTCTTGATCATATTTGCTGTATTTTTTAATATTGATGTGAAACATATTAAGTTTGATTAAATGTCCTTGTGGTTTTAATAAATGTTGTTATACAATGTAAAAGAGTAAATTCTGGTTTCTGATGTCTACTGGTGTCTAAAACAATCTTTAACTTGACTGCTGACAATCTCAAATCTGATTGGCTGGCAGACTAAACAGTTGTATGGAATTAATGGACGGTTCAACTAGATGACTGTATTAACTGTTTGTCAAAAAGGCACACAAACACTACTGTCACTTTTCCAAAATATTCACTTCACTGCACAGATGTGTCCTCACATCCCTTCAGTTACTGATTCTGGACACACAACTTGGCAAAAACAACACAGTCACTCCAATAATTCAGACCTTTGACCTGAAGTTAATCAGTAAATTAAACCTTTGAACAAGATGAAAGAAACTCATCACACATCATCATCATCATCATCACACTGACTTTAAGCTATAAAACAAACACTCTAACACTGAGATACAGGCTTAAATGTTGTTCAGATCTGAAATGTTTTTTCTAAATTTGCTTTTGCACCTTCTCTGTCATTCAAGTACATGAAAGTAAAAACTTCACACAGGTAACAACAGCTCACCTGAGAAAACCTTTTGCTTCTGTTTTAATCTGACAGGAATTCAGTCAATGATATTAAACATTAACTCTGACCAGGATGTTGGTTGATCTGTACCGATTATCATTAACCAATAAAACAAACATCTGACCTGCAGTTTAATTTAGACAGACAGACAGACGAGTGGAGCAGGTGGACCCAAATGCAGAGACAGCAGGCAGGCAAGATCCGATGCAGAAATATTTAATGAAAATTAAAAATGAAAGTTTGAAAAGTTCCTGCCAGCGTTGATGCTGCTACTTCAGTAACATTAGTGGACATTTTCTAACAGAAAGCTACATTACTGTTCTATTCTGAGTACATAAAGCAGCCTTCCTGAACTTGAAATTATGCATTTGGACAACTGTGTTGCCTTACAATGACAGCGAACTAACACACACATTAAATGTTAACCATTAATATCTTCAGCGTCTTCAAGTACAGTTAAACCCACCTGGGTTGCAGGAGAGCTGCACCATCGTCCATCTTCAAGACCTGCAGGGAGATGAAAGCAAAGGAAACATGTCCCCTCTGATTGGACAGATTGACTCAAGGTTTGACCAATAGGGATTCACACATCAAAACAGGGTCAAAATTCGTACTATTGAACTTGTATTTTGTAACTTCAGTGTCACACACACAGGTAGGAAATGTGTGTGTCTGTCTCTCTGACAGAAACCTCACTGTTGAAAAAAATCCAGTGAAAGTAGAGAAAAGTAAGATGGCAAGAAATTCACAGAAAAAGACAACATGTTACATGTCAGTACATATTATACTGTAATGTAATGTTTTATCACCACCAAGTGGAGGTCTGTTACCCTTACAGCATTTACATGATGAATAATGTTGAAGACATGATATTAACCTGAGCATAGTGATTATGTAGTGTGTTGAAATAATTTCAAATGTGGGCTTTGTTATTTATAAAAGGAAAAAGAAAACTAACTTATACTGAGGAGAACAAAACATTCATATCTATAATATAAAAGTCAGATTAGACTCACCAGCTGCTGCAGTCGCCATGATGTCACTCAGCTGGAAACATCACAGACTGATTCATCTGGACACCAATGGTAATTTTTTAAGAATCTAAATAAAAGGCACAAGAAAGAAAAGTTAGATTATCTTCATACATTACCTGTCCTGTAGCATCACAATCATAAGACAAGAAAAAAACATCAAACTAGTAACAGGTGATAACTGTGATGTTGGACAGTTTGATGGACTTTACCTGCATGTCAGTGTTGAAGCTCTGCAAACATGTCAAAACTGTTCTGGAGGCAGAAAAAAACAACAACTCAGTAGGCTGCATTCACACCAAATCAGGCGGTGCGGTCAGAACGCCAGTCGTCCCATTCTGCCAGAAAGGTGGCCAGTCACAGCGGGAGATCAGACTGACAAGAGTTGTAAACTCTGTCATGAGGGCGGACAAAGACGTTACTAGGACGAGGGGAGGACATTTCTCTTTGCTTGATAACGTTGGTAATGAATGGGACTGCTGGGCTCAGGCCAGGGGCCCAAGTGGTCTCAGTTTGAAGTGACTGTTAACATTTCTTGTTGAATAGTCCCAGAGCTCAGTTCAGTTAAAAGTAGAGATGTCCTGGTCAGACTCCATATCAGAGTCTTTTAATACTGAGTATCTGCCACCCAAAACCAATCTGATGTTTTTGTTTGCTTATTTTTTACATCATATTACAGCTGCACAGCACACTGAGGCCACAGTAATATTTCTTTAAAAAAATATGTTGGTAAAAATGGAATTTGAAATACAGTAAAATTAGTAAAGCAATTTAAATCAGTTTGACAGCAGAACTGTTCTGCTTTAAGAAAATGTAATCTTCCTGCATAGTGTGCTGTTGTATTTAGTATATTTATTATTAATTGATTAGTTGATCAACAGAAAATTAATCTCTAACTATTTTTATACTCACTTTGAGTCATTTTAAGGAAGAAAATGTCTAAATTCTCTGATTGCAGCTTTTTAAATGTATAAAATAAATTTTCTGGTTTCTTTAGTCTCTATGACAGTAAACTGAATATCTTTGTGTTGTGGACAAAACAAGACATTTGAGGACGTCATCTTGGGTTTTGGGAACACTGATTAACATTTTTCATCATTTTCTGACATTTCATAAATGAAACAACTAATCAATTAATCGACAGTGAAAATAATTGTTAGTTGCAGCCCTGTTTATTTGTACAGAGGAGTGTCAGTGTGGATCTACTGTGACAGGAAGCTTTAAAGAGTCAGACAGCTTCTCTTCATCTCCAGTAACTAAATACTGAAGTTCAGCTGCAGTTTTTCAACCAACAGCAGCACCTGAGAGTCTGATTGACCTGCAAATATCACTGATGAAGCAAAACAACTGAAAAACAACAACAAACGATGTGATTTATCTGTATTTAAGTTTGGGTGACTTGCTCCTCTGTAGGAGTGTGGGAGGCCTCTTACATGTCTGTGCCCAGGGGCCCAGTGCCTCATAATCTGCCCATGTAGCTATTTGACTAACATAGTAATTATCTAGCAGGAATGTTACACATTTATCATATGTGTGAAATATTTTGCAGCTTTACAAAATGCTAATGATCACATGCAGGCAGCTGACATGCTACAAAGACATTTACCTTTGAGGAAATAAAACTAATCTCAGGCCTTCATATATATGATATATGTTATACTATATATGAGTATATTATACTAATCAAACCAACATGGAGCCTTGACAGCTGATAACTAGGCCTGTGATAAATCAATAAACAATAACTTAACAAAGTGGAGCAGAAATTACCTTAATTGAGACAAATTTCTGTAATGAAATCTGACTGAAAATACTTTCTCAGTTGAGATAAAAATATACAGAAAACCATCAATTTTCTTACCTGCCGTCTGTTTCCGCCTCAAACAGCTGAACTAACCATTAACAACCATTACCTAACCATTAACCTGAGGCCATTAATCTAAAATTGTCCGACTGCTTCTTCTGTCTTCAGTATAATATGAGAGCAGAAAGCTGTTTCCAGCTCAGTTAACTGTGATAACAACAAGCTTCAATCTGTCTCACCTGATGATGATCAATGATCAATCCATTGTTACCTTGTGCGGTAAAACGATCAGTTTAAATGGTGAACATCAGTGAATCAGATTAATCATGGAAAGTCTGAAAGCACTAAACACACATATGAAATAATACACAAAACACTGCTGGGTTGAAGAATAAAAAATATTATTGTACAATATTGAGACAGAACACAAAAAGATTAACATTAGCTTGTCTCATTGAACAAAGAGCAAACCTAATCTATTATAGTGGCAGAGGGAACAGAGAAATAATGTGTGATTGGTCAGTGTATCAGTTTATATAATTACAGCCAATGGCAGACAGCCACGACATATACATTTACATGCACATGTATGTTAGACAAGAGTCACATCTGCCCAAGACTCAGGAAACCAAGAGCCCCAAGCCATATATGGCCTTTGACCCCTTAACATGTTCTGCTTACACCAAGACCTAGAATGTCACCTTATCTGGGCCTAAGCCAGGATGTAAGGAGAGGAGTTGACCTCCTAGAGTACACTCTTTCTCTCGGTGACATGCACACAGAAACAAAGCAAAGGAACAATGATTTTTCTTCCACAATTCTGTACATTAAAGATAAATAAATCATTTGGTCTTTCATTACTTTCACACCATCAGCAGCAGGTTGATCACATGTAAAAACTTTAATTTTTTGGTTTTAAATGTGTTAATCCATCAGCTGAACTTCTGTCTGTCCATGAAGAGAGTGAAAATAAACAGCTGGAAACAAACAAGGAAACGTTTCAGTTCCATCTGCAAAAAGATTCTGATTGAGTGATTTTGAACACACAGCCAGAATAATAATAATAATAATAATAATAATAATAATAATAATAATAATAATAATAATGACACAAGTTCAAGTTCCAACAATACAGACATCATCAAAAACATACAAACGTGTCAAAAATGTTTCTCAGCAAACAGAAGATCTGAGTTTTATGGATTAAAATAACATCTATTACAATATACATTATGTGTTCACACATGTTAATGGTGACAGTTTACTTCTGAATAGAAAATTACAACTATCTGTAAAAAAGTTGCACAAAGACCGGCGCTAATTGCCACAGGTAATTAGTGTGGAGTTATTATCACCTTCAGAGTTGTTGTTAACTGCGTGTACATTAACTCCTCTCTCTCTGTCACAACCCAAGTTTCTTTCTCTTCAAATCTTCAAGCTTGTGAAGCTTGAATGATATTGAATTGATATCGAATGATATCAAGGGAGAGGTCAAACATTGGGGGGATCAATGTTGCACCCTCAAAATGGACTAGGACTACTTTCCATTTTCTTGTGACAACTTTTATTTTAGGCTCGGCTCAGTTACAAAGCATACTGTTCGTTTTTTCTTAACAACAGAAAAAACTTCCGGCCCACAACAACAACAGAATCTCTCTTAAAGGGGCAGCGCTCAAACAAATGCAACCTCCTCTAATGACAAAATATGACACCATTATAGCCATGTGATGCCTAATATGTTAGCAGAAATGTTAATACAATAAAAGAATATATAGACATCTATAATTCCACTGCAAACATAAATTCAAGACAACCTTTGGCCAGTTGTACCTTTTTCTTCTAGGGCACAACATCAAGTGGGTATGGGATGATGGACTTATCTCAGACTTTCAGCCATTTAAAAATAAAAATGTCCTGACAGCTCTGATGGAGCGCAGGATTCATCTGTACTGGCTACTTTATTACAAACAATTCCACCATATAAACCTGGAATCTGTGTGTAACAGATGGCCTGTATAGATGTGTAGCAGAACATGCGCACAGCCTCTTTCTCAGTTTGGAGACGCACTTATTGTTACTGTGGACAACAAACAGAACAGCAGTACTGATGTTTCTGTGTTTCTGTGAAATCACAGATACATTCAGTGACACCTGAACGACATTAATGCAAAATTCAGACATTAATCTCACACGTTTCAGACCTGCCTGGGTCACATTAATAGCTATTTTAGGCTATTTTGATACACATTTCAGTAGATTATGTTATAGATGCGAAATACTAGAGAAGTAAAAGAAGCAAAATACATGAAAGTTGGTTTGTGATATTGGAGAGCTCTGTGTGTGCGCATCCCTGCTTATTATAGACACGCAATTTGAGGCTTTTGTGCTCTCTGCAGTTTTCAATCTATGTGCCGAAATATGGAGAAAAGCCTGAAACCCTTGAAACAGCCCTGCTTAGTTAATCAGACGCAAAACAAGGGCAAATTGTACTCAGCTGCGAAAACTTTATGTTTGCGATAGTATATCATAGCGCAAAATCTTTTGACGGGTTAGTTTGAGGCTGCAAATGCTTCGCTATTCACGGTGCCGTTAGCAGGCACAATCCATTGTTTGTGGATTTGGCTATGAGTCATCATTTCGAGAAAGTTTCTCATTATAATGACTTATTAATATTAATGACTTTCATTACATTGGCGGAAATTAGCTTCCATATATTATGATTTGTGTAATCACTACTAGTATTATTAGATAAAGAAGTTAGATATTACTCAAATAAGTATAGCAGGGGAGAACAGGGTAACATGAGCCACTTTTTACATTTGATGATTTTACTGAAAAATAAAAGTGTATTTGTTTCAAATAATAATTACTATATATACTTCAGGATGTTCTGTACTCATGGAGATTAAAACAAATTATCTAATTATTATGGTTTTAGAACAATGACCCATCAAAAAAAGTTAGTCTATGCCTATGGCACAACTTACCCCAAGGTAGGGGTAACATGAGAATGGGGATGGGGTAAATAGTGCCTCCACTATATACTGATATAAAAATTACACAAAATCAAACAAATTCATTATAAAATTAAAAATAATGTTGAAGTTTATTAATGCCATCAATTTAACAAAGGCAAAAACTCATACTTTTAAGTAAAATGATATGTTTGTGTCCTGTTGTTCAACATGTTACCTTAACAGCCTCAGTAGAGGCAGTAAAGATTAAACAGTGATCTTTGTGTGTTACTATAGCAACAGAGAGAATGTTTGTGTATATGTGCAAATGTGACAAATTATCAGAGAAACTGGTCCAGGTCTGAATGCCTGACCCCTACAGTGAGAGGGTCTGGTGACTCTGTTATGCTTTGGGGGGCATTTTGCTGGCATGGTTTGGGTCCACTTGTCCCCTTAGAGGGAAGGGTCACTGCTAATCAATGCAAAGTAGTTGCGAGTGATCAGCTTTATCCTATGATGAAACGTTTCTATCCTGATGAGAGCGGTCTCTTCCAGGATGACTGTTAGTATGACTTTTATCTGACCCTATGTAGTTTACTGATTTTGGATGTCGGACATGTGACAGAAACATTCCATAGTCTGCATGTCACCTTATGTAATATGGTATAGCCCTTTATGGGGGCCTTTTAAATATAAACAATGGGTTCATGGTCAAGATGGGAGTGATTTCAGATGTGGCATGTTATGATACATAAAATGTTGTGAGGTAGCTGTCAATCACTTGATGGACAGCTCCTAATTGTATTAGGGCTCATGGAGAACCTATGTTATTCATATGATAAGATACAGATGTGTAACCCTATATAAGTTATGCACCGACAGTGGTACATCGCCCAGACCATAATAATAATAATAATAATATAAACGTCTTCAAAATAAGAACTTCGCCAGCTCTTCCTTGGAATGATATCATCACACATCCTTCCTTTCATTTAGCGTCACGAACAGCCGGTGACGAGATATCAGGTAAGCAGATGTTTGTGATATTTTGAATTTCACTGCTTACCTGACTGCTCACTGCGAAGTACCTGGTTTTTGGGATGATGTGATGTGATGTTGTTCTATTGGCTATGTGGGACTGAATAAAATTATTAATTAATTGGTATGGTTATTGGAACCACTTCTCATAGTGATTGTTGATTGGTTTTGAGCAACTGTTGTCAGGGGTACTTAACATATAGTTTATTATTGGGGTCGGACTGTGTGTGCCTTACGAGCGCGCGCCTTGGTGTTCTGACGAAGAGAGGTCAGACACATAGAAAAAAAGAAAAAAGAGAAATCTCCGGAGTGGACACACAGTATAAGTCACACTGTCAGAGCGCTTTTCAAAAGAGAGAAAGGCGGGTCTGGGCAGGGGTGCAGACGAGAGGCTATAGAGCGCTCCGTCCCGACAGAGACACTGTTAGAGCACTTTGAGAGAGAAAGTGGGTCTGGACGAGTGTCACAGGCAAGGGCTGTCTAGCGCCTTGCGCTGTATGTAAATGTTATTGTGTTGCTGATTAGGCTATATAGCGGTTGAGTGCTTTCTGACATACAGTTCATCGTCAAATCAGCCCACAAAAAAAAAAAAAAAAAAAAAAAAAAGAGAGTGTGGAAGAGACATAGGAAAGTTCTTATTTCAGAGACGCTGCATGCTTTGGTGTATTATATACTAACAACATTTAATCATGGGGTCACAATCCAGTAAAATGTGTAAAGAGGAGATTGAGATAAAACACAAAACAGAACATGATTTACCAAGAAAGGAAAGGAAAGCAATGAAGAAACTGTTAAAGACGAACCCTCATCTTAAAGAAGTTGAAGCTAAAACAGTAAATCAGATGTCACCTAGAGAGTGGATGCAAACTAAAATAGGATTTTACTACGTTGAACCATTCTTAACAGACATCTCTGAGTGGACAGATAGCCTAATAAATTTCCCAGGGACGGTAGTTTTGACAAGAGTAAATTAGACTTCATACGAGCATACATAATGGATAATACTGCCGTACCTAATCCGAGTTGGGACAAAGAATATATGATAAAGGTGTTCAAAGCATGGGAGATGATGAGTCGTCAATGGCCGGCAAATATGACAAAAAAGTTAATGAAAAAGAAGAAATTTACAAATTGTAAATTTACTTTACAATGACGCAAGATACAATGAGTACGGAGCAAGTGCAAGGGGAGAAAACACAAATGATCAAGACAACACCAGAGAATAAGTTATATCCTAATATAGATGACATTATATCTCCACCCGAATATGAATCTGATAATGAAATTATGGAATGGATGATTTTATGTACAGAAAACAAAACTAAATCTTACACGCCGAAAAAAGTCACTGCATCTTTGATATTTCCAGTGGAAAATATATTTAATCAAATCAAGGGCTGGAGAAGACAGTGTACTTTCGAATGGATGCAAAACTGTAGGAAAATGTTTGATATGATATCGAGCAAGTATCATGGGCACAGTGACAAAATTCGAGCACAACAAATCAACTATCTGAAGGAAGCAATGTCCTGCGAATTTAAAAAGTGTTTTGCCATACTGAAGAATGGGCAAGAGATAGAGATTAATGAAGTATCTAAATGCATGATTGACAGTTTCAAAAGAGTGTTGAAACGGTATGAGCGCGAACAGGGTTTCACATTAGATGTAGAGAGATTTAAAGACCCTAAATATACTAAAGCTGTAATTAACAGTATTACGAATAAAGATGCGGAAATTCTTGATGACCTCATAATGACATACATACAATATCAAGAGGAGCAAGAGAAACAATCAGCGGACGGAGAAACTATGAATGTTGCGTTTCCACTAGTCACGTTTGATGATAGAGTTTTAGACAAACCTTTGACGCTGAGTGAAATATCACAAATCACACGGGACGCCCCTAAACCATTGATAAATCCCACAGCCTTTCTGAACTGGTGGACAACTGCTTTAATGCATAGCGCGATGTCAGGGAGAGATGTTCGCTACATATTGACAACCTTAATGCCAAATATCAGTGTAGACAAACTGATAGAAGCATGTGAAACATTAAGTTTTGATAATGATGGTCCTCTTGAACATGAAACTCGACTGGAGAAGAAATAACCTTGGTTAGACAAAAGGCATAAAGAAGAACACATTAGAGAAATGGCTGATTTTCTTCAAAAAATGCTGCGCAAGAGAGAGATATCACGCAAATTTTGAACTGCAAACGTAAATCTAATGAATCAATGTTTGAATATGCAGCGAGATTTCAAAAGTGCTGGAAAGAACAGGCCAAATTAGAAATAAAGGAGGACAAAGACCCTTTTTTCACTGCTATGTTTCTAAATGGATTAGATTCAAATTCTTCTTACACTCTAAAAATCGCCGCACCAGATGTTTACTCTTTAACTCCACAAGATTTGTTAAAGAAAATAAGGGAGTTAGACGCCATTGGGTTGTTTGAAAAGAATAAGAATATGACACAGGCTTTGCAACTCAATCATGAAGAGCCAACATACAATTTGGCAGGTTTCCAAAACACGAACAGAGGGAGAGAGATGAGAAGAGGCAGAGGCAGAGGAAATGGAGCTTGGGGTGAGGGGCAGAATTGGGCCCCCACACAGAGAGCAGGTTACAGGCAGATGACAAGAAGGGGGAGAAATTTTAACAGGAATGGGATTGGACGTGGAGCAAGGCGAAATCCATCTGATGTATTCCATTATTGTCAACAGATGGGACATTGGGCAAGAGATTGTGAACTAAAATGGCAGGAAGAATGTCAAAGACAGACGCACATAGGACCAAATTTTAACAATAATACACGCCCATACACACAGCCTCGAACACAGACACCGAACCAGCAGTCTGAAACAGCTGCTGCAGGAAATGTGATATGGAATGCATGACTCAGCCAACAGAGGGACATGGATGATTCAAATTTACAGCATGTTAGAGTGATAATTAATACACCTCAATTACAGATTTCTAGCAAACCATCTGAAATACCACAGTTAACCTTGAGCATTGCAGGTAAAAGGATCCCCTTCTTAGTGGACACTGGAGCTACTATGTCATGCTTGAGAAGAAAAGATTTGAAATGCCCAGTTAGTAATGAAATTGTTAAGTCAATTGGCATTTCTGGAGTGACTCAAACTGAACCAATGTCTATACCATTGACAACCTGTGTGGATGAACATAAATTTCAGCATTCATTTATAGTGAGTAATACGACACCAATATCACTATTAGGGAGAGACATTTTAAGCAAATTAAATGCGGTTATTTCATGCTCTCCAGATGGGTTGGAGATACATATTCCTGCAGATAAAGTGCATCAACTGTTGTCTCATAATATTGGAACAGCTTACACAGCTACATCCATATTAACAAATGTTGATTTAATTTATAGGTTGTTTACCATGGACGAAATTAAGAAATTAGTGGCATGTCAACAAGCAGCTGCAGCTAAAATATTACATATGAAACCAGTTGATCCTCCATTCTCAAATAAGATGACGAGTCAAAAGGAAATGGATGAAAATATACCATGTTTTTACATGTCTCCCAATGGTCTTGTATTATTGTGGGAAACAACAACTAAAGAGATTCGATTTTTTGTATGTGCTGTACGCACAGACTTTACAGATATTGATCCATTAGTGAAATCATGTATTGAATACCTTGAGAAAGTACCAGATAATAAGGATCAAAACAAAGACTATGTCATATGGTCTTATAATGTGGAACCAACTCACTTCTTCATTAAACCGTTGCAGCATAACATGAAACCACTGATCGTGGAGAATGCGAAGAGAGAAATTCAATTGAAAACACCATCCATATTAGCGTCAGTTCCAACAGAATTATGAGCACTGCATGCTAATCATGTTGGATTATTAAATATACCACTTTATCGAGCTAAAATTAATCCCAATAAATATCCGGTTTACGTTAAGCAATATCCACTTTCTAAAGAAAAGGAAGAAGGAATTAAACCGGTTATTGAAAGTTTAAGATCCCAAAATAATACGCCAATAAATCCAATCTTAAAGCAAGGAACAAATAAATATCGGTTCACACAAGACTTAAGAAAGGTTAATGAAGCCGTTTATCCCATTGCACCAGTAGTACCAGATGTTAATTCCATTTTAGCAGCACTGCCAGCAGACTCTAAATTTTATACAGTAGTAGATTTATGCTCAGCATATTTCTCCATCCCTGTACATCAGGATACACAAGATTTGTTTGCATTTACATTCAAAAATGAACAATACGTGTGGAGGCGCTTGCCAATGGGCTTTGTTGATTCAGCAACTGTATACGCCTCAGCGGTTAATATGCATCTGGCTCAATTGACCCTACCCGGACCATCTACGCTATGTGTTTATATTGACGATATCCTCATAGCATCACCAACTGAGTCTCATTGCCTCCAAGACTCTATTGCTCTCTTAAAGCATCTTGCCATGGGTGGACACAAAGCCTCTCTTACAAAGTTACAGTTTTGCCAGCCAGCGGTCAATTATCTGGGCTTTGTTTTACGAGATGGATGCCGATATTTGTCTCCAGAAAGAGTGAAGGCGATAAAAGACATCAAAAGACCAAAGACAAAGACTGAACTTCTATCCTTTCTGGGTCTGGTGAACTATTGTAGAGCATGGTTGGCTGATTATGCCACATATGACTCTGTATTGCGCAAGGCAACCATCAAGGATGCTCTAAACGACATCCAGTGGAATGAGGAAATGAAACAAGCCTTTCGTCTAATCAAATACCTTCTCTGCACAGCTCCAGCATTGGGACTGCCGAATTACAAGCTAACTTTTCACCTCTATGTGGCAGAGAATGGTACTGTCGCATCCGCAGTGTTAGCACAGATGCATGGTGACAGGTCAAGACCCGTTGCATATTACTCCAAAACACTTCCGTTAATCGTACAAGGCATGGTTCCTTGTTTACGAGCTGTTGCCGCTGCTGCTATCATGGTTGAGAAAGCACAAACGATAGTCTTAGGACATCCACTGGTATTACACACAACACATGTGGTAAACATTATTTTGCTCAACATAACAACACAACATATGACTAGTCAGAGACGTAGTAATTATGAGCACATTTTAACGGGGACTCAAAATCTTACTATTTCAACCACAATACACATTAACCCCGCACTACATTTAAAAGCATTACTACATGGGGAAGACAAAGAACACGAGGAAGTGGAACATGATTGTATGGAATTGATTAACTCCACCTCCAGTGTGAGAGCAGACTTGCAACAAACACCATTGGAAATTAATGACCTCATCTTATTTTGTGATGGATCATCAATGAGACCGGATGATAAAACCACATTATCAGGTTATGCAATTGTGGACAATCAAGATAAATGCATTGAAGCATATAGGCTACCTGTTTCATCAGCACAAGCGGCGGAGCTAATAGCCTTAACTAGAGCATGTACTCTAGCACAAAATAAGACTGCAACTATATACACGGATTCAAAATATGCGTTTTCAGTGGCGCATGATTTCAGTAAAATTTGGGAAAATAGAGGATTTATAGCAACCTCAGGCAAACCAATTCAACATGCTACTTTAGTGAAAGATCTATTGGCAGCCATGATGTTACCAGAGCAGCTTGCTATAGTAAAGTGTGCAGGTCATTCTAAAGGCGAATCAGAAGTGGCAAAAGGAAATAACTTAGCAGACAAATATGCTAGAGAAGCAGCTTTAAATGCAACCTTCCAACCGTGGTTGAACGGCAGTACAAACGACTGATCCACCTTATACTGTTAATGATTTAATTGCATTTCAAACACAAGCCTCAGAGGCAGAAAAAAGTTATGGCTAAAGAAGAATTGCCATAAAGATGTGGATAATTTGTGGAAATTTAAGGACAAAAGAGTAGCCTTACCTAAGCTAGCATATGATCCTCTAATCGCGTACGTACATGGGATAACACATGTAAATTATAAAGCGGTAACAGATTATATATCTAAATTGTTTTTCACGATAGGTTTGGAGAAACATGTTAGAAGATATATTAAAAGATGCTTAATTTGTGCACGATGCAATCCACATAATAATCCACTGAGGCATGAACATTTGCCAAGACCGGAAGGACCTCTTCAGTCATTACAAAGTGATTTTACGCATATGCCCAAATGTCGAGGCTATGCATATCTACTCGTGATTGTGGATCGATTTTCTAAATGGCCGGAAGCTTTCCCGACAAGAAAAGAAAATGCTCAAACTGTAGTTAAGTGTTTAATGGAACATGTTATTCCACGTTTTGGTATACCTGAGAGCATTGATTCAGATAATGGAACTCCGTTCACGTCGAGAGTAACTGAATTACTTGCAAAATCATTGGGAATTGAATGGAATTTTCATATTCCTTATCATCCACAGAGTTCAGCTCAAGTAGAGAGAACAAATAGGACGATTAAGGAAAAACTGATAAAAGTGCACCAATCCAGACAGCTAAATTGGATAGATGCATTACCATTGACGCTCTTGTCTATAAGAGCAATGCCTAACAAAACTACTGGATTGTCGCCACATGAAGTGTTAATGGCACGACCTTTTCCTTTAGGAGTCAAGATGAACAAGAGAACACCAGTGGATCTGACACAACTACAAGAATTACAACAAAATTATGTTAAACATCTGTTTTCTTTTGTTTCTCAGTATTCTCAGCAGGTATTTGACGCTCTTCCTTTTCCAGCTGATATGCCTACACATAACTTCCAACCAGGTGACCACGTGCTGATTCGCAGTCTGAAGCCTACAGGAGGAGAACCACGCTACGGACCTCCAACTCAAGTGCTGATGGTGACAAGGACCGCCATCAAGGTCAAAGGACAACCACAATGGATTCACGCATCCAGAGTGAGGGCGGCACCATCGAACGCAATGGAGGCGACGGATGCGAATACGGCAACGTCACAAAAGGCGGATACGGCAACGCTGGAAATACACGAAGGGGAGTGATTCGACGGCGTGAACAAGAGAGAAACACGCATGACACATGTAACATTTTCAAGTTTACTAAAATAACTAACCCCAGAGTTATTCTAAGTATTATTGCATGCGGCATGATATTTACTCGGATAGTGATAAAATGTATGTAGACGGAATTAATATGAATGATGGAAGTGATGAGAAGGATAAAAGCATGAGGGATAGAAAAGAAGAGAAAAGTGAATGGAAGAAGAGGATGACTAATCGCATGATAAGAGCGACGAAGTCAGAGATTGTGAAACCTAGACCGCACATGGAAGTAGGAATGATGGATCACGTACCAATGACTGATTTGGAAATGCAATGTCTGTACTACCCACTAACAACTGAGGCAACTAAACCCTACTACATTAATAAGGTCACATACAGCATAATTGAACCACATAAGGTAGATGTACAAGTAGATTACCAATCGGTAGCAAATGAGACAATCGTGATTCGAATATTTGTATTGAGTGCATTGGCATCAAGACCGAGTGTAGACTTCTATAATGACGTATGGGAGAATATGACACCAAAATTCTACGTACACATAGATCAAGACGCGTATAAAGACTTTCACTCTATTGTGTTGAAAGCCGTTCAGAGAAAACCACCCCAAGTATGTGTAAATGCGATAACAGGTATCATACGGTATGACCTAGGGTTTACTAAGGGATGCAGAAGTAATATATATATCCTTACCAGTTATCCTTTCCCATCTCTGGATAATGTGATTGTCGTGTGGAGAGAATGTGTATACTTTCATACCTACAAATTGGCAGGGAGCTTGCGCACCATATTGGATTCCCAAAACAGCCAAATTTACATCAGAGACAGAAGCTGAAAGAGATAAAATAGGTGTTGAAGACACTCAAGAGATAGAATGGCCGAATACAACAGGAAGGGACCAAAAGGCGAATGAGGTGACTGAGGAGGACGATACACACACTTACAAGACATTGAACATTAAACTAGGATCAGGCCATCCTTTTGAATCTAATTTGTGGTATCAATCAATCAAGAGAAGAGTTAGAAGATTGACACAGAAATCTTGCTATGCATGTTCGTTACTCCCATTGTCAACCAAAGATGTATTTGCTCTAGTAGCAAAACCTCTTAAAGGACCAGAAGGATTACCTTCGTTATGTACACTAGCATATATGTACGTAGTCCAAAACCACCCTAAGACAGGAACACACGTGTTGACAACTTCATCTCCGAGACCAAAAATTAAAACAAATAGAGTGCATTTCGGTAAGATACTTAATCTAGTGATGAAAGAGAATAACATCATGTACAAAGTAACACAATATGCAATTTATTCCAACATCTCAATCAGTCAACCAAATGGACAGGATCTCGTGAGCATTCATGTGATTAAATTTCACGCACCAGGAGATCACCCATCTCTTATGGGATGTGCTAGTTTCTATGAAAAACACATTTGCGATGTGCCATATGATTTATCGGCAACGCCAACGAAGTCATCAGCAATAGTTAATGACACTGACATTTTTGACCTATGTCTCAAAGGAAAACAAGAAAATGACATAGGAGGAGGTCAAAATATGGGATTTGTGCAGGTTGACAAATGTAGATACATCATTGACAAAGGAAACGATTATGCACAGCTGGCCTTTATGGGTGTACCAGGATTTTATTGGTGCTGTGGAGAACATGTTTGGGACAGTCTTCCACCTCGATTCAAAGGAAGATGTGGAATTTGCATACTACATGACGTAACTTATGTAGTGGAGCCCGTAGAGTATATTAGAAATAATGTGACTTCGTCTAGAGCCAAAAGAGAGGCCAGAGAAGTAAAAGGATACATACATCTGAGGAACACTGATCCTCAACGGTTGGCAGAACAATTTTATGCATTGGATGATGGGTACCAAATTTACACTCATTCTCAAATGGTGTTCGCATCTATATTTTGGAATACTGAATTACAGTACAATAATCATTATCTTATAGCATTGGCACGACATGATTTAGCATTAATGGCTAATTCTACATCTTTAGCGCTTAAGTCTATCAGTAGTGAATTGGACCTGATTAAGCGATTTGCTAATGACAATCGTGTAGCATTAGACGCTTTAACCGCAGTTAATGGTGGCGTCTGCGCTATCGTAGGTGAAGGATGCTGCACGTATTTGCCCTCGGATTCGGAAGGAAGTGGCAATTTGTCGATTGCGATTAAGAATTTGAGAGATATCCAGGAAAGCATTGTTACAGTTAATAGGAATGCACAATTATGTGCCCCTCTCATAGGCATTGTGTTGATAGTAGCCATAATAATGGGTTGTTGTTTCCCAATTTTCCGTGCCTTAATCATGAAATCCGTTTCTTCTGTTTCCAAGACTATACTGGTCTCCGATCCGATCCGATGGAATCCGATCAGAAACACCTACATCTACGCTCCACCTGAGACGAATGAAGACGACGACACAATGTCTGTTTCATCCGAATCGTCTGAAGATCCAATGAACAACGTGGACTAAAGACTGCGAGACACATTGTAATTAGTCAGAAAAGGCGGAGAAGATGGGGATAATGAGATACATGAGACCTCTGTGTATGAAGAGACGCACATGGGAGCATTCTCACTTGCTTGTCAGTGATTTGGTGAAGTCTGGTTAAAGGGAGGTCGGGGAACCAATAGGGGCCTTGTCCCTGATGCCAGTGAAAAGTTGTAGCAAGGACACAATGGTAGCCAGGTCAGGGAAAGTGAAGCAGGTGTAGTCTAACATAACAGAGGATAATAAACACTGATGTATTCTGCAATCAGCATTGTAACGTGAAGATTTGAGATGGAAGGGAAGATTTTACATGTATTATGTGTATTTTCTAGCATGTGTATGTAAGATGCTACATTTCTGGTTATATATGTTAATTTTATGATACCCTTCTGAAAAAAAAGGAAAAGAAAAAAAGGGGGAATTGTTAGTATGACTTTTATCTGACCCTATGTATTTTACTGATTTTGGATGTTGGACATGTGACAGAAACATTCCATAGTCTGCATGTCACCTTATGTAATATGGTATAGCCCTTTATGGGGGCCTTTTAAATATAAACAATGGGTTCATGGTCAAGATGGGAGTGATTTCAGATGTGGCATGTTACGATACATAAAATGTTGTGAGGTAGCTGTCAATCACTTGATGGACAGCTCCTAATTGTATTAGGGCTCATGGAAAACCAATGTTATTCATATGATAAGATACAGATGTGTAACCCTATATAAGTTATGCACCGACAGTGGTACATCGCCCAGACCATCTTTGTACATGGAATGGACCCGATGGCCATCGTCTAATAAACGTCTTCAAAATAAGAACTTCGCCAGCTCTTCCTTGGAATGATATCATCACACATCCTTCCTTTCAATGACAATGCCCCAATTCACAGGACACGAGGGGTCACTGAATGGTTTGATGAGTATTAAATGATGTGAATCATATGCTATGACCTTCACAGTCACCAGATCTCAACCCAGCTGAACATCTATGGGAGATTTAGGACTGACGTGTCAAAACACGTGTCAAAACACCACATGAGGAAATATCTCTTTGAAGAATGATGTTCATCCCTCCAGAAGAGTTCAGAGACTGTAGAATCAATGCTTAAGTGTATTGATGCTTTTCTGGTGGTCCAACACCTTACTAAGACACTTTATGTTGGCTTTTCCTTTAATTTGTCACCCGTCTGTATGTACAGCATGTTTGTGTGTGGCTTAAACTTAACATTAGTCAACAATTAGGTATTTATTCATCAACATTGTAACAGTGATCAAATATTAACATGAACAGTGTCTCTAGTCTGTAGAATATCAGAAAATAAGTTTTGGGGGTAAACTGAACCATTGACTCAACATCTCTGGCACGTTTTACCCCACAACCTCCATTTTGACAAAACTGTTTCACACAGTGGTTCAGATCCACAGTTATGCTAAGTTTATGACCTTGTTTTGTGGCTTACACTGACTTAAATTAACATGTAATAATGTCCAAAACTTATCTTTTTTTAATTAAGAGACAAGACTGATAACTTTAGCAACATGATGAATTCACTTGACATGACAAAAATCTTTTTTTTGCTCTGTTTTGCTGACCACTCTCTCCATGTGTTTTAGTGCAAGATGGATTGACTAATGTGAACTATACTTTCTTAATTTGTGGTCACATGATTGCTTTTGCTTATGGTTACCAAAGGGGATGGCTCATTTTACCCACTGGCTCTATTTACTCCATTCACCCCTATATAACTCATATAATTTTTCTTGTGTGGTGAATATGTGATTGCAGTTTACTATAAATGATTTATTTACATCTTAACTTAAACATTTCTATTCTGTATCTTTTCTAGACCACACACACACCTAAAGCTTGTATCTTTACACCCTCTACTACAAGTGCCAAGTTACTTAACTCAACAAACGTATCATCATCCAAAATAAATATCTTGAGGTGACTCCTGTGTTCTGACCGACATGCCACAGAGACAGCTGCAACTTCCTAACTGGCTACCTACCTAAACCTGTTCAACAGTATGTCTGGTATATTGCAGATCATTAGCAATATTAAATCCAATCAGATGTGCAGTAGAGAAGCTGTAAAACAGACTTCACCTCACTGTTGATGTTAGAGCTCCACCTGCTGGACACAACAGTGTCAAACACACAAGAGAGGTTCAAATGTTCATTATTCTGAGCAGATGAAGGACTTCTTCACCTTGTGATGAGTCAGAAAGAGGAATGTTTAATTTCACCTTTTAAGTCAACATGGATGAGAAGTACTTAAAGTGCTCAGAATAAATTAACTAGTAACAAAATCACAGGTGTAAAAACTGGGAGAACAAACAGTAAATATCATAAATGTCTTTGAGTCAGTGCTGCTGAGGTTTACTGCTGTCCACTGATCTCTCTGCTGATGCAGTTTTCCTGAGTTTTTACAAAGACATTATTTATCTGGTCTGTGTGAAAATGTCAGTTGGTATAAAATGATTCAGACCAACTGTGGCTGGTCAGCATCAGTCATTTAGTCCTGAGCTGAACCGTTATTGTAAGAATGATATTTCCACCTGAGGTTCACACCACAAATGTGTGTTTTAAGTGTTTTCTATACAAACAGTTCCCTGTTTTAACTGAACAATATCATGTGTTGCAGATGCTACAATTGTTATTTGTTCATGTTTGGCAGGATTGGATTTCTTTATTGAACACTGGACAAGTATAGCAGGAATACTAGGAGTTACTTGGGTTGATAAGATGAAGGAAATAGAGAAATAAATGCAGAGGTGAATGAAGACGTGAGTCAGATAAAACAAACTTCCTTCCTCAGTGTCTCCTGTGCAGGTAGAAACAAACCTGTCAGCTCTGTTCTGTTTCATCACTTTATCTGTTTGACTTCAGCATTAAACATCAGTCCACACTGAACTACAGAGAAAACACTTTATTCATCTTTCTGCAAGAATTAACAAACACACCAAAGATCAAATACAGACGAGTTGATTTGAGATAATATGAATTATGTCTTAAATTGATTTATAAAGTTATAAAACATCTGTTCTTATTTGACATGTAACAAAAAAAGTTAAGAGTTCATCATCTATAATGACATTTTTTATTATTCTGATTTATCTGATGAGCAGTTTAAATGATTTTCATGCATGTTTAATATTTGCTGTGATATTTGTGATTTCACTGATATCATAAACATCATGTTCTTCCTCATATTCAAAAGAAAACAAAGATTTTTTTAATCACTGAGCAGAGCTTTCAGCTGCTGAACTTCTTCACTAAGCTGATTTTTTTGTAGAAAATCAAAAAAAGTATTTCATTGCAGAGGATATAGGATTGACACTATTTATTAAGGGATTACATTGAAAAACAAAAGTAGTGAACTACGTGGTTCACATATTGCTTCAACAAATTCACTCTGTGTTTGATTACTATCAGGTGTGTCTTTAAATAGTCAGGTGCTGATCAACAGAGGATCCAAACAGTCTACACAAAAACAGTAAACAACAGGTAACAGTGACTGATAATACCTTACAAAATCAGATATAAATATATATAAGACTCATTTGGTCAATGTACTGTACTTGTATAGCACCTTTCTAGTCTGCGGACCACTCAAAGCGCTCTTACACTGCGAATCACATTCACCCGTTCACACACATTCATACGCTGACACATCGACATACAGACTGGAGGAACTAGGAATCGAACCACCAATCTTCCAATTAGTGGACGACCCGTTCTACCTCCTGAGCCACAGCCGCCCCCTATCCATACGATAATGAGATGCAATTGATATCAGAGTACAAAATGCACATATAAAAAATAAAGTTATCCCATCTCTAATATTACAGAGGATTAGTACATCCATGCACACCTTTACATAAGAGTACAAAATACACAAATTTCCTCATATCAAAATTAATAGAGAATATTAGAAGAAAAAATATATATATTAGAGGAAAAAAGGGTACTGTACAAAATAAGGTAGTGTCTATCCTAGTATCCTGCTGTGTGATGAAATACTTTTTTTGATTTTCTGTCATTTGCCCTGCATCAGCTGGCAGGACAGAGGCACTGCTGGGCACAAGGTATCTACATTTTACTGATTTTTTGTAATTTATGTTTGTGTGTAAGTAATCATACAAATAATAAAGGAAAAGAAGAAAACACAAACGTGCAATAATTCCAAACAAAACAGTTCAAAAGAAAGCAATACAACACAGCATAAATACTTTTTACAGATTGAAAGTTGTATGTTGAAACTGCAACATGCAGCAACAACCCTTTTACAATATTCAGCCTATTTGGTTTAAAAATATAATTGCAAGAAACAGTCACACTAATGTCAATGTTTCATTCTGATCTGATTTTACAAAACTTCACAGAAAACTGATACAAAGAAGATCCTGAATGTTACAGATTAAACATCATTATCAGTGATTCAGACCAGCAGCTGTTTGAAACTAAATATTCTACAGTCAGTGAGATGTTTAGATATTAAAAGCCTGATGTATCACAGACATGACTAAGATGAACATTTTGTCACTTGAAAAAGTCCAACTCAGTGATTCAGTGTATCTCTTAAATGACACAACAAAGAATATATCAGCAGGACCAGAATTATTGTATGATATTAATCACTGGATTTGCAAAAGGGAAAGTTTATTGTTTAATCTGCCTTTGATTAAAAAACCCACTGAGAATTGATTACTGTTCTCGTTTTTCTGGATGGAGGGTTTGGCCCAGATCACAGTGATGTGACAGTGACATTAGTACTCTGACGGCCTGGAGTACCAGGAAACATCACAGCTTTTTAACAATTTCTTGATTTCTCTGGAAAAAGGCAAATAACTGCAGTTGTAATGAGGGGGTCAAGATCAATTATAGTATAATAACTTGAATGTACATATAATTTAGTAAATCAAGTGAGTATCAGGTACTTCTAGTCTTCTTAATGTTCCCTCTTTGTGTTTAATCAGACAGTGTTTCTCTGCTGAGCAGCAGTGGAAGAACACAAGTGTAACAGGTGTTGTGTTGTATCTTTGGAAGATCCTCACTTGATTTGTTTAACTCAGACTGAAGCTGAAGCTTCATTTTAACTTGAAAATACATTTTTACACAAAACAAGGACTGTGGATTTTGGCCCCCATATCTAGTTTAGGGGCCCTAGAGAGGAATTTGGCCCAGAAGGATTACAGCGACTAACAACTCTTTCAACACACATGTGGGCATGTGAGGATCAGATTTAAAGACTTCTTAGATCTGAATCTATCATTTTAAGTTAAAGTTCATAAAAGTGTAATAATCTCCTCTGATGTTAGTTTCATTTGTAAGTTGTGTTTTTATTTCAGGCTGGTGATGCAAATCAGCTATAATATACTGCAGAGTTTTCTCAGTGACTTTTGCTTCTGAGCTGCAAATTTCTTTTTGTGTTTCTCTTTGAATTCATTGAACTCTTCAGCTTTCTCTCTGGCTTCATCTTCATACTTCTTCTTCATATTTTCATTTTTCTTCTTATAGTTCTCCTCTAATTCTTTTCTCTCTTTCTCCTCTTGTTCTCTTCTGATTTGATCTTCTTCTTTTCTTTTCTTTTCATATTCTTCTCTTTCCTGATCATATTCTTCTTGGAGCTTTTTTATTCTTTTATACTCCTCCTGTCGTCTCTCTTCATCTTCTCGATATCGTTTCTCCCACATTTCTTTTTGTTTCTTCTCCCAGGCCTCTCGTTCTTCTCTCATCTCTTCTCTGTTCTCTGTCAATGCTTTATCAATGATTTGTTTTTCTTCTGATTCAAACTTTATCTTTTTCTCCAAAGCTCCAAGTTTTTGTTCCCACTCCTGTCTTTGAATGTGTTCCTGTCTTTTCCTCTTCTTGTCTTCTTCTTCTCTCTTTTCCTGATCTTTCTTTCTCTCTTCTCGTTCTTTCTGAATCTTTTCCTCCTTCTCCTGAAGTTGTTTCTCTCTCAGTTTTCTCTCCTGTTCAATTTCTGCTCTCTGTTTTTCTATTCGTCTTTTCATTGCCTCCATTTCTTCCTCATGTTTTCTTTCCATCTCCTCTCTCTCTCTCTTCATCTCCTCTTCCTTCTCCTTCAGGATCTTCTCCATTTCCTTCTTTATTGCTGCCTCGGCCTCTTGCAGCATCTCATTGGTGAAGCAGCTGCCGCCATTTTCCTTCACCATGGAGTCAATCTTGTTTATCAGTTCACTGACTTGTGTGCGGTTTTGTTTATCACGATTATTAAACACATGGTATCTTCCTCCACAGTTAGCAATCAGCTTCTTAAAGGAATTATCACATTTCTCTTTGATGTAATCTTCAATGGACTGGTTGTCACGCTGCAGTGAATCTCCTCCAGTTAAAAGAATGATGGTGAAATTTTCTGAATTCTTCTCAAAGACTTCTTTGATGAGTTTTAATGTCTCCTTCTCTTCTGGTGTTAATCTGCCAATCTGTAACACCAACAGGAAGACATGTGGTCCTGGAGCCAGAAGACTGATGCATTTCACCATCTCCTCATTAACCTCTTCATGGGACAAAGTTGTGTGAAACAGACCAGGAGTGTCGACCACAACGACAGGACGACCGTCTACTTCACTCTGTACTTTCTCACAACGTTTGGTTACTGATGTTTGACTTGATTTGGCTTTAAACTCTTTTCTTCCCAGAATAGTGTTTCCTGAAGAGCTCTTTCCACAGCCAGTCTTCCCCATCAGCACAATCCTGAGACTCTCTGAGCTCTGATTCTCATCATCACCTGCAACATCAAAACAACTGGAGTTACTTTAAATGTTCACAGTAGCTACAGTTCAGTGCTGTAGACTCAAGACTGTAATACAGGACACAGAAAAAAATGATTCAATTTAAATTACTTACAAGTGATCTTGTTCTTTTTCAGCCTCTCAAGTTCAGATTGTTGCATGTTGATGTGTTTCTCTTGTTGTATGACTTTATCCATCTGAGCATGTGCAAACATATGTGTTGTATAGCAACATGGTTCATTTTTAGATTGTCTCATCTTCTCCACAGTATCCAACATCTCAGAGATCTGCTGCTTGTCCTTGATGTTGAGAACAACATGTCTTCCTCCACAGCTCTGAATGAGCTCCTGGATGTCTCTGTTTTCTTTTACAAAGTCATCAACAGCTGGAGCTGTAGGATCTGACTCCTGAGTGAAAAGAATCATGGTGAAGTCATCGACTGGAGAGCTCAATGTGTTCTGGATGGTCTTTAACTCTCCCTTGTCTTCATCAGTGAGGGAATCCACAGGTAGGACCAGGATGAAGGCATGGACGCCCTCAGGATCACAGAGGGAGATACACCTGAATGATTCCTCCATCACTGCCTCCTGAGGTTTTCCATACAAGGCAGGCAGCTCCACCAGGGAAACCCGACGTCCACACACCTCTCCCTGATGTTTAACACACTCTGATGAGTTGGAGACTGAATGAAGCTCTGTCTGACCTAAAATGGCCTTGACTGCTGAAGTCTTCTCTGCTCCTCTCCTCCCACACAGAACCAGGTTTAAAACTGGTCTCATGGTCTCTTCAGTGAAGGTGAGGAAGGTTCCTTTGTTTTCATGGACAATGTTTTAAATCTTCTTCATGAACTGTCTGTGGTCAGCTGATTCAAAGTTAAACTTTAATTTTCCCTGTGTGTCATAATCACCATTGAATATTTAAAAGCATCTTGACCAAACAAGTTTAGTATTAACATACAGACAGATATTCTTTCCTTTAGTAGATAAATAGATATTTCACTCAGGTGATTAATTATTATTGATATGAATCAATGTAAATTAGGATCCAGATCAGATGTGACTCCATTCAGTTGAACTCACAGTCAGGTAGCCTGAATGGAAAGCTGATGCTGTGCTTCAGGGGTTGCAGGTCACCAGTCACTGTAATGATAAAGAAATGTAATTATTTATTCATTCATGAATTCATATGAATTCTATAAGAGGCCTTGTTAATGACTCACATGACTTCATGTAATGTGAAAGGAGTCACTCACAGGAACAAACACACAGACAATTATCAACTCTGCAGCTTTTTCTCAATTTCAGTGTTTTGTTGACCCAAAGTGAAAAAAAAAATAATTTTGTGAAAAACTGAGCAGCTTAAAAGGACAAAACTCAGGCTAATGAAGAATAACCAGTAGTGTAAAAACCATATTGTAAGCAGCATACTGATCAGGGCTTTAATTCTCACTGAGTCACTGTTCATATTTAGTTCTATTGGATTAAAATGAGACATTCATTCATTTATTCATTAGACCTCTTTTGGGTTGACACTAGCAAACAAAAAAAACAAAAAAAAATACACTGTCCCATCATTAATTTCAATGAGACCACTGTGCATTGGACAATCAAATACTGTACAGTCCAGATAGATTACTGTGTAATGAGACTGATGTATTTCAGATTGCCCACTAATCACAGGGTTGGTAGTTTGATCCTCCTCTCCACATGTCAACTTGTCCTTGAACATGACACTAAACCCCAAATTACTGCCAATGCAGACAGCACCTTACATACTAGCTCACTGACATCAGTGTTTGTGTGTGTGTGAATGGGTAAATGAGAGGAAAAATGTAAAGCGCTTTGAATAAAAGCATTATATATAAGCAGTCCAAAAAGAGAAAAAACTTTAAGCATAGCATGTACTGCCGATCAACAACAGTTGGCGCCTGCAAGACAAACAGTTTAGTCATAAAAAATAAATCATTACTGTTTGTGGTAGTGAACGCACACTCAGCCCATAAAAATATATGATCAAGGACTTTTTAACAGTGATAACAGCAACTTGTATCACTCAGCGCTTCATGAGGCTCAGAATAGGCAAAGAGTTTAAATATGTGAAAACATTTTGGTACATGAACAACAACTCGTACTAATTAGCGAATGCCCACGTGTGTAAATCCACTTTTAAATTGACTAACTGTCACACAAAGACAATGAAGACAAATTAAAATCAGAAGACAAGTCAGAATTAAAATCAGAATGTGACCAGGTACTCCTAACAGAGTAAGTATATCTAGTGATAAATTTATCAGATGTGGCTGCACAGCCTTTTAACTAATTTTAGACAGTGCATGTTTGGTCCTTCAAGCAACATTGAAAAAAATAAAAATGATCTAAAATCCCAACATCGAGAGTGCAGTTTAGTTAGTTAGTTATATCGAGGCCTTTGGAAATGACCAGTCAGGAGTGTGACCCTGATTATCAGTGGGCCTGGAAGTGTGCTGTGTGAAATCAAAGGTTGATAACATGTCAGTAAACTGGTTAGCAAAATGATCTGTGGTGTTATCAATATAAATGTTGAAAGGATGGAGTCATATTGAACAGTGATTTTAGATAAAAGCTCACTAAATTCAGATATGAAAGCCTTTTTAAGCCTTGGAGGGCAGCAAACTGTGATGTTGATTTCATTAGCAGGGCTAAACACTCAAAAGTAGAGTAAGAACCAAATAAAATACATTTGCATGATAAAATATAAGAAAAAATGCCTCCCTCTTTCATTGGCTAAAAATGTTTTGACCTTTTGTACCATTTTTTTACTGATCTGTGAGTTGTTATGCGAAGCACAGAGGACAGGGAGCTTTGCATTTTATGACCATCTACTGGTTTTCTCCTCCAGAAAACTTTCACAGAAATTAAAAAGAAACAAAAACAAACACTGAAGGAACAGTTAGTCTATCTGGATGTTTTGTATAATAAGACATGGGGTGACAGTCAAAGTTTCCAGATTAGACTTCATAACATGTACATGTCTGTGGGTACAAACATGACTGTGTGCAGCAATCCAAAAAGCAAACTTCAAAGACAAAAACGATGAGACAACGATGGCTGAGCGTTCGGTGTGTTACATGTGGCATGTGGGTGCAATACTGCATGCTGCCTGTGGGAGTGTTTTCTCTGTCTCTCTCTCTCCCTCTCTCTTGTTCTCTCTCTCTCTCCGCCGCTCTTCCTCTCTCTCCCTCTGCCTTCCTTTGTAGGAATGAAGCACCTGGAGCCAATTATTCCACGAGAGAAAAGGGGGCAGCTGAGGGGTGGTGGAAGACACACCTTTTCAAGAGGTTGTATTCTCTTAGGTAAAACATTTCAAAGATTTTTAGTAGCATGCTTTATTAATCTGACTGCATGTGTTTGTCTCTACCTGTGAGTGGAAATGTTACACTGGGAAGAGTCGTTATGTGAATGTAGCAGCAGATTTTATTGTCTAAAGTCGCTCACATAGAAGTTTTCTCTGTATTTTTACAGTGTTGCTGATATTTCAACTGTCTCTAAACTGATGCACACATGAAAACCATATTGATTTGTTCCAGGCAGAAATGAATAAATAAAAATATCAATAAAAACACAAAATGGTTAATTGATGACTATAATCTCAACTGAAACTTTGCTGTCAGACAATAAAAACTTAAAAGATTACCGCCTGCAGCTACAGTTATAAACTTTATTATTCTTGTAATACTTTGTACTTGTGTGAGCAAATGAGAGTTTATCTCTTTGATTCATCTTTGGACTTTAGACTCCAGAGTCTGAAACATAGATTTATCTGCTTATCTAAGATGGATAAATGCATTATTTTGTCCAAATCAACAAATTTAAACAGAAGATTTTTACAAATGTAAATTCAACAAATCATTTCACTGGATGTTCTTCTTTCAGACTGAGTTTCAACATAGAATCAGATATCCTGCAGTGTTTGACAGCTGTCATTTATTTTTCTTCAACATGCAGAA